>NC_048566.1:43540972-43899097 GCF_013265735.2 Oncorhynchus mykiss | reverse complement strand
CGTAGAGAAATGAGTATTGAAATTCTTGATTTTCGTGGATTTATCGGTGGTGACAGTGTTACCTAGCCTCAGTGCAGTGGGCAGCTGGGAGGAGGTGCTCTTATTCTACATGGACTTTGCAGTGTCACAAAACTTTTTGGAGTTAGAGCTACAGGATGCAAATTTCTGTTTGAAAAAGCTAGCCTTTGCTGTCCTGACTGACTGTGTGTATTGATTCCTGACTTTCCTGAAAAGTTGCATATCGCGGAGACGATTCAATACTAGTGCAGTACGCCACAGGATGTTTTTGTGCTGGTCGAGGGCAGTCAGGTCTGGAGTGAGCCAAGGGCTATATCTGTTCTTTGTTCTACATTTAAGGGTGGTCGTTTGACCGTGGACCCATAGCGGATGCAAGCAAAGAGGCAGTGATCGCTGAGATCCTGATTGAAAACAGCAGAGGTATATTTAGAGGGCAAGTTGGTCAGGATTATATCTATGAGGGTGCCCAGGTTTAGGGATTTAGGGTTGTACCTGGTGGGTTCCTTGATAATTTGTTTGAGATTGAAATCAAGCTTAGATTGTAGGACTGCCAGGGTGTTAAGCATATCCCAGTTTATGTCACCTAACAGAACAATGGATGGGGGGCAATCAATTCCCATATGGTGTCCAGGGCACAGCTGGGAGCTGAGGGGAGTCTATAACAGGCAGCAACAGTGATAGACTTATTTCTGGAGAGATTCATCATTAATATTAGAACCTCGAACTGTTTGGGCATAGACCTGGAAAGTATGACAAAACTTTGCAGGCTATCTCTGGAGTATATTGCAACTCCTCCCCCTTTGGCAGTTCTATCTTGACGGAAAATGTTGTCGTTGGGTATAGAAATCTCAGAATTTTTGGTGGCCTTCCTAAGCCAGGATTCAGACACGGCAAGGACGTCAGGGTTCGTGGAGTGTGCTAAAGCAGTGAGTAAAACAAACTTAGGGAGGAGGCTTCTGATGTTAACATGCATGAAACCAAGGCTTTTTTGGGTACAGAAGTCAACAAACGAGAGTGTCTGGGGACACGCAGGGCCTGGGTTAACCTCCACATCACCCAAGGAACAGAGGAGGAGTAGGATGAGGGTACGGCTAAAGGCTATCAAAAATGGTTGTCTAGTGCATTGGGGAAAGAGAATAAACGGAGCAGATTTCTGGTTGTGGTAGAATAGATTCAGGGCATAATGTACAGGTGGGGGGGGGGGGGGGGGGGGGGGGTGAGGGTACAGTGGAGGTAAACCCAGGCACTGAGTGATGATAAAAGAGGTTGCAATCACAGGTGTTGATTGGGAGAGCTAGACAAGAACGGGTAAGACAACAACAGCTAATCAGCTAAGATAACGACAACAGGTAAAATGGCGATGAATGGGTAGAGAGGGTCGGTTAACTACAAACAGGGCCTGAGTTCGAGGCTGGGGCCGACAGATAAACAAAAAATAAACTAAATGGAGTACCGTGATTAATGAACAGTCCAGCAGGCATCAGCTATGTAGCCAAGTGATCATACGGTCCAATGAACAGCAACAGATGGCACAGGGAGGGTACAGCGGTTGAGGGTACAGCGGATAGAGTTACGTTGGCGGACCAGTCGTGGTGGTACGGCGGGGTGCCGTGTCGGCAAAGGGTACAGGCCAGATGGCGAAAGAAGTATTGTAGTTGTAGTAATTTAGTTTGCTAGCCGGGAGATGTGCTTGGCTTGCGGCTAACTGGTGCTAGCTTCAGGGCAGGGGCGTTAGCCACTACAGTGCCTTGCGAAAGTATTCGGCCCCCTTGAACTTTGCGACCTTTTGCCACATTTCAGGCTTCAAACATAAAGATATAAAACTGTATTTTTTTGTGAAGAATCAACAACAAGTGGGACACAATCATGAAGTGGAACGACATTTATTGGATATTTCAAACTTTTTTAACAAATCAAAAACTGAAAAATTGGGCGTGCAAAATTATTCAGCCCCCTTAAGTTAATACTTTGTAGCGCCACCTTTTGCTGCGATTACAGCTGTAAGTCGCTTGGGGTATGTCTCTATCAGTTTTGCACATCGAGAGACTGAAATCTTTTCCCATTCCTCCTTGCAAAACAGCTCGAGCTCAGTGAGGTTGGATGGAGAGCATTTGTGAACAGCAGTTTTCAGTTCTTTCCACAGATTCTCGATTGGATTCAGGTCTGGACTTTGACTTGGTCATTCTAACACCTGGATATGTTTATTATTGAACCATTCCATTGTAGATTTTGCTTTATGTATTGGATAATTGTCTTGTTGGAAGACAAATCTCCGTCCCAGTCTCAGGTCTTTTGCAGACTCCATCAGGTTTTCTTCCAGAATGGTCCTGTATTTGGCTCCATCCATCTTCCCATCAATTTTAACCATCTTCCCTGTCCCTGCTGTAGAAAAGCAGGCCCAAACCATGATGCTGCCACCACCATGTTTGACAGTGAGGATGGTGTGTTCAGCTGTGTTGCTTTTACGCCAAACATAACGTTTTGCATTGTTGCCAAAAAGTTCAATTTTGGTTTCATCTGACCAGAGCACCTTCTTCCATATGTTTGGTGTGTCTCCCAGGTGGCTTGTGGCAAACTTTAAACAACACTTTTTATGGATATCTTTAAGAAATGGCTTTCTTCTTGCCACTCTTCCATAAAGGCCAGATTTGTGCAATATACGACTGATTGTTGTCCTATGGACAGAGTCTCCCACCTCAGCTGTAGATCTCTGCAGTTCATCCAGAGTGATCATGGGCCTCTTGGCTGCATCTCTGATCAGTCTTCTCCTTGTATGAGCTGAAAGTTTAGAGGGACGGCCAGGTCTTGGTAGATTTGCAGTGGTCTGATACTCCTTCCATTTCAATATTATCGCTTGCACAGTGCTCCTTGGGATGTTTAAAGCTTGGGAAATCTTTTTGTATCCAAATCCGGCTTTAAACTTCTTCACAACAGTATCTCGGACCTGCCTGGTGTGTTCCTTGTTCTTCATGATGCTCTCTGCGCTTTTAACGGACCTCTGAGACTATCACAGTGCAGGTGCATTTATACGGAGACTTGATTACACACAGGTGGATTGTATTTATCATCATTAGTCATTTAGGTCAACATTGGATCATTCAGAGATCCTCACTGAACTTCTGGAGAGAGTTTGCTGCACTGAAAGTAAAGGGGCTGAATAATTTTGCACGCCCAATTTTTCAGTTTTTGATTTGTTAAAAAAGTTTGAAATATCCAATAAATGTCGTTCCACTTCATGATTGTGTCCCACTTGTTGTTGATTCTTCACAAAAAAATACAGTTTTATATCTTTATGTTTGAAGCCTGAAATGTTGCAAAAGGTCGCAAAGTTCAAGGGGGCCGAATACTTTCGCAAGGCACTGTATATCCACTCGGTAGCAGCGATGATCCAGAGCTTATGGCAAGGATCTGTTAGAGTAGTGGATTCTAGCCGTGTTGGGGTAGAGTCTGGGAGGCATCGGCTGAGTAGCCGAGTGTTCACAGAGTAGGCCGGGAGGTGGGCTGGGTCTCTCGGTGGCAGCTAGTTGTGATGATCAGGAGTAATGGTCCAGGTTTTACAGCAGGAATCCAGGGTTGTAGTGGAGAAAACAGTCCGATACTGGCAGGCTGGCAAGTATTATCCAGGCTAAAAAAAATGTCTGGTGTCTGTGCAGAAGGTAAAGGCCGCTAGCAGTGGCTAAAAATGACTAAATAGCTAGTAGCTATTTAGCTGGTTAGCTCCTGATGGCTAGCTTCTGATGTAGGTTCTGGTTAAAGAGATTGAAAATAATTTTAAATATACACAAAAAAGACGAAAAATACAAAATGTAAACGAGAGAACAACAAACCACATCTGCACTGCTATGCCATCTTGGATTTGGACACAGTAGAGCACTGAATAATAATAATAATAAGTATGACGATGATTTAAAGTCGTGACTTTTGCTTCTCAAGTCCAACCTAATAAGAAATACGACAAAGATTTAAAGTCGGGACTTTTGCTTAACAAGTCCCACCTAATAAGAGGTGTGACTCCTACCGACAAATTATGAATTTAAAACTCGAATGAGTCATGCACAAACCTCTCGTTCACATGTCCTTTACCATAGTGAGCTTATTGGAACTGTCATTTGTGACTGAGACTGGTAAAAGTGTACTTTAAACAATGTACATGTGTTGATAGCTAGGCATACAAATAAGAATATTTCTTGATACATTTGAAGGAGGTCTAGTTGTGGCCGCAACTGGACTAGATTGTGAACGGCTCTTGGCAGAATGCATGGCTTGACTGCCGTGAGAGGGATTCCCCGTTTACATTGTTACGTATTTCATTTACACCAGTACTTCATCTTCAGATTCTTGCCCCACTCCTGAATGGACAAGTGTACTGTTTGTAGCGTAAAATGGAGGAGAAACTGTTTCTCGTCAGTAATCGCATTTATTTTGGGAAATTGCAAAATATGACCTTTTCACTCAAGATAATAAAACTGATTTTGTTTAGTTACTTTTTCCTCACCTTGTTTCTCTAACTTTATAGAAAGTCAAGCTAGCTTGCAATTCTGAGCAGGTTGAAGATTTATTTTATTTAACCTTTATTTAGATAACATTGTGCCTAGCGAACATTGTGGCTAGCGACCACCATCTAATAATTATCATCAAAAACAAACATCATTACCATCACAAACTTAAACGGGAGACAACAGTCATATCATAGAATTGGCTTAACAGACAATTTGTATATTTAACATTACTATTAAAATAGTTCTCACTAATAGGAACGGGTAATTGTTTACAAGTTAATTGCTATCCCATAAGCCATCACCAAAAACCACATATTTTCATCTTCTTCTAAGTTTGGCTGGACTGAAGACGATGCAAATTTTGACAAATGTATGCGCCGTCCGTCTAGCAGCAGAGCCTTCTCTAGCAAGGGGGCGTTGTATTTCCACTCTGTTAACTTCACCATATGAAATGCATGACATCCAGCGCAACCTAATGCAGAATATTGTTTGCGAACAATTCGGAATCGAGTTTGATTCTACAAAGCTGTGTCCATCATAACATACAATAATCAATTAATTGCATTCATTATTGCACCATGCGATCAATTATCAATTATAAACATGCATGTTCTTCCCTATGAACACATGATAGGCAGTAGCTGGTCGGAGCACGTCTCCGGAGCCGGAAGAGCATGTATTAATCCTGC
Organism: Oncorhynchus mykiss; assembly: GCF_013265735.2. NCBI lineage: Eukaryota > Metazoa > Chordata > Actinopteri > Salmoniformes > Salmonidae > Oncorhynchus > Oncorhynchus mykiss. The sequence continues at coordinate 43,893,891 of NC_048566.1, read as the reverse complement.
TGTAGAAATCACACTGTGGGGGAGAGGACGTATTAATCCTGCTGTAGAAATCACACTGTGGGGGAGAGGACGATGGATTGGAGCACATTCAACAAATCTGATCTAACAAAGTGGATATTTGTCAGATCTAACAAAGTGGATATTTGTCAAATCCTTAATGATTGATGTATTGTAACAGGCTCACAATGTGGTTACTAAATTCTGATTTGGATATACAGTGCCTTGCGAAAGTATTCGGCCCCCTTGAACTTTGCGACCTTTTGCCACATTTCAGGCTTCAAACATAAAGATATAAAACTGTATTTTTTGGTGAAGAATCAACAACAAGTGGGACATAATCATGAAGTGGAACAACATTTATTGGATATTTCAAACTTTTTTAACAAATCAAAAACTGAAAAATTGGGCGTGCAAAATTATTCAGCCCCGTTACTTTCAGTGCAGCAAACTCTCTCCAGAAGTTCAGTGAGGATCTCTGAATGATCCAATGTTGACCTAAATGACTAATGATGATAAATACAATCCACCTGTTTGTAATCAAGTCTCTGCATAAATGCACCTGCACTGTGATAGTCTCAGAGGTCCGTTAAAAGCGCAGAGAGCATCATGAAGAACAAGGAACACACCAGGCAGGTCCGAGATACTGTTGTGAAGAAGTTTAAAGCCGGATTTGGATACAAAAAGATTTCCCAAGCTTTAAACATCCCAAGGAGCACTGTGCAAGCGATAATATTGAAATGGAAGGAGTATCAGACCACTGCAAATCTACCAAGACCTGGCCGTCCCTCTAAACTTTCAGCTCATACAAGGAGAAGACTGATCAGAGATGCAGCCAAGAGGCCCATGATCACTCTGGATGAACTGCAGAGATCTACAGCTGAGGTGGGAGACTCTGTCCATAGAACAACAATCAGTCGTATATTGCACAAATCTGGCCTTTATGGAAGAGTGGCAAGAAGAAAGCCATTTCTTAAAGATATCCATAAAAAGTGTAATTTAAAGTTTGCCACAAGCCACTTGGGAGACACACCAAACATGTGGAAGAAGGTGCTCTGGTCAGATGAAACCAAAATTAAACTTTTTGGCAACAATGTAAAACGTTATGTTTGGCGTAAAAGAAACACAGCTCATCACCCTGAACACACCATCCCCACTGTCAAACATGGTGGTGGCAGCATCATGGTTTGGGCCTGCTGTTCTTCAGCAGGGACAGGGAAGATGGTTAAAATTGATAGGAAGATGGATGGAGCCAAATACAGGACCATTCTGGAAGAAAACCTGATGGAGTCTGCAAAAGACCTGAGACTGGGATGGAGATTTGTCTTCCAACAAGACAATGATCCAAAACATAAAGCAAAATCTACAATGGAATGGTTCAAAAATAAACATATCCAGGTGTTAGAATGGCCAAGTCAAAGTCCAGACCTGAATCCAATCGAGAATCTGTGGAAAGAACTGAAAACTGCTGTTCACAAATGCTCTCCATCCAACCTCACTGAGCTCGAGCTGTTTTGCAAGGAGGAATGGGAAAAAGTTTCAGTCTCTCGATGTGCAAAACTGATAGAGACATACCCCAAGCGACTTACAGCTGTAATCGCAGCAAAAGGTGGCGCTACAAAGTATTAACTTAAGGGGGCTGAATAATTTTGCACGCCCAATTTTTCAGTTTTTGATTTGTTAAAAAAGTTTGAAATATCCAATAAATGTCGTTCCACTTCATGATTGTGTCCCACTTGTTGTTGATTCTTCACAAAAAAATACAGTTTTATATCTTTATGTTTGAAGCCTGAAATGTGGCAAAAGGTCGCAAAGTTCAAGGGGGCCGAATACTTTCGCAAGGCACTGTATTTGGCTGCATAACATTTAGAATTCGTATAACCTGGTAGCATAGCTAGCATACAGAAGTTGGTGGTGGTAGTCAAAGTAGTTTTTAATCGTAACGCAGTTGATTGATGACGATGACATGAACATGTATTGACATCCATACAAGCATTATTCTTTAATTTGTACCTTAGCGCGCTGGGGTGGGGGGGGGGGGGGGGTGGGGGGTGTTAGTGTTCAAAAACTGGAGAGTTGAGACTAAATCACGGACGTTGGACAGAGTGGATTTCAGTTGTAACAAAAGACAGTTTTAATGAGTCAGAGATATCTTGTCCCGCAGTTTTACGTGCACGGACCTAGTTCACATAACTCGGCAAGGAGCCAGGTGAAAAAGAGGCCTATACAATGGTTACATACATTTTTATACATAGAATAAAGTAGGTGGAGTCTTGTCGTTTCGGTCTTCTTGACTGGTCGGAGGGTTGGAGGCGGGCCTTGCTCTAGCCAGAGCGGGCCCCATTGGTGCACAGCAAAAGTTCTTTGCTCTTGGGACCGGCCAGTTAGAGGGAGATGAGATGTGTGTTTATATAAGGAAGAGGGGGTCAGTCTTATGGCTGGGTGTATGTGTTCTTACGACGGAATGTCTTTGTTTATATGAGCTATGTGTATGAATATTTATATAACAAATCCCCCTCTTCACATCTATTAGACGTGAAAACTATAGCAGAAAGGTGGCGGTTGCAATCGTGGGTATACATAAGGTGGTGCTCCTAACCTTGTCTGGTTTGCATGGTGGGTCTGTAGGTGTAGTGCTACGTTTGGGACGGGAGTGATTGGAGGGAGTGATATCAGGAAAGGAGTTAGGGACATGTGTAGGGGTTGGTGTATGTGATGTGGCAGGGTGAAGTAGTTGTGTTTCACCATGTGAAAGTCCTAGGGTTACTCCAAATATCAGTATGAATATCACAAATAAGGGACCAGATATCCCCAGCCTCACCCAGAGAGGGAGAAATTTCCCTCTAACTGGGCGAGGTTCCCTTCTCAGGGGAGGCGGAGTTTGATGCCGCATCACCTGAGGAAGGAGTGTCTTCATTTGGAATCGAATTTAGGCCGCTCAAATCAGCTCTGACTTCAGTCAGTGTTCTAGAAGGAATTGGGGCTGGGGTGCAATGTGTAAGGCGGTGCCAAGGTGTGCCTGATTTACCTTTGACCTGGACTGAGTGTGAAGTAACCTCCTTCACTTCGTACGGTCCAGTCCACCTGGGTTCCAGCCACTTTCTCTTGTGGACTGTAACCCTCACCCCGTCACCAACCTTTACCTTCAGTAGTGGCGTGTCCCCCGGCAGCTCCCCCTCCTGGACCTTGTGAACCTGGGTAGAGAGTGCTGCAGAGAGAACCGTCAGTTTTTTCACATAATTAGACATTACAATTTGTTGTACATCAAGGGCGGGCATATGACCTCCCTCCCTTGGTGGACCATGCATGACTCTACCAGTCATTATCCCAAAGCTATCTTAGCTTTTGGTTTGACGTTCCACCAGATTTTGGGATTGGGGCCTGTACACAGATCCAAATCTGTGGGTTATGCCAAATCTTTCTTCCACCTGTCTCAGGTGTTTGTTAAATGTGAGCCATTTGTCAAATTTGATTTGTCTTGGGATGCCATACCTGGGTATTAGTTTGGTTTGTAGCCACTTAAAGACTGACCTAGCATCCTCCCCTTTTGTTATTATTGCCTCTACCCATTTGGAGAACCTATCTACTATGACTAGGAGATAGAGTTTGCCTTTAGATAAATTTTCGGGGCCCATGTCGGTGTAGTCTATACTAATATCCTGAAAACATGCATTAGGTTTTACGTATGAGCCCATTGGTGTTTGATATGGTTTCTTTGGGTTGTGTCTGTCACAACCATTGCATTCGTCACAAAATAAATCATCGTCATAAAATAAGTCAGTCATATTTTTTATGTGAGGGTGCCACCAGATGTGCGAGGCCTTTTTGGAGGGTCTTTAGTTTGCCTTCGTGTGTGGGGCCATGTGTTTCTCATAAAAGTTCTGGGTCCATCAGTGTGGCCTGCTTCATGGGCATGGGCTGAGTCTGTATAGATATTCAGTCTTTCCTTTTCCTCTGATGAGGACCTGCGTCAATCCGATGATTTCAGCTAATTTGGCCGATGCTGGTTGAGGGATGATGGCTGATTGAAGGGTGACATCACGAGGTGAGCTGTTTTTTCAATAGCTTTTGCTACTGCAGCAACGTATCTGGAGCATGTTGACTGTCCTACCTCAATGTGGTCAAGTTTGAAGAGTAGTACATCAAGACCCTTCTCTCCCCCTCTTGTTTCTGGAATAGGACGGATGAGGTGAATCCTTCCCTTCCAGAAACATCCAAATGGAACTTGTTCTTGTAGTCAGGTGCCGTCAGAGCTGCTGCCGCTGATAGATCTGTTTTCAGGAGTGCTATGGCTGTTGATGCTTCAGCCGTCCAGGCCAGGGGTGCATGGAGGTTCCTTGATCGTAGGATGACCGGTGCTGCCACCCCCTCTGGGCCACACCCAATGGTACAACACCTGATAGATGGGGTCAGGTGCATCATGTCTTCGTCCCAGTCTGCAGTGTAGAGGCAGTCATCAGTTTCTGTTGCATTGAGTGTGCAATGGATCTCAGCTTGGGGAGTCTTATATGGGTGCAGAGTGTAGATTTGAGCTTTCAGTTGGTTGAACTTAAACTGGATGTGAGGGGTGGCAGGCCCTGTGGGTAGGCATTTTAGCCAGTACACTTCTTGGGCTTCAGACAGTGTGGTCATCGGCAGGAGTGGCATCCTCATCATTCTTACTGGGTGATCAGGTGTTGAAGTGGGAGGGTTGGTTGTAATCTTGCTGCTCCTGCTGCATGTGTCTAGGAGAGGGTCCTCTTCCTCTTCCTGGTGCCCCTCCACGTCCTCTTCCTCTTTCTCTCCATTGCTGTTGCTGCGGGGAGAGTGGTTTCGTGCAATATCTGGCATAGTGACCGGGAATTCCTCAGTTATACCACTGGTAGTTTCCCCCTCTGTATGGTCCAGTGTAGGGGCCTCGTTGAGCCCGTTGCCTGCAGGATATACCGCTGTGGGGGAGGGTAATGGGGTGGTGGGGCTGTCTGCTGTTGGATCATCTGAGAGACAGTCTGTGCCACGATCTGAGTGTTATCTGGCTGCTCCCCTTGGTCTTGAGTTTCTACTGCAATCATTTGTTTGGGCGTGATGGCTGCAGACATTTTATCTAAGTCGTCTGATAATGTGTATAATGCGTTATTTAGGTATATTCAATCCTTACTATGTGGTGTTTATTTCTATCGTTGTATGCTTAGCCTGTCCCTGGTCGAGACAAAGGGGGTTATCAATATGTGACGCCCGCCACGTGTGTATTTCACCGGTATTTTATTTGAATTTGTTCAGCGATTCGTTTAGGTATTTTCTATAAATGATTCTGCGATTTCCTTTTGGAACAATATATCAGTGAATATATGCGGTTCTATAACAATTTTCAGAGTAATTCTAGCTCTTTAGGAAATATCGATAGAATTTCTAGACAACTAAGAGTTGTTCAGTGAATTATTTAAATACTTTCTGTAAACAATTCAGTAAATTCCTTTATGAACTTATATCAGTAAATTCGAGCGATTCTATAGCAATTGTCAGAATAATTCTATATATTTAGGAAATATGGATAGAATAGAAAAACCCCAAAATCAGTGTGTAGCTTTTAGCGTCTGTAAAACAAAGTCTGTATTAAGCTCGGCGGCTTATTTAAATACTTTCTAGAAACAATTCAGTAAGTTCCTTTATGAACTTATATCAGTAAATTCCAGCGATTCTATAGCAATTGTCAGAATAATTTTAAACTTTAGGCAATATCAACAGGAATGAAAAAAAACGAAAATCAGTATTTCGGCCCGGCTGCTGTCAATCAAAATTGCACGGCCATTCGATACTAAGGTGGCTTTGTCTACCAGCACGTGTGCATAATAGCCCAGTTACGTATCCCAACCTACTCCGCGACAAACGTTTCTTTCAATTTAATTTCCCCCATCTCCAAATCATGGAATGTCAACTCTGGTTCATCTTATGTTTATTGTTTGATGTGCAATAGCCACATCATTCCCGATCTCTGTCTAGTGGAAGGCCAAACTTACATATCCTGTATCTACTCGACTACACCTCTTACAAAACCTATTAAATAATACACAGCTTTTTTAATAGGGCATTTTTCATGCAGATTCATTCAATCCAACCACACCTCCACAAGACCTATTCGATGTTATATGTATCAACAGGAGATTTTACTTGCAGATCCGGTTCATCTATCATTCAACTATAACCACACCTCCACAAGACCTTATTCGATAGTACAGAACGTATCAAAATAGGAAATTTTTACTTGCAGATTCGGTTCATCTATCATTAAACTATAACCACACCTCCACAAGACCTTACTTGCAGATTCGGTTCATCTATAACCACACCTCCACAAGACCTTACTTGCAGATTCGGTTCATCTATAACCACACCTCCACAAGACCTTACTTGCAGATTCGGTTCATCTATAACCACACCTCCACAAGACCTTACTTGCAGATTCGGTTCATCTATAATTCATTCATTCGTATGAAATTCTCATTGAATTTCCAACATCCATAATTGTGTCCATTACGTGTTAAAACACAGCCACTATTTAACGTCACCTCTATACACAACCCAATACATATATAATTAGGACAGTTTTCTATGCAGATTTCAGAACAAATAGGGTCCCTGGAGGAATTTAACACATTGGTCAATCACAATTCACACATTCCTATTAAAATAACTGAGTATAGGCCCATTAATAAGAATATGTATATATATTTTTTTTTTACAAAACAAGATATCTTTAATCAATGTCTTAGGTTCTTATGTAAAAAAATTGGGCACCGATTCATACTCACGCCCAGTACTTTCTGATCAAAATTTGGTTTAGACTATAATACAATATGCAGATTTCGATATAACGGGCTCTGCTCACCTTTATATAGAGCGCTCCGATCAGATTTCCTGAGGCAAGATGAATGGCTGGGGAAGTCACTCTTCCGTCTGATTTTTTAGCCGTGATCAGTCTCGTCCTCTCACACTAACTTATAATAGATCGAATTCAAGAACAACCATCCTCTGCTACCAATTCTGTTAGTGTTCAAAAACTGGAGAGTTGAGACTAAATCACGGACGTTGGACAGAGTGGATTTCAGTTGTAACAAAAGACAGTTTTAATGAGTCAGAGATATCTTGTCCCGCAGTTTTACGTGCACGGACCTAGTTCACATAACTCGGCAAGGAGCCAGGTGAAAAAGAGGCCTATACAATGGTTACATACATTTTTATACATAGAATAAAGTAGGTGGAGTCTTGTCGTTTCGGTCTTCTTGACTGGTCGGAGGGTTGGAGGCGGGCCTTGCTCTAGCCAGAGCGGGCCCCATTGGTGCACAGCAAAAGTTCTTTGCTCTTGGGACCGGCCAGTTAGAGGGAGATGAGATGTGTGTTTATATAAGGAAGAGGGGGTCAGTCTTATGGCTGGGTGTATGTGTTCTTACGACGGAATGTCTTTGTTTATATGAGCTATGTGTATGAATATTTATATAACAGGGGGCAATGGGGGAGATTTGGGATGGAGATTTAGGTGGGAGAATGGTGCAGTATTTTTACTTCATGCTATCTTGGCTGACCTCCTATGTCAAGCACCGGGAAACAGACTCCAACATCTCAGAAGAAGTAAGGTCTTGTCTTTTCATTTAGCCAGTTGCTTGTAATTGACTGCCCAGAATCACTACGAGTGGTGCGGTGCAGACCAATTTATTGGATGCATTTTATTGGATGCCTATGACTGCTCCCAGAAGAGCAAGACGTAAGAATGCTCTGACTTCTGTGGAGGCGGCATCCCAGTAAATGCTGTTTGGCCACTCCAGACATCAGATTGACCATGCAGCCTTTTAAATGATCGAGTCACACATAGCCACTATAGCAGCGTGAGCAACTAGTGCTATCAATTCAGTGAACAACTATCCCAAAATGGAAATATCTGACATGAATAACAAATAAACAAGTACAATCAATCTCTTGAGTACCTGTTAATGAGTGAAGTTGACACTGACCAGAATAACTATCCTACGGTATAGAGTCCTCCTCTGGCATATTGCCTGGTCTGCTGCTCCATCACTATGGACACGACAGGTAAACTTGCATGCATATCATACAGGCCATGATTTTTTAAAATAGCTAAATAAACTATTTTACTGACTGTTAAAAAATTACTAAAAGCTAGAATAGTGGTGTTTAAATGTGAAACTAATATTGCATTAGAGCTGCTGAAGTTTTTTTCCTAATGAGTAGGCATGCAATTGTGATTAATTTATACAACTATCACACCCGTGCATATTATTAAATGACACTGATGTTCATGATAACTAATATTGAAAGGTGATATGATGCAATCTTAGATTGGAAGGCTACTTCATCCTAATGTAAACTACACGCAGATGAACTCGCTCACAAAAGTAGCCAAGTTAGCTGCATTGTTGCTTGCATGCGTTTGGCTGTGGTCTTGCGGGTGGCACACAGCCTGGGAGACAGTGTTGCCTGTCAGGCATTGTTCAGGACCTAAATGTCCCAATAAAGCTTAATTGGCCCATGAGCTCTTAGCTCAAGGTAAGGGACATTTAGCTTGCTAACATTCTAACTTAATTGACATTAAACACAAATGAAAGCATAATGCTAGCATGGAATGTATCGTCCCTTAGTGTTGCAATCAATAAAGACGTGTGCGCTGATCCACCATCCTCAGCCACACTGTCAATCTATCATCAATACATCCACTCCTATTTACAGACTTTATCTTGTAATCTTGACAAAACCACTTTTGTTATGTCATGATCATGAGAAAATTATTGTGATTGACAACAAAAAAATGTATGTCGTGATCATGAGATACTGTACATAAATTGTGATCGACATGACGAGGGAGTATTTTTTTTATTCATATGTCCTCTCTGGACTTCCATACTAAACAGCTGATAAACAGGATGATATCACCTGCGAGCTAGCTATCGTGTCCTACATGTCACCTAGCTAGGTTGGCAACGGCTGATCAGTTACTCAACATTTGACTTAAAAATTCATAGCTAAAGTTTTGCCTGTGCTGCAGACGGCTATATCAGTCAGCTAATAAAATACTATTAAAACTTCTTACGGCTAGGGGTTCCACTAGCGACATCCCTCGACAACATTCTGCTGAAAAGGCAGCACGCGAAATTCAAAAATATTTTGGGGAAATAAGTAACTTTCATACATTAACAAGTGCAACACACCAAATGAAAGATAAACTTCTTGTTAATCTACCCATCGTGTCCGATTTCAAAAAGGCTTTACAGCGAAAGCACAACATATGATTATGTTAGGTCAGAGCCTAGTCACAAAAACACACACAGCCATTTTTCCAGCCAAAGAGAGGAGTCATAAAAAGCAGAAATATAGATAAAATAAATCACTAACCTTTGATGATCTTAATCAGATGACACTCATAGGACATCATGTTACACAATACATGTATGTTTTGTTCGATAAAGTGCATATTTATATCCAAAAATCTCAGTTTACATTGGTGCGTTACGTTCAGTAATGTTTTGCTTCCAAAACATCCGGGGATTTTGCAGAGAGCCACATCAATTTACAGAAATACTCATAATAAACATTGATAAAAGATACAAGTGTTATTCACAGAATTAAAGATATACTTCTCCTTAATGCAACCGCTGTGTCAGATTTCAAAAACACTTTACAGAGTAAAGGATAAGCAGCCAACAAATGCTCAGCATATGTGGGAACTCCTTCAAGACTGTTGGAAAAGCACTCCAGGTGAAGTTGGTTGAGAGAATGCCAAGAGTGTGCAAAGCTGTCAATTAAAAATTATCCTTGGTATGACCTTAAAACAAGTCCATGTAGCTTAGTCGAACATAGACAGGGCTTTTACTGTAATGGGTTAAGCTATATAAAACAACAATTTTTTATGTGTACGGCTGCATTTCAGATACATTTTTGTACATTTGAATGTTGCAGTAATAGGACCTAGGCCTAGCATTTGAGAGTGAGCGAGAGAGAACATTATTTTGATAGCCCTGATCTCAAAGACTCAAATGCCCCCGCATGGAGAGAAAGAGTGCTGCTCATTTTCAGCCACTCACAAGGCTCATTTGAATTTCCTGATGCATCAGAAATATTCTCAGCGACAAAAGAGTGATCAAGTTAAGATCCGACATCTGTAGATGGTAACTTTACATGGAGTAAAGTTGTGGGGCTTGTTTAGCAGTTTACATTTTGTCATAGAGGAATAAATTTAATAATAGAGCACTGAAGACAATGAGGCATTGTTGAAGTTTAAAAAAAAACAAATACATTTTTTCACAACGTATTTTCTTGAAGTCCTCTCTGGGCTGGAGGGGGATGAGTGGGAAGAGGGAACCTCTGCACCTCTGCCCCCAGGGACACAAGTTAACTGAGCATAGCATACACAGGGTGATATACAATCCATTTAATGTTTTGCCTGATTCCTTTTTCTCTGTTTAGTTTTTTTTAGGTTTTCGCTCTGAAAATCACACTTTTTAAATAGAAAAACAGCAACGCTTATTTTTTTTGTGCAGTGTGAACACTCCAAAGGAACTAAGACCCCTCAAAAGAGCCACCGAAGCAAACCGAACTGAGACCATCTCGAGAAGTGGTCTGAGTTCCTATTCCAGGGTCAGGTTCCCTTTTTGAGTACAATATGAATGCAAAGCTCCCCAGGTTCGCTTGTCATAATTCGCACACCACACACTAGACTACTGCAACACCATTTCCCCTGCCACAGACCCTAACATTGGTGCCACAAAAGAGAGACGATGATGTGCAGGTTTGCTGAAAAAAATGTGTGCGGTTTTGCGTAATGATTAGCGATTGTCAAGGACGGATATATTCCAAAATGTGTCAAGTTTTTAGTTCAGATGATTTGTTTGCAATATGTGCATCATAGGCAAAGATAGCTTTATAAGCTGTTTATTGATTGTGTGGTTTGAATAGTGTGAGAAGACACCATATTTGGTGAGAATCTCAACATAGGGTACAAAATCTAAATCAAATCAAATCACATTTTATTTGTCACATACACATGGTTAGCAGATGTTAATGCGAGTGTAGCGAAATGCTTGTGCTTCTAGTTCCGACAATGCAGTAATAACCAACAAGTAATCTAGCTAACAATTCCAAAACTACTACCTTATAGACACAAGTGTAAGGGGATAAAGAATATGTACATAAAGATATATGAATGAGTGATGGTACAGAGCGGCATAGGCAAGATACAGTAGATGGTATTGAGTGCAGTATATACAAATGAGATGAGTATGTAAACAAAGTGGCATAGTTAAAGTGGCTAGTGATACATGTATTACATAAAGATGCAGTATATACGTATACATATGAGATGAATAATGTAGGGTATGTAAACATTATATAAAGTGGCTAGTGATATATTTTACATCATTTCCCAACAATTCCCATTATTAAAGTGGCTGGAGTTGAGTCAGTGTGTTGGCAGCAGCCACTCAATGTTAGTGGTGGCTGTTTAACAGTCTGCTGGCCTTGAGATAGAAGCTGTTTTTCAGTCTCTCGGTCCCAGCTTTGATGCACTTGTACTGACCTCGCCTTCTGGATGATAGCGGGGTGAACAGGCAGTGGCTCGGGTGGTTGTTGTCCTTGATGATCTTTATGGCCTTCCTGTGACATCAGGTGGTGTAGGTGTCCTGGAGGGCAGGTAGTTTCCCCCGGTGAAGCGTTGTGCAGACCTCACTACCCTCTGGAGAGCCTTACGGTTGTGGGCGGAGCAGTTGCCGTACCAGGCGGTGATACAGCCCGACAGGATGCTCTCGATTGTGCATCTGTAGAAGTTTGTGAGTGCTTTTGGTGACAAGCCGAATTTCTTCAGCCTCCTGAGGTTGAAGAGGCGCTGCTGCGCCTTCTTCACGATGCTGTCTGTGTGGGTGGACCAATTCAGTTTGTCTGTGATGTGTACGCCGAGGAACTTAAAACTTACTACCCTCTCCACTACTGTTCCATCGATGTGGATAGGGGGGTGTTCCCTCTGCTGTTTCCTGAAGTCCACAATCATCTCCTTAGTTTTGTTGACGTTGAGTGTGAGGTTATTTTCCTGACACGACACTCCGAGGGCCCTCACCTCCTCCCTGTAGGCCGTCTTGTCGTTGTTGGTAATCAAGCCGACCACTGTTGTGTCGTCCGCAAACTTGATGATTGAGTTGGAGGCGTGCGTGGCCACGCAGTCGTGGGTGAACAGGGAGTACAGGAGAGGGCTCAGAACGCACCCTTGTGGGGCCCCAGTGTTGAGGATCAGTGGGGTGGAGATGTTGTTGCCTACCCTCACCACCTGGGCGTGGCCCGTCAGGAAGTCCAGTACCCAGTTGCACAGGGCAGGGTCAAGACCCAGGGTCTCGAGCTTGATGACGAGCTTGGAGGGCACTATGGTGTTAAATGCCGAGCTGTAGTCGATGAACAGCATTCTCACATAGGTATTCCTCTTGTCCAGATGGGTTAGGTCAGTGTGCAGTGTGGTTGAGATTGCATCGTCTGTGGACCTATTTGGGCGGTAAGCAAATTGGAGTGGGTCTAGGGTGTCAGGTAGGGTGGAGGTGATATGGTCCTTGACTAGTCTCTCAAAGCACTTCATGATGACGGAAGTTTAGCTCATTTACCTTAGCTTTCATGGGAACAGGAACAATGGTGGACCTCTTGAAGCATGTGGGAACAACAGACTGGGATAGGGATTGATTGAATATGTCCGTAAACACACCAGCCAGCTGGTCTGCGCATGCTCTGAGGGCGTGGCTGGGGATGCCGTCTGGGCCTGCAGCCTTGCGAGGGTTGACACGTTTAAATGTTTTCCTCACGTCGGCTGCAGTGAAGGAGAGTCCGCATGTTTTGGTTGCGGCCGTGTCAGTGGCACTGTATTGTCCTCAAAGCGGGCAAAAAAGTTATTTAGTCTGTGATTGACTGTAGACCCTGCCACATACCTCTTGTGTCTGAGCCGTTGAATTGAGATTCTACTTTGTCTCTATACTGACGCTTAGCTTGTTTGATTGCCTTGCGGAGGGAATAGCTACACTGTTTGTATTCGGTCATGTTTCTGGTCACCTTGCCCTGATTAAAAGCAGTGGTTTGCGCTTTCAGTTTCACGCGAATGCTGCCATCAATCCACGGTTTCTGGTTTGGGAATGTTTTAATCGTTGCTATGGGAACGACATCTTCAACGCACGTTCTAATGAACTCGCTCACCGAATCAGCGCATTCGTCAATGTTGTTGTTTGATGCAATACGAAACATATCCCAGTCCACGTGATGGAAGCAGTCTTGGAGTGTGGAATCAGATTGGTCGGACCAGCGTTGAACAGACCTCAGCGCGGGAGCTTCTTGTTTTAGTTTCTGTCTGTAGGCAGGGACCAACAAAATGGAGTCGTGGTCAGCTTTTCCGAAAGGAGAGAGGGGCAGGGCCTTATATGCGTCGCAGAAGTTAGAATAGCAATGATCCAAGGTTTTTCCAGCCCTGGTTGCGCAATCGATATGCTGATTCAATTTAGGGAGTCTTGTTTTCAGATTAGCCTTGTTAAAATCCCCAGCTACAATGAATGCAGCCTCAGGATATATGGATTCCAGTTTGCAAAGAGTCAAATAAAGTTCGTTCAGAGCCATCGATGTGTCTGCTTGGGGGGGAATATATACGGCTGTGATTATAATCGAAGAGAATTCCCTTGGTAGATAATGCGGTCGACATTTGATTGTGAGGAATTCTAAATCAGGTGAACAGAAGGACTTGAGTTCCTGTATGTTGTTGTGGCCACACCACGTCTCGTTAACCATGAAGCATACGCCCCCGCCCCTCTTCTTACCAGAAAGATGTTTGTTTCTGTCAGCGTGATGCGTGGAGAAACCAGCTGGCTGCACCGACTCCGATAGCGTCTCTCCAGTGAGCCATGTTTCAGTGAAGCAAAGAACGTTACAGTCTCTGATGTCCCTCTGGAATGCTACCCTCGCTCGGATTTCATCAACCTTGTTGTCAAGAGACTGGACATTGGCGAGAAGAATGCTAGGGAGTGGTGCACGATGTGCCCGTCTCCGGAGTCTGACCAGAAAACCACTTCGTTTACCCCTTTTACGAAGTCGTTTTTTGGGGTCTCCGGCTGGGATCCATTCCGTTGTCCTGGGTGAAAGGCAGAACACAGGATCCGCTTCGCGAAAGTCATATTCTTGGTCGTACTAATGGTGAGTTGACGCTGCTCTTATATTCAGTAGTTCTTCTCGACTGTATGTAATGAAACCTAAGATGACCTAGGGTACCAATGTAAGAAATAACACGTAAAAAAACAAAAAACTGCATAGTTTCCTAGGAACGCGAAGCGAGGCGGCCATCTCTGTCGGCGCCGGAAATTAATCTATTCTCTCTCAAAGGGGCAGTAGCCTACATTACCTTGGGTGTACAATTTTCAATTACAGCATTATTGGAGCATTACTTGGAGCATTACTGGAGCAGATTTTCATCAAGAATCTCTCTGTACTTTGCTCCGTTCATCTTTCCCTCAATCCTGACTAGTCTCCCAGTCCCTGCCGTGGAAAAACATCCCCTTAGCTTGATGCTTCACAGTAGGGATGGTGCCAGGCTTCCTCCAGATGTGATGCGTTCAGGACAAAGAGTTCAATCTTGATTTCATCAGACCTTTCTAAAAACCTGTTTTGTCATTATGGGATATTGTGTGTAGATTGATGAGGATTTTTTTTATTTAATCCATTTTAGAATAATAATAACAAAATGTGAAAAAAGTCAAGGGGTCTGAACACTTTCCAAAAGTACTGTAAATGTCATAGTTTAACTAAATGTAGTATATTAGCTACCAAAATGTAAGTTGTTACATCTAGCTTTCCAAAAACGCAATCTGATTGAATGGCTTGTCCTGCACTTTGTAAAAACCCAGATTGCATGTAGGAAAAAGATATTGGTTCCTTTCTAAACATAGCAATGTGAATTTAAAGACGACTTGGTCCAAAAAATAGTTGACGTGAACTGGCAAACGAGTTGAGTCCTCACTCAATGGAAAGGGCAGTGTGAATACAAAGTGAACTGAATTATTTTGCTTTTTTTAAAAAGAGGACTGAGATTGGTTCTTTTGAAGAAAACACCCTTAAATAGCTGAGAAGTATACCAATATGTTATACCCTCTAAGTTTTTGTCTAAAGTGGTGAAAATGTCAGTTTGTAAAAGTTGAGACAAAAAGTTGTTAATGTGGTAATTTAGCTGTCTTTTTTATTGGTATCAGATAACTTTTTTCTGATTCCTGATTTGAATAGCAGAGAAGTAGACCAATAAGTACCCTCTAAGTTTTTGTCTAAAGTTGTAAAAATGTAAATGGTTTGGAAGTAGAGTAAGATTTCATATGCTTGAACTTTTTGTTAAAATTGATGGGAAAGGGGTCAGAGTAGCGTATCTTTGTTAAAATTTGCATTGTTCACTGTGAATGGAATGTTGGGAGTCAGGGAGTTGATGTCACAATGGGAACTTAAGAATGTTAAAGAAATCCAGTGAAAGTGAATGAAGATGGACAAAAAACTTAATAGTTTTAAAAGTATTAAAGATACAGTATCAAAAAGTTGTATGCACACACTGGTCCTGACCGCTCTGCACATTTTAAAGTTTGAATGAGGTGTCTAGCATAAAGCTGCAATATGTAACTTTTTTGGGTGATCCAATTCAGATAAAAATGTGAATTATGGATATGTCATTCTCATTGAAAGCAAGTCTAAGAAGTGATATATATGTTCTATGTGCGCTATTTCTATGATTCCTTGATTAAGTTTCCTTTTTGCATCTTTTACTTTTGGTTTTGTACACCAGCTCCAAACAGATAAATGCAATATTTTTAATTGTGGAACATATATTTCACAGCGGTTTAGATGGTACAATGATTTTCTACAATATACATGCTTTTTTGTGACAAACTGAATTAGGTGAACTATTAGAATTTTAGCAACCAAGAAATGGTGGAGCAATTTCTGTGTAGTGCATTTTAAACGGTGTAAATGGATTCGTTTTCCAGATAGTAGTATATTTAAAGTTGGGACTTTTGCGTCACAAGTCCCATCTATGTAAAATGTCCTGTTAAGCCAGGCCAATGAGAGATGACGAAAGGGGGCGGGATCCTCTTGACGTCTGGTGCGCCGGCGCGGATGTTTGTGTAGCGCGAGATGATGTTTTTGTTGTTCTAATCTTCTGAATATGGCTTCGTAGTTCTTTTGACAAAGCGTAGGGAAAGCCCCCCCACAATTTATTTCAGCTTGCCTTCAAGCATCGCTGCAAGACCTGCGCTACAGACACCGTGACACAGCCGAGGAAATGCGGACTTCTAGCCCTTTCGCTACGGGTTAAATGGCTGCAGCACCCACACCGTAGCAAGCTGGTAAGTAGTGCTAAACGGTGTAACTTCACGCTATGTATTTTAGTCGTTCGAATGACCGGGTTAGTGAATAATATGATGGCATTATGTCCAAGCTCTAGGAACTATTAAGAAATATGGCAGTTGTAGGCTAATGATGTGAAGTGGCGGACTTTGGCACTCACTCTGTTTATTTTTACAATTGTTGAGGTGCTCAACATTGAAGTTGCCCAATCTCAGTATAAAGTAGACAGTATAATATTGCTACTGTAACGGTAACTGTTGTACATGCCGTGAATTGAATTGCACTTCCTGACTGCCAAATCACATAGTTTCTAAACCCAGAGGCACAACATCGTAAGACTTTCGGGAACGCTTGCGAAACAGACCAAGCAGTCCAGGTTTGAGAAGTCAGTGAGAGTAATTGTTACTTAGTTAATTTTCAGAAATCTAAAGGCACAACCTTGATTCGAGCCTATGTCTTAAGTAGTTGAACACTCCAGCCTCTGGAAGATGACAAACGGACACGTTTTCATTTCATTCAGAAACAACTTCATATCGAAGGAGGGCCTTTATTTTACGGCCTGCACATGCGCAGATTGGCGCGAGACGACCGTTTGACCCATTTACGTGTTTCTGCGCATCAGTTTCGCAAGCTAACATCGCCATGACATCGCAAAGTGCGAACGGCAGAAACTGCTTCTTCAGTAGACATCCCCATCTTCATACTGTACTATCTTTGATCAAATTCTGAATATGCAATGCTATTATTAAGATTTTTTAATGTGTTTTTTGACATAGGCTAAAATAAGAATATGCTATATATTTGACATACGTGCAGCTGTCTGTTTAAAATATTTTTGTTGTTGTAATATAGCCTAACATCGTGCATGTCTAGTGTCAATTGTGTGCGTAAAATAACCGTGCGCAAAATATTTGTGTGCATAAACTCCAGCCAGGCAAAAGTTTAATTTTTTTTTTCTTGGTTACATTCTTGTGCAATGGGGAAAAAGAAGGATGGCAAAAATCGTTAGGTCTACCTGCCTTCATTCACCAACGTAAAGTCTGACCATTTATATGAATTAATGTGATAACTTGCTCAATATATTATTGATGATTGCAGTTGATCATGTTATAAGGTGAAATAATAGCTTAGAATTGAACTTCATAGGCCAACATCTGCCAAGATGCGATTTCTAGAAATATCATCTTGAAATGTGAAAGCAAAGCATGCATTCATCCAATTTTGGCTTACCTATATGCCAGTCATCTGTTGATTATGAATTCTGGAGAGCGCCCACTGCCCAGAATGAAATTACGCATAGCCTAGTGATGGGTTGCTTTGTTGGGAAAGCTTGAGTCAGTGCACTGTAGTGGGTCGCCTGTCAGAAAACACACATTACAGTAATGTTGATCGTATTTGATCTCCACCATCCTTAATATGGTGGTATGACATTTTCTGTGCATTTGTCATAGGACATGGTCAATATTTTTCTTTTTTATTGTCCGCGTTTGACGCGATGCGTTCTTGGTTCTTTTTTTACACATGTTAAAAGGTACTGCCGTCAAGGGCATTTTAGGCCAAACAGTTAGACTATACCGTAGGCCTACATGACATGCCCATGATATAAAAATATGTTTTGCATGGAATCCTGAAGCATTTGCTTTGCATCTATTCCTTATTTCCTTCATATTTTCTATTACCCCATATGTTAATTACTCATTAGTGTGGATAACTTTAAAATCTGCATACATTTCTTTCATTTTTTTTAATACTGTCCTTCATTCAGAGAGAAGTAGCTTGCTCTTTTGGAAGTTTAGAAGTTTCCCTGTGCACATTCCTAATAATCTCATTCACAACCCATCACTGTTTCATTAGCAAATAAATCTATCGATTGGGTTCTTGTCCGGGCTCTGGCTGGGCCAGTCAAGGACATTCAGAGACTTGTCCCGAAGCCACTCCTGCATTGTCTTGGCTGTGTGCTTAGGGTCGTTGTCCTGCTGGAAGGTGAACTTTCCCCCCAGTCTGAGGCCCTGAGCTCTCTGGAGCAGGTTTTCATCAAGGATCTCTCAGTACTTTGCTCTGTTCATCTTTCCCTCAATCTTGCTGCTGAAAAATGATGCTGCCGCCACCACGCTTCACCGTAGGAATGGTGCTAGGTTTCTGCCAGATGTGAATCTTGGTATTCAGGCCAAAGAGTTCTAATCAGACCAGAGAATCCTGTTTCCTTTAGGAGCCTTTTGGCAACTCCAAGTGGGCTGTCATGTGCCTTTTACTGAGGAGTGGCTTCCATCTGGCCACTCTACCATAAAGGCCTGATTGGTGGAGTATTGCATGGTTGTTCTGGAAGGTTCTTCCATCTCCACAGAGGAAATCTAAAGCTCTGTCAGAGTGATGATCGGGTTCTTGGTCACCTCCCTGACCAAGGCCCTTCTCTC
Organism: Oncorhynchus mykiss; assembly: GCF_013265735.2. Classification (NCBI taxonomy): domain Eukaryota; kingdom Metazoa; phylum Chordata; class Actinopteri; order Salmoniformes; family Salmonidae; genus Oncorhynchus; species Oncorhynchus mykiss. The sequence continues at coordinate 43,875,103 of NC_048566.1, read as the reverse complement.
TCGATTGCTCAGTTTGGCCAATCGGCCAGCTCTAGGAATAGTCTAGCTCAATTTCGAGTCTCTGAGCAAAGGGTCTGAATACATATTTAAACAAGGTATTTCTGTTAATGTTTAACCTCTTTCAGCTAGGGGGCACTATTTTTATGTTTGGAAAATTAACGTTCCCAAAGTGAACGGCCTATTTCTCAGGCCCATATGCTAGAATATGCATATAATTGACATATTAGAATAGAAAATACTCTAACGTTTCCAAAACTGTCAAAATATTGTCTGTGAGTATAACAGAACTGATATTGCAGGTGAAAACCTGAGGAAAATCAAACCAGGAAGTGGCTTCTATTTTGAAAACTCCATGTACCATAGCCTCCCATTGCTCTATTTAAAGGGATATCAACCAGATTCCTTTTCCTATCGCTTCCTCAAGGTGTCAACAGTCTTTAGACATAGTTTCAGGCTTTTATTTAGAAAAATTAGCGTGAAAGATAACATCGCGTCATGGATGAGTTTTGCTTGTGCAACACAGTGGGGCAGCCATTGACTCTCCCTCTCCTACTGAAAAAGAGACAGTGCCGGTTGATATATTATCGATTTATATATTTTAAAACAACCAGAGGATTGATTATAAAAAACGTTTGACATGTTTCTGTGGACATTACGGATACTATTTGGAATTTGTCTGCGTTCCTTGCCACCCATTCTGAAACGAACTGCAGCTCTTTATTAAGTGTTGCAGTCATTTCAGTCGCTGTAGTAGTTAACATGTATAGTGTTGAGTCATCTGTATACATATACACACTGGCTTTACTCATTTAAGGAAGTAAGGGGCCTAAGCACACTTTCTAGTGGGCTTAAATTGAAAATATGGAAAATAGGAGTGGCAATATTGTCTGCTATTATCCTCAGTAGTTTTCCATCCAACTTTTCAGACCCTGGTTGCTTGTCATTGTTGCTATATAACAATATTTTTTTCACCTCTTCCACACTCACGTTACCGAATTCAAAATTACAATGCTTGTCTTTCATAATTTGGTCAGATATACATTACCAGTCAAAAGTTTGGACACAGCTACACATTTTTTTTCTTTATTTGTACTATTTTCTACATTGTAGGATAATAGTGAAGCCATCAAAACCATGAAATAACACATGGAATCATGTAGTAACCAAGAAAGTGTTAAACAAATAAAAATAAATTTTATATTCAAGATTTTTCGAAGTAGCCACCCTTTTGGGAGCCCCGAGTTCCTTCAATCTGCAGTCCAAACCATCTCAATTTGGTTGAGGTCGGGTGATTGTGGAGGCCAGGTCATCTGATGCAGCACTTAATCACTGTCCTTCTTGGTCAAATAGCCCTTACACAGCCTGGAGGTGTGTAGGGTCATTGTCCTGTTGAAAAAAAAAGAAGAAGCGCAAACCAGATGGGATGGCGTATCTCTGCAGAATGCTGTGGTAGCCATGCTGGTTAAGTGTGCCTTGAATTCTAAATAAATCAGACAGTGTCACCAACAAAGCACCCCCATGCCATAATACCATCTCCTCCGTGCTTTATGGTGGGAAATACACATGCGGAGATCATCCGTTCACCCACATCGCGTCTCACAAAGACACAGCGGTTGGAACCAGAAATTTCCAATTTGGACTCCAGACCAATGGAGAAATTTTCACCGGTCTAATGTCCATTGCTCCTGTTTCTTGGCCCATGCAAGTCTCTTCTTATTATTGGTGTCCTTTAGTAGTGGTTTCTTTGCAGAAATTCAACCATGAAGGCCTGATTCACACAGTCTCTTCTGAACAATTGATGTTGAGATGTGTCTGTTACTTGAACTCTGTGAAGCATTTATTTGGGCTGATATTTCTGAGGCTGGTAACTCGAATGAACTTATCCTCTGCAGCAGAGGTAACTCTGGGTCTTCTTTTCATGTGGTGGTACTCATGAGAGCCAGTTTCTTCATAGCGCTTGATGGTTTTTGTGACTGCAATTGAATAAACTTTCAAAGTTCATGTCTGAGCCAATCAGTTACTTTAAAACGCATTAAGAAGGAAAGAAATTCCACAAATGAACTTTTAACAAGGCACACCTGTTAATTGAAATGCATTGCCAGGTGACTACCTCATTAAGCAGGTTGAGAGAATGCAAAGAGTGTGCAAAGCTGTCATCAAGGCAAAGGGTGGCTATTTGAAAAATCTCAAATATAAAATACATTTTGATTTGTTAAAAAAAAATTGGTTACTGCATGATTCCATATTTGTTATTTCATAGTTTTGATGTCTTCAGTTTTATTCTACAATGTAGAAAATAGTAAAAATAAAGAACAACCCTTGAATGAGTAGGTGTTCTAAGACTTTTAACCGGTAGTGTATGTTTTACAAGTTTGGACAGCAAAGTAGAGTATAGTACCTTTATCGTGTATTCAACTCTAGTACTGTATTGCACTATACTCTACTTTTATTTTCTTTACTATACTTTAACATAGTGGTTTGTGACGACTATGATTTCCCATTGATTGTAGCAAATTCCATTGACTCTTCGCTAAGTCCCGCACCAGAATTTTGGGCAACCAATCGCAGCGCGCCAATGGATAGCAACTGTCGCCGAGTCCAACACCTCAGACAAGCTCACGTTTGAAACGCACTACCAGTCAAAAGTTTAGAAATGTCCTTGTTTTTTTGTCCATTAAAATAACATCAAATTGATCAGAAATACAGTGTCAGCATTGTTAATGTTGTAAATGACTATTGTAGCTGGAAATGGCTGATTTTATAAAAAAATAAAAATAAATCATGGAATATCTACCTAGGCGAACAGAGGCCCATTATCAGCAACCATCACTCCTGTGTTCCAATGACACGTTGTGTTAGCTAATCCAAGTTTATCATTTTAATAGGCTAATTGATCATTAGAAAACCCTTTTGCAATTATGTTAGCACAGCTGAAAACTGTTGTGCTAATTAAAGAAGCAATACAACTTCTTTAGACTAGTTGAGTATCTGGAGCATCGGCATTTGTGGGTTCGATTACAGGCTCAAAATGTCCGGAAACAAAGAACTTTCTTCTGAAACTCATCAGTCTATTCTTGTTCTGAGAAATGAAGGCTATTCCATGCAAGAAGTGGCCAAGAAATGTAAGATCTCGTACAACGCTGTGTAGTACTCCCTTCACAGAACAGTGCAAACTGTCTCAAACCAGAATAGAAAGGCACGTGCACCCTAGAAAAACAGCTTGCAGATACACCGGGTAGGCAAGTAAGTCTACATTATGAGACTATTGTGGATAAGAGCAATAATATTTGTATCTGTCAAACGGCAGTTAAGCATTGATTGTCATATCACCAGAAAAGACTATCAATATTTATTGGAACGGAGCATCAAGCTCATCACCATGCACTTTCACCACCCTATGAAACACAACTTATTTAATCCGTAACTTAATAAACTGCATGGTTTCTCGAGTTGTAGTGGGAGGACCACACACCATATTGTCGTGAGACATGATGGTTAAGATTTCAATATACGCGCACAAAGGAACTTCCACTGCCATTTCTCGCATAATTAAGTTTACAGACACAAAAACATCCCACCACGTCGAACAAAATAATTATTTCTGCATTTTTTTAATTGCACCGAAACTTCCAGTTTCCATCACAGTTGTTGTTTTATACGATATGACTTTTGTGGCTGCAAACGTGGTTATGAGTAAGACGTGGAATCTAAAGAAATAGTCAAATGCCACCCACGGATACTCCAATCCCAATAAGTATGCAGTATCTGTTATCTATGTCTGACAAGTAGGTTGGAGCTGCAGCCTGGAGTGTTGTTTCTTTATCCAATGTAATGTATTCTCATCGAATTTGGGGATTGTTTTTTTGTCCATGTTCAGAGTTGGGACATTAACCTATCATACATCCTGGTATTACCAGGTTCTGACCACTAGATGGTGGTGTTAAGGTCATAGAAGAGTATCTCTCCCTACAGTACAACACTATTTTTGCATAATGGCATGCAGTGTAGTACTGGCCTAGGCAGAGTGGGAACACATGGGAGGCTTTTGTCCACTGTAAACCAACTCTGGGTCTGAATGGAGATGTTTGTCACTGTGGGCAGAGAGTTATTACTTAGATTGGCTGGGCGGTGGTGTGGGTAAACTCCCTCCTCAGCAGGTTGCCTGCCGTGGGAGGTCTGTTTACAACTGGAAGACCCCTGAGATCCAGCAACCTGTTGCCCTTTTTTTGAACACACTTAAACGGAGCTCCCACCTGTTGACTCTCCCTTGAGCCTGTATTTGTGCAGGGGAGCACCCAACGGGTTATACTGCATTAGCATAGTTTATCATAGTCACAGCGGTTACAAATATCCGCTGATATGCCGCCCGGTTACACTGAATGCACCAATAGTGATGGCAGCACTGGGATTCTGCTATACGAGGGAAGCTCTGTGGAGGGAATTTGAATTGGTCTTTCCCTGCCTTTCATGGTTGCTTCAAATACTCAGTTCCTGATGTTTTGGATTTTAGTTGAAATTGATGGGATGTCTTTGCTCAGTTGTTGAGTTGTATGGTGAGTCATTCCATTTTTCATACAACTCCCTCTCTCTTTTCAAATTGTCATTCACCTCATATTATAGTTACCTTAGAATGACTCTATGGGCGCTATGGGACTATAGGCTGAGTGTGAGTTTTCTCTAGACAGAGAGTGTAAGTAGAGGAGTGTGAAAGTGTAAAAATATTTGCATGCTGTCCTGACGCCCACACAACAGCAGCGAAACGTGGGTGGAGGGAGGGGCCTCGCGTCTAAAAATGACACATCACATCCTCTTTCTATTTTTGCCTTCGATCTTTCCCTCATGCCATTGTGCATCACATTTTTTCTTTCCTTTGTGCATCTATCTTGTCAGTTCTATGGCTCTGGGTTGTTTAAGGTTGGGTTCAGACAGCTACTTTTGCAGTTGAAAAGACTTAGACGGACAGTGAGTGTTTGGTTTACTTCTGTTTGCTTTCTGTGTGGGCCTTCTTCTGACAGTTAAAAAATAAATACAAAATATTTCATTTAACTAGGCAGACACAAAAAAACATGTTCACAGATGGGTCATTGCATCAATTCAGTGCCTTTTGACAAGTGTAACTTAAAATTTAACTTAAACTTAATTTTAACATGAAGAGCACATGTTCGACTTCGTAAAAAAGCATGTTTTCCCAAATCAAGAGGTAAAAAAAAAAGTGATTATCAAGGTGCAAATAAAGTAAGAGTTGACAGTAAAGGGGTTGACGATTTATTCTTAAACCAGCCATAAATTCCCTTGTAACAGGGGGAATGGAAGCTTGTTGAGGTCACACAAGAAGTTTTGTCGTGAATTTTATGTTGATGACGTAAATAATATTTGCTGGTCTGTGGAGTGTATTGAGGAGCAACCAGACCTGACACATTTCTGAAATAGCTTATTCCAGTTACTAATAAGCATGCACCCATAAAGAATTAATGTAAATACTTTCAAATCCCCTTGGATCAATGAGGAATTGAAAATTGTGTGGTTGAGAGGGATGAGGCCAAAGGTATGGCAAATAAGTCTGGCAGTCCAACTGATTGGCAAACGTACTGCAAATTAAGAAATCATGTGACTAAACTAAATAAAAATAAACAATACTATGAAACAAAAATAAATTATATAAAGAATGATAGTAAAACGCTTTGGAGTGCCTTATATGACATTTTGGGGGAAAAGCAAACTCGGCTCGATCATTCATTGAATAAGATTTATCATAAAACCCACTGATATTGCTACATTAATGACTTTTTCATTGGCAAGATTAGCAAATTTAGGCATGACATGCCAGCAACAAATGCTTACACTATACATCCAAGTATATCTGACAAAACATTTTAAATGAGCATTGTATTTTTGATTTCCGTAAAGTGAGTGTGGAAGAGGTGAAAACATTATTGTTGTCTATCAACAATGACAAGCCACTGGGGTCTGACAATCTGGATTTAAAATTACTAATAGAGGATGATATTGCCACTCCTATTTGCCACATCTTCAATTTAAGCCTACTAGAAAGTGTGTACCCTCAGGCCTGGATGGAAGCAAAAGTCATTCCGCTACCCAAGAATAGTAAATCCTCCTTTACTGGCTCAAATAGCCGACTAATCAGCCTGTTACCAACCCTTAATAAACTTCAGATTTTTTGGGGGGGCCAATGTTATTTTACAGTAAACAAATTTACAAACTTTCAGCACGCTTATAGGGAAAGACATTCAACAAGCACAGCACTTACACAAATAACTGATGATTGGCTGAAAGAAATTGATAAGATTGCGAAGGCTGTTTTTTTTTAGACTTCAGTGCGGCTTTTGACATTAACGATCATAGTCTGCTGCTGGAAAAATGTATGTGTTATGGCTTTACACCTTCTGCTATATTGTGGATAGAGAGTTACTTGTCTAACAGAACACAGAGGGTGTTCTTTAATGGAAGCATCTCCAACATAATCCAGGTAGGATCAGGAATTCCACAGGGTAGCTGTTTAGGCCCCTTACATTTTTCAATCTTTACTAACGACATGTCACTGGCTTTGAGTAAAGCGTAAGTATGCAGATGACTAAAAGCATTGGATTTGGGACAAATCTTTCACGTGAACTACATCTCGTAATGAAAAATGTTGAAATTGAGCATGTTGAGGTGACTAAACTGCTTGGAGTAACCCTGGATTGTAAACTGTCATGGTCAAAACATATTGATACATCATTAGCAAATATGGGGAGAAGTCTGTCCATAATGAAGTGCTGCTTTGCCTTCTTAACAATGCTATCAACAAGGCAGGTCCTACAGGCCGTAGTTTTGTCGCACCTAGACTGCTGTTCAGTCGTGTGGTCAGGTGAAAATTGCAGTTGGCTCAGAACAGGGCAGCACGGCTGGCCCTTAAAAGTACAGAGCTAACACTAATGATATGCATATCAATCTTTCATGGCTCAAAGTGGAAGAGAGATTGCCATCAACACTACTTGTTTTTGTAAGACCGAGCTGTCTTTTTTAACTTCTTATGGCTGCAGGGGCAGTATTGAGTAGCTTGGATGAAAAGGTGCCCATTGTAAACGGCCAGCTCCTCAGTCTCAGTTGCTAATATATGCATATTATTATTAGTATTGGATAGAAAACACTAAAGTTTCCAAAACTGTCAAAATATTGTCTATGAGTATAACAGAACTGATATTGCAGGCGAAATTCCTTTTCCTATCGCTTCCTCAAGGTGTCAACAGTCTTCAGACATAGTTTCAGGCTTTTATTTTGAAAAATGAGCCAGAACAATAACATCGCGTCAAGTGGTCACATGAGTTTTGTTTGCGCAACAGAGTTTGATCAGTCATTGCCGTTCCCTCTCCTACTGAACAAGACCGTTGCGGTTGATATATTATTGATTATATATATTTTTAAAACAACCTGAGGATTGATTATAAAAAACATTTGACATGTTTCTGTGGACATTACGGAAACTATTTGGAATTTGTCTGCGTTGTGGTGACCGCTCTTTCCTGTGGATTTCTGAACATAACGCGCCAAACAAACGGAGGTATTTTGGATATAAAAATAATCTTTATGGAACAAAAGGAACATTTATTGTGTAACTGGGAGTCTCGTGAGTGAAATCATCTGAAGATCATCAAAGGTAAACGATTAATTTGATTGCTTTTCTGATTTTCGTGACCGAGCTACTTGATGCTAAGTGTACTTAATGGTTTGTCGCGCGACCGATAAACTTACACAAACGCTTGGATTGCTTTCGCTGTAAAGCACAATTTCAAAATCTGACACAACAGGTGGATTAACAAAAGGCTAATCTGTGTTTTCCTATATTGCACTTGTGATTTCATGAATATAAATATTTTTAGTAATATTTATTGAATGTAGCGCTATGCTATTCAGCGGTTGTTGATGACAATTATCTCGTTAACGGGATTGCAGCCATAACAAGTTAAACTAATAGCACACAGCTCGAACATCCAAGCATACCCCACAACACATGCTACCAGAGGTCTCTTCACCCCAGGAAGAGTAGCTACTGCCTTGGCAGCAACCAATGTGGATCCCTAATAAATACAAACTGGGAGTTGCAATTGAATGCAAGCTTCACAAAACAAAATATTACGTGATTAATAATTAAATAAATATTATGTGTTTAAACTAATCATGTAGACATTAACTACGTCTGGGCACCACGGAAAATGTTGAGTTTTACAAAGTCATAATTCTCAGAATTGAATGCTTCACATTTTATTATCCTATCTATTAGTCTTCTATTAATTAATTTTTATTATTACCTCATCAGTTCTCATTACTGAACCTTGCAAACCCTTGGATATCTGCACTAACCCTAGTTTCCGTCATGAATCAGCAATATACAAATGGTCTATTTACAAACTAATCACAGAAATACACAACAAACAAGCAGTTAATAATGATAGAAAAGTCCCTAGTGGGCTTAGCTGATATGACGGCTTGGTAGACAAAGGAAAGGGGTGGGGACTGAGAGAGCGGGAAAGACAAAATGGATTCACTACACACAGTGGATAATTATAATCATTGAAATGCTAATCTTTTGCACATGAACGGCCAATCAATCGAGAGTAATTACAATGTATATATTTACGCCCGTATGTCATTGTTGTCGTCTCTGTTGGAATCCTCGATCGTCCTGTAGACGTCAGTCTTTGGTTAACTTTCCCAGAAATCGCTGTCTTTCATGGTTGTAGTTGGTTAGAATGAATACTTCAGAGTACCATTAGGAAATGTTCTCATAGATGCTTTGGCGGTTGTCAGTATTCTCATTCTAGACATACGTAATTTCTAGCTGCAGACTAGTAATTATATGTCTGATTTGTTCCTATTCTCTAGTGATCAATTAGTCTCAGAGTTGAACCTGTTTGGGATAGGGGGCAGTATTTTCACTTTTGGATGAAATGAGTGCCCAGAGTAAACTGCCTCCTACTCTGTCCCAGATGCTAATATATGCATATTATTAGTGGTATTGGATATAAACCACTCTGAAGTTTCTAAAACTGTTTGAATGATGTCTGTGAGTATAGCAGAACTCATATGGCAGGTGAAAACCTGAGAAAAATCCAACCAGGAAGTGGGAGATCTGAGGTTTGTAGTTTTTCAAAGCTTGGCCTACCGAATACACAGTGTCTATGGGGTCAAGTTGCACTTCCTAAGGCTTCCAGTAGATGTCAACCATCTGTAGAAACTAAGTGAATATTTATAATGTTATTTCTAACTTCTGTTGACTCCAACATGGCGGATATTTCTTTGGCTGAATTGGGCTCTGAGCGTCGTACTCAGATTATGCTTTTTCCATAAAGTTCAAAAAAAATCTGACACAGCAGTTGCATTAAGGAGAAGTATATCTTTAATTCTGTGAATAACACTTGTATCTTTTTATCAATGTTTTTTATGAGTATTTCTGGGATTTGATGTGGCTATCTGCAAAATCACCGGATGTTTTGGAATCAAAACATTACTGCACGTAACGCGCCAATGTAAAATGATATTTTTGGATATAAATATGCAAATTATCGAACAAAACATATATGTATTGTGTAACATGATGTCCTATGAGTGTCATCTGATGAAGATAATTAATTTGATCTATATTTCTGCTTTTTGTGACGCCTATCTTTTGCTTGAAAAATGGCTGTGTGTTTTTGTGACTTGGCTCTGACCTAACATAATCATATGTTGTGCTTTTGCTGTAAAGCCTTTTTGAGATTGGACACGATAGGTAGATTAACAAGAAGTTTATCTTTCATTTGCTGTATTGGACTTGTTAATGTGTGAAAGTTACATATTTCTGAGAAAAAAAATAGAATTTTACGCGCTGCCTTTTCAGCGGAATGTTGTCGAGGGGTTCTGCTAGCAGAACGCCTGCGCTAGAAAGGTTAACCATTTTCAGCCGTGTAGCCAAAACTACAGTTGTATGGTCTCCGATGGCCTATAGAAATTAGCCATTCCAACATGGGAGCTCTTTCCCGTCGTTCTCTGACTTAATGTATATTTTGTAGGATGTTGTTTTATACTCTGAAAGCAGGGGCGGTTCTATGATGCCTAATGTGATGTCTGGGCTCACGGGGGTGTGGCCACTGACTAGTTAAACTTTATATGAAAATCCATACTCTCATTTAAAGGTTAACATCACCATACATCTTTTCACAAATAGTTTCATGTTTAATCACATATATTTCACAATATTTAGGTGTAAACCTGACAGCTGGGAAATGTACACTTTAAGAGATACAGTTGTGTGTTTCCTGTCCGTCATGAGATCACCAAATTAAATGCACTCGTCATGACTGTCCCTTAAGTGTCCACGGACCTTTCTCACATTCTCAAAAATATAAATATTGTTTATTTCTCCCATTTTGAGGATTAGGAGTTTTGAACTAAGCGAAGCTCTTTGTTCTGGTCGACTCTCTTTCAAAACTGCATGGCAGTTTCTACTAGGTATTTATGACCTGTTGTAAAGTCATAACTTGTGGTGGGGAGAGGGGGGAGCCACGATATACACCCCCAAAAGGCCACGTCGTAACACTATCTATGGTTAACAGGGTTGATGTGTTACACAACGATCCTCTCAGTTTCCTACCACAAACACCAGACAATTGCCAGAAAGAGTAGAACCAGCTCACCTGCTTTTAGTCTATGATAAGATGTTCAATATATATATATTTTTTAATATTTTTAAAGGAATAGTTTCACCATATTAAAACGAGTGCTCAGTTCACGTCATAGGGCTGACCTTAAAATGAGGGACAGATGTAAATGTATCACTAATCACATGAAATAAATACATAATCGTCAGAAATTACTTTTTGTCAAAGCAACAAAATTCTTAGAAATTTGGAGACGTTTGGGATTAAGTGGGTTAGAGTCTTCCTTGAACTGACACTGTTGTTGGAGGAACATGTGAAAATGCTGAATTATTGAATTCTCCATGTGGTCTACATTAATCTTTCTTCTACTTGAGACGCAGATGTCTCAAGTAGACACCTGGAAATGCAAATGCGCTACGCTAAATGCTAAATGTACTCGTTAAAACTCAAACGTGCATCAAAATTCACAAGCAGGGTATTGAATTAAAGCTACACTCGTTGTGAACCTAGCCAACAAGTCAGATTTTTAAAATGCTTTTCGGCGAAAGCATGAGAAGCTAATATCTGATAGCATGCAACACCCCAAAATGCCTGAATGCGATGTAAACAAAGATATAGCTTAGCCGGCGCTACACAAAACGCAGAAATAAAATATAAAACATTCATTACCTTTGACGAGCTTCTTTCTTGGCACTCCTATATGCCCCATAAACATCACTATTGGGTCTTTTTTTTGTTTAAATCGGTCCATATATACCCAAAATAGCTTTCTATGGAAGCTGTGTCATTCAGAAAAAAACATTGTTTTTAAACGCTGCGTCATTTTTTAAAATTAAAAAAGTCGATGATAAACTTTCACAAAACACTTCGAAATACTTTTGTAATCCAACTTTAGGTATTAGTAAACGTTTATAATCTATCAAAATGATTACAGGGCGATGTATATTCAATAGCTCCTCGTCTGCAAATCAATGGCTGCCAATGTGCACATTGAAAACATCCTGGTGGAGACCGGAAGAAACGGAATCCAGTTAGTTGGATTTTCCAACAAAAAACTCAATTGAAAATGACGACAATGGCGACATCGTGTAGAATCTGTATGAATTGCATGCAGGTCGATATTATATTTTGTGCCGTTTTAACAACCCATGAAAGTGACTTATGGAAATTATTTTTAGCTTTCAGAGAGCAGTTTTTCTTGCGTTTTTCAATGAAACACACGATCTGTTATAGTCACAGCCGTGATTTAACCAGTTTTAGAAACTTCAGAGTGTTTTCTATCCACACATACTAATCATATGCATATACTATATTCCTGGCATGAGTAGCAGAACGCTGAAAAGTTGCGCGATTTTTAACAGAATGTTCGAAAAAGGAGGGGGTAGAAGTAAGATTATAGGGCACTTCATTTAAGGGCTTTTCAAATTAAGTATTGGTGCACAATTTCCACTTAAAATATCAAAGGGATGCAAAAGGGACTCATTTCTCAGCTCCTGTTCCTCAGGCAGTTAGGACAGCTAAGATAAACTAAAGCTACAGGGTCTGCTATTAGACCTTGTTTTTCTTACCAATAGGGCACCAGAGAGAATCCCTCTTACAGTAGGTGGACTATGTATTCATTCACCAACAAGTGTAGATCTATAAAGAGTCAAACAACCTAATTTAATCATATTTGTCATAAGCCAGCTTTAGGGTGTTTTAGTCCTGAGCAATTTTTTGGTTTTTAAACAACATATTGAACAACGTCGGTAAAAATATTATAATTTCATTTTGTACATTTTGTTGTGAGTTAAATGCGCAGTTTTTCTAGAGAGAAATCCAATCAAACCCGAACTGTGCAATGATGTAGGGAGTTTCCAACAGGCCAATATTCTACATAGTTTAGCACAGAAAACATTGTAATTTACTACAATGCGCATAATCCATTGTGCTCTTACTTGTCCGGTCTGTGTGGGGTTTATTTTACGCCTGCTATGTTAGGTTGTGTGGTGCAGACACAGAGAGGGAGAGAAGAGACCGAAAAATGTGATATCGAGAGGGATAGAGAGCAGTTGCTTAACCAGGTATCTACCAGAAAAATCAGGATCGATGTGCTTGATAGTTGGTATTCAGCAGTCATAAAAATCTGCCTTATTTACTTATGATTTTGTCAGCAGCAGCTCTATAGAGATGAGATTTTTTACATTTATTTTAAATGTAACCTTTATTTTACTAGGCAAGTCAGTTAAAGACAAATTCTTATTTACAATGGCGGCCGACACCGGCCAAAACCGGATGACGCTGGGCCAATTGTGCTCCTCCCTAAGGGACTCCCAATCACGGCTGTTGTAATACAGCCTGGATTCGAACCAGGGTGTCTCTCGCACCGAGATTCAGGTCCTGAGACCTCTGCTCCACTCGAGAGTCCAATAATGTCTGAGATAGTGACTTGGAAGTAAATAAAGTAATCCAATTAAACAAATGTAATATACACAACTGAAATATTTTATTAAAGTAATGTGACTTAATTATGGTTTCAAAACATATTTTTTTATTTCACCTTCATTTAACCAGGTAGGCCAATTGAGAACAAGTTCTCATTTACAACTGCGACCTGGCCAAGATAAAGCAAAGCAGTGTGACACAAACAACAACAGAGTTACACATGGAATAAACAAACGCCAATAACACAATAGAAAAAAAGTCTATATACAGTGTGTGCGAATGGCATGACCGGTAAGGCAATTAATAGGCCATAGTAATTACAATTTAGCAAATTAACACTGGAGTGATGCAGAGAGTCAATATTTTCAGTGCTGCAATCCACCCTGGCATGCTGTCAATAACCTTCTGGGCCACATCCTGACTGATGGCAGCCCATTCTTGCATAATCAATGCTTGGAGTTTATCAGAATTTGTGGATTTTTGTTTGTCCACCCATCTCTTGAGGATTGACCACAAGTTCTCAATGGGATTAAGGTCTGGGGAGTTTCCTGGCTATGGACCCAAAATATCGAAGTTGTTCCCCGAGCCACTTAGTTATCACTTTTGCCTTATGGTAAGGTGCTCCATCCTGGATGGTTGGGAGAAGTTGCTCTCAGAGGTTATGTTGGTACTATTCTTTATTCATGGCTGTGTTCTTAGGCAAAACTGTGAGTGAGCCCACTCCCTTGTGTGAGAAGCAACCCCACACATGAATGGTCTCAGGATGCTTTACTGTTGACATGACACAGGACTAATGGTAGGGCTCACCTTGTCTTCTCCGGACAAGCTTTTTTTCCGGATGCCCCAAACAATCGGGAAAGGGATTCATCAGAGAAAATGACTTTACCCCTGTCCTCAGCAGTCCAATCGCTGTACCTTTTGCAGAATATCAGTCTGTCCCTGATGTTTTTCCTGGAGAGAAGTGGCTTCTTTACTGCCCTTGACACAAGGCCATCCTCCAACAGTCCTCGCCTCATTGTGCGTGCAGATGCACTCACACCTGCCTGCTGCCATTCCTGAGCAAGCTCTGTACTGGTGGTGCCCCGAACACACAGCTGAATCAACTTTAGGAGACGGTCCTGGCGCTTGCTGGACTTCCTTGTGGGCGCCCTGAAGCCTTCTTCACAACAATTGAACCGCTTTCCTTGAAGTTCTTGATGATCCGATAAATGGTTGATTTAGGTGCAATCTTACTGGCAGGAATATCCTTGCCTGTGTAGCCCTTTTTTTGCAAAGCGATGATGACAGCACGTGTTTCCTTACAGGTAACCATGTTTGACAGAGGAAGAACAATGATTCCAAGCACCACCCTCCTTCTGAAGCTTCCAGTCTGTTATTTGAACTCAATCAGCATGACAGAGTGATCTCCAGCCTTGTCCTCATCAACACTCACATCTGTGTTAACATCTGTGTTAACGAGAGAATCACTGACATGATTTCAGCTGGTCCTTTTGTGGCAGGGCTGAAATGCAGTGGAAATATATGCAAATTGCCATCATACAAACTGAGGCAGCAGACTTTATGAACATTTATATTTGTGTCATTCTCAAAACTTTTGGCCACGACTGTAGGATAGTCAGTTTTACGAGGGTATGTTTGGCGGCGTGAGTGAAGGAGGTTTTGTTGCGAAATAGGAAGCCAATTCTAGATTTAAATTTGGATTGGAGATGTTTAATATGAGTCTGGAAGGAGAGTTTACAGTCTAGCCAGACACCTAGGTATTTGTAGTTGTCCACATATTCTACATCAGAACCGTCCAGAGTAGTGATGCTGGTCGGGCAGGCGGGTGCGGGTAGCAAACAGTTGAAAAGCATGCATTGGGTTTTACTAGCATTTAAGATCAGATGGAGTGTTGTATGGCATAGAAGCTCATTTGGAGGTTTAAGTGTCCAAAGAAGGGCCAGATGTATTCAGAATGGTGTCGTCTGCGTAGAGGTGGATCAGGGAGTCACCCGCAGCAAGAGCGACATCTTTGATATATACAGAGAAAAGAGACTGCCAGAGATCCGGACAACAGGCCCTCCGATTGGACACACTGAACTCTGTCTGAGAAGTAGTTGGTGAACCAGGCGAGGCAGTCATTTGAGAAACCAAGGCTATTGAGTCTGCCGATAAGAATACAGTGATTGACAGAGTCGATGAAGATGGCTGCACAGTACTGTCTTTTATCGATGGCAGTTATGATATCGTTTAGTACCTTGAGCTTGACTGAGGTGCACCCGTGACCAGCTCGGAAACCGGATTGCACAGAGAAGAAGGTACGGTGGGATTCGAAATGGTCTGTGATCTGTTTATTAACTTGGCTTTCGAAGACTTTAGAAAGGCAGGGCAGGATGGAAAAAGGTCTAAAACAGTTTGGTTCTAGAGTGTCACCCCCTTTGAAGAGGGGGATGACCGTGGCAGCTTTCCAATCTTTAGGGATCTCGGACAATACGAAAGAGAGGTTGAACGGACTGGTAATATGGGTTGCAACAGTGGCGGCAGATAATCTTAGAAAGAGAGGGTCCAGATTGTCTAGCCCAGCTGATTTGTATGGGTCCAGGTTTTGCAGCTTTTTCAGAGATCTGCTATCTGGATTTGGGTGGTGGGGAAGCTGGGGAGGCTTGGGCAAGTAGCTGCGGGGGGTGCGGAGCAGCCAGGAGGAAAGCATGGCTAGCTGTAGAGAGATGCTTATTGAAATTCTTGATTATCGTGAATTTATCGGTGGTGACAGTGTTTCCTAGCCTCAGTGCAGTGGGCAGCTGGGAGGAAGTGATAAACAGTAATGTGCAGTCACTTCCATCGTGGAACTTTTATTAATTGTTTTATTCTGTTACAACATTAAACCCACAATTTGTAGTGCTTGTAATGTAAAAGAAAATATTTGAAACCGAAATAAGTTTAAAGTTTAATAAAAAAATATTATTATTATTATTATTATTATTATTATTTTGTTTTACTGAACCAACCTCGAGCACTAATCGTCCAGCACTAATGAGTTTTGCAAATAAATTCATTAAAAATCCTACAATGTGATTTTCTGGATTTTTTTTTTTCTCATTTTGTCTGTCATAGTTGAAGTGTACCTACGATGAAAATTACAGGCCTCTCATCTTTTTAAGTGGGAGAACTTGCACAATGGGTGGCTGACTAAATACTTTTTTGCCCCACTGTAGGTAAGTCAGACTGGGTCAGGGAGAGGTTGAAAATGTCATTGAAGACATTGGTCAGAGCATGTGCATGTGTACACATCCTGGTAATCTGTCAGGCCCTGAGGCCTTTTCAAATCAAATTTATTTGTCACATACACATGGTTAGTAGATGTTAATGCGAGTGTAGCAAAATGCTTGTGCTTCTAGTTCCGACAATGCAGTAATAACCAACGAGTAATCTAACCTAAACATTTTCACAACAGCTACCTTATACACACAAGTGTAAAGGGATGAAGAATATGTACATGAAGATATATGAATGAGTGATGGTACAGAACGGCATAGGCAAGATGCAGTAGATGGTATCGAGTACAGAATATACATATGAGATGAGTAATGTAGGGTATGTAAACATTATATTAAGTGGCATTGTTTAAAGTGGCTAGTGATACATTTTTATTTTTTTTTTACATCAATTTTTCCAATATTATAGTGGCTGGAGTTGAGTCAGTATGTTGTCGGCAGCAGTGGTTGTTTAACAGTGATGGCCTTGAGATAGAAGCTATTTTTCAGTCTCTCGGTCCCTGCTTTGATGCACCTGTACTGACCTCGCCTTCTGGATGATAGCGGGGTGAACCGGCAGTGGCTCGGGTGGTTGTTGTCCTTAATGATCTTTATGGCCTTCCTGTGACATCGGGTGGTGTAGGTGTCCTGGAGGGCAGGTAGTTTGCCCCCGGTGATGCGTTGTGCAGACCTCTCTACCCTCTGGAGAGCCTTACGGTTGTGGGCGGAGCAGTTGCTGTACCAGGCGGTGTTACAGCCCGACAGGACGCTCTCGATTGGGCATCTTTAAAAGTTTGTGAGTGCTTTTGGTGACAAGCTGAATTTCTTCAGCCTCCTGAGTTTGAAGAGGCGCTGCTGCGCCTTCTTCACCACGCTGTCTGTGTGGACCAATTCAGTTTGTCTGTGATGTGTACGCCGAAGACCTTAATACTTACTACCCTCTCCACTACTGTCTCGTCGATGTGGATAGGGGGGTGTTCCCTCTGCTGTTTCCTTTTGAATTTGAACCTGTTTAAAGGTCTTACTAATATCGGCTGCAGAGTGTGTGATCACATAGTCGTCCAGAACAGCTGGTGCTCTCATGCATGGTTCAACGTTGCTAGCCTCGAAGCGAGCATAGAAGGTATTTAGCTCATCTGGTAGGCTCACGTCACTGGACAGCTCACAGCTGGGTTTCCCTTTTGTAATCTGTGATAGATTCCAAGCCCTGCCACATCCGACTAGTGACCGAGCCGGTGTAGTACGATTTGATCTTGGTTCTGTATTGACACTTGGTCCATCAGAGGGCATAGCAGGAATTCTTATAAGCTTCCTGATTAGTGTCCCGCTTCTTGAGAGCAGTAGCTCTCTTCTGGTTGGGATATGTACGTACGGCCACTGTGAGGATGACCCCCTCGATGCACTTATTCATGAAGCCGATGACTGATGTGGTAAAATCCTGAATGCCATCAGATGAATCCCGGACATATTCCAGTCTGTCTGTGCTAGCGAAATAGGGGCGAGGGAACGCTTTATATGCATCTCTGTTTGGAGTAAAGGTTTTTCACCTCTAGTTGCACAGGTGACATGCTGGTAGAAATGAAGTACAACGGATTTCAGTGTTCTTGCATTAAAGTCACCGGAGCGCCGCCTCTGGGTGAGCATTCTCTTGTTTGCTTATGGCCCTATACAGCTCCTTGAGTGCGGTCTTAGTGCCAGCATCAGGTTGTGTTGGTAAATAGACAGATACAAAAAATATAGGTGAAAACTCTCTTGGTAAATATACTGAACAAAAATATAAATGCAACATGCAGCAATTTCAGCGATTTTTTTATTTTTATTTATTTATTTATTTATTTATTTATTTATTTATTTATTTATTTTTTTTTTTTTTTAATTTTTAATTTTTTTTATTTTTTATTTTTTATTATTATTATTTTTTATTATTATTTTTTTTTTTTAACTGAGTTAGTTCATATAAGGAAATCCGTCAATTGAAATGAATTCATTAGGCCATTATCTATGGATTTCACATGACCGGGCAGGGGCGCAGCCATGGGTAGACCTTGGAGGACATACTAGAGATCGACCGATTTATGATTTTTCGATGCCGATTATTGGAGGACCAAAAAAGCCGATACCGATTTAATCGGCCATTTAAAAAAAAAAAGTTTTTTTAGTTTTTGGGGGGTTATAAATGACAATTACAACAATACTGAATGAACACTTATTTTAACTTTATTATAATACATCAATAAAATCTATTTAGCCTCAAGTAAATAATGAAACATGTTCAATTTGGTTTAAATAATGCAAAAACAAAGTGTTGGAGAAGAAAGTAAAAGTGCAATATGTGCTATGTAAGAAAGCTAACATTTCAGTTCCTTGCTCAGAACATGAGAACATATGAAAGCTGGTGGTTCCTTTTAACATGAGTCTTCAATATTCCCAGGTAAGAAGTTTTAGGTTGTAGTTATTATTGGACTATTTCCCTCTATACCATTTGTATTTCATTAACCTTTGACTATTGGATGTTCTTATAGGCACTTTAGTATTGCCAGTGTAACAGTATAGCTTCCGTCCCTCTCCTCGCTCCTCCCTGGGCTCGAACCAGCAACACAACGACAACAGCCATCATCGAAGCAGCGTTACCCATGCAGAGCAAGGTGAACAACTACTAGAAGGCTGAGTGAGTGACGTTTGTAACGCTATTAGTGCGCCCTAACTAGCTAGCCATTTCACTCCGGTTACACCAGCCTCATCTCGGGAGTTGATAGGCTTGAAGTCATAAACAGCGCAATGCTTGACGCACAACAAAGAGCTGCTGGCAAAACGCACTAAAGTGCTGTTTGAATGAATGTTTACGTGCCTGCTTCTGCGTACCACCACTCAGTCAGATACTTGTATGCTTGTATGCTCAGTCAGATTATATGCAACGCAGGACACGCTAGATAATATCTAGTAATATCATCAACCATGTGTAGTTAACTAGTGATTATGATTGATTTGTTTTTTATAATATAAGTTTAATGCTAGCTAGCAACTTACCTTGGCTTACTGCATTCGCATAACAGGCAGTCAGTCTCCTTGTGGAGTGCAACGAGAGAGAGGCAGGTCGTTATTGCGTTGGACTAGTTAACTGTAAGGTTGCAAGATTGAATCCCCTGAACTGACAAGGTGAAAATCTGTCGTTCTGCCCCTGAACAAGGCAGTTAACCCACCGTTCCTAGGCCGTCATTGAAAATAATAATGTATTCTTAACTGACTTGCTAAGTTAAATAAAGGTATATAAAAAATCGGCGCCCAAAAATACAGATTTCCAATTGTAATGAAAACTTGAAATCAGCCCCAATTAATCGGCCATTCCGATTAATCGGTCGACCTCTAGGACATACCCACTGGGGAACCAGGCCTAGCCAATCACAATGAGTTTTCCCCACAAAAGGGCTTTAGAAAGAAATGCCCTTCAGTTTCATCAGCTGTCAGGGTGGCTGGTCCCAGATGGATTCTGCAGGTGAAGAAGCCGGATGTGGAGGTCCTGGCTGCCGTGGTTACACTTGGTCTGCGGTTGTGAGGCCGGTTAGACGTACTGCCAAATTCTCTAGCACAACGACAGAGGCATGTTATGGTAGAGAAATTAGCATTCAATTCTCTGGCAACAGCTCTGATAGACATTCCTGCAGTCAGCATGCCAATTGCATGCTCCCGCAAAGCTTGATTCATCTGTGGCATTGTGTTGTGTGACAAAACTGCACATTTTAGTGTGGCCTTTTTATTGTCCCCAGCACCTGTATAATGATCATGCTGCTTAATCAGCTTCTTGATATGCCACACCTGTCAGGTGTATGGATTATATTGGCAAAGGAGAAATGCTCACTCACATGGATGTACACAAATTTGTGCTCAACATTTGAGAGAGCTTTTTGTGCGTATGTAACATTTCTGTGATCTTTTATTTCAGCTGATGAAACATGGGGCCTACACTTTACATGTTGTGTTTAAATTTTTGTTCAGTATGGTCTACAGCTTATCATGAGGTATTCTAACCTAGGCAAGCAGAACCTCGAGACTTCCCTACTGTTAGAGGTTGCGCACCAGCTGTTGTTAAGAGACACACACCACCTCCCCTGAGCTTCTGTTCTGTCCTGCTGATGTATAGAAAAAAATGCTACATTTATATTTACCATGTTCTTGTTCAGCCACAACTCAGAGACATATATTGCAGTTCCTTAGGTCATGTTGATAGGATAGTCTCTAACGGAGCTCATCCAGTTTATTCTCCAATGATTACATGTTCACCAATAGAGCAGAGGGTAGAAACGATTTATCCACTCTCCAACGTAATCTCGTCAGGTATCCAGCATGCCGGCCTCTAGCGCAGTCTCCTCTGAGTGTCTGGTGATTTGCGCCTGGTCCGGGATAATCAATGTCTTTTGCCTCCGACTCATTGAAGTAGAAGTCCTCTTTCAAATGTAGGTCAGTAATGGCTGTTCTGTGTCCAGAAGCTCTTTTCGGTTATAAGTAACAATGGTGGAAACGTTATGTACAAAAAAAAGTTATGATCAGCGTGAAAGAAATACACAAAATAGCACAATTGGTCAGGAGCGATGTTCCCTCGTTGTTTTCAGCACTGAGCAAATTTCATGTCTGCTGAGCACAAACTTGAACGTTGTAAAAATTCTGTGCAACTTCCAGTGCACATTTACTGTGAACACTAAGGCTGTACCAGCTTTAAGTTAGTTTTAAGTGGCCAAGTAGTCTACTGTGGCTATATGATTATAATGTAGGCCTACCAGAGTGGCCTAACATCAAAAACTATGGAGAAAATGCATCCCATAATATTTTTACGTCAAAAAAGCTTTTCTATCATTCAGCCTACAGTAGCAGCCACTGTGTGGTGTTCAGTGCAAGAAACCACTTTACAAAATACAATTCATCATTATTCCCGTACCATAATTACAGAGAATCGGACAAATTATGCTACGCTCTGCCCATTGTCTACTTAGCTTATTCAAGATGTCTCAAAATACAACACATTCAAGATGATAAACGCTCTTTACCTGACTCGCTTTTCAAAGATAGCTAGAAATGCACACATTTTGTGCTCTTGTTGGAAGCAACTACTCCCCCATTGTTGACTAGAAATTACCTATAACTGGGCTAATAACTCACTAACTAGCAAAGGATATAAACAAATGTGCACATGTGGTTACATGCAGCTCTCGCTTTGATCTCAAAACAAGCGCATCTACTCATGACCTCTCATACTGTATTCTAAACACAGTCCAGTTCTGTTGTATAGCACACTGTATTACTTATACAACTAATATAAGGACAGGACATGAGACGGGAGTAGAAATTAACGTGGGCGTTGTTTAATGCGTTTCACAGGACAACATTCTAATGTACGTAAGCAGGGCGGGTGTTACAGGTGCCCTAAAGGGACAAACTAGAATATCAATACACAAGTTCAAAGTAAATGGCACAGATCTATATATGGGAATGGCTATTTGCATATAGGCCTACTGCAACCCTGATTGGTTATGACACACCAGTCTGTGTAGAGTACAGGCCTGAGTCATGCATGTCAATGCAATAGAATCCTACTCCAATGTGCTCTCCCTCAAGAAAATCTCTGTTTTGCATAGTTCATTTTGTTACGGTATGTTACATTGAAAGTGGCTAATATTGCGTAATTCGATCACAATTCCCACAGTAGAGCGCAACGTTGATAGTGTTAACTAAAGGGGAAAACTCTAGAAAGTTGAGTGATGTTCAATCTAGTGCTTATTTGTGCTGGCTGATATTTCTGCAGTCTGAGGGGAGCTGCACGCCCCAGCACACACACAGTTTAGAGGGAGCATTGGTCGGGAGACCATAAAAACGGACGCTATTCCCTCCAGCGCCGTTCTCAAACAATACTATCCAGGTCTGGTTTGCGGTCAGTACCTCAATTTCAATCCATTCATTCAATAATTTCATTGTGCTCTTATGGAGTATTTCCATGATGTCCAATTGAACTGACAAGGATTGAAGTAATCCAAGCTCTTGTCCAGGAACTTACAACTTGAATCTATCTGATTCCTTTGTTATGTATGGAATTATTTAATTTCCTACTTGTTGTATCCTATTTTCCAGAGAGTAACTGAGCTTGCAGCCTGGTCCCCAGCCCTTCTTATCATGTCAATGTGTAGCAGCTTCCCTGTCAATCATGTCCACAGAGGCTGTATTGTCGCTACCTACCGCCCATCCACTAAGCCCCACTCCTCCCCCAGTTTGAAGAACAGAGGACAAAAGGATGACGGATGGGTGAAACTCCCTCTCTGGGGAGTACAGTATGGGAGGTGTGTGCTAGGGCTGCCATACGACGGCCACAAAGATCACATTCAACCCAAACACAATACAGTACAATACTATAGAGCCCCTTCGGCCAGGACAGGACCGGCCCCAGGCTAGCACAACACCACAACGCCTGGCTGCTACACAGAGCTGGGGGTTAGGGTTAGCACCAACAACTAAAAATAGAGAGTGGGACAGCAAAGGGGTTGAGGAAAAAGTGGATAAAAAGAGGAGAGTAAGAGAGAGGGACCGAGATGGGTGAAGAGAAGGTGGATAAAGGAAAACTAGCTGGGGGACAAAGGATAGCAAATGATATAGAGAGAGAGGGAAAAGTTGTTTTTGACCAAGGTTTAGAGACTGTAGAAACCCCCGTAGTGACCCCCACTGTGTCTTCCACTGTATCTCATGCCTGCTGCCCAGTAAGGAGAATGGTAATTGTCCCACTGGGTAATAATTAGCAGACTGCACTCCCTCCCTTTGTCTGTATGTGTGCCGGTTGAGCTCGCTTTGTGCGACTGTTTATTTTCGAGTATGACTCACACTTCCTGTGCCCAACCAATGAGGCCTCAATGGAACAGTAGGGCCTCCTCTCATTCTCAATTCCACACAGCAGTAATATTTTTCAAACTGTGCAACATTTTTTTTGAATGGATGAGGTGGCTCTGGAATTCATTTACTAGTGCACAGGGACTGCGGTAGATTTCTTTGGAAGGTAGATTTTTTTAAATGTAAAAAATAGAGCACCATGACTGACGTTTTGTTAGCAGGAAAAGGCCACCGTTAGACACAGTCATTGCATTCCAGTGTTTCTTGAGTGAAATCTTCTGGGAATTCATCACGCCATCATCACTACTTCTGCTTACTTAGTCAATAATGGTTGGCGATGATGACGGGTTGCTAGGTTTTTCCGCAGGATCTGTCTCCCTTCGGTGTCCTACCTGCTCTCCGGGGGAAAGACCTGTTTGTAATGGAATTTACAGCCCACTGGGCCACTTTAACCTCTTGCAGCTCCCCCCCCCTACTTTGTGCAATTTCCGCCTGAAGACATACCCAAATCTAACAGCCTGTAGCTCAGGCATAGAACCAAGGATATGCATATTTATATGTGTAAATGTGAATTGAATGTAGGAGAATAACACACAATAGAGGTTTAGATAAAACAATGAAAAAAAACATACGTTTTTGTTTTATGTCATAATTAAAATGAACATGATAAAACAAAAATTCAGATAGGATGATGGCGACAATTTCAGTGAAAAACATAAGAGGGCAACCGTACTTGTGCAAAGTTTCAGAATGATAACTTCCAAAATGAGTGTGCTACATGACATTTATCAAGTCACCCAGGTGTCCCACACAAGTAGCCCAAAGGTACCCATGTGGCCAAATTGGTGAAGGTATACATTTTGAAACAAATAACTATATACAAAATACCAAAATGGTATTCTAACACACCCCCCCCCCCCCAAAAAAAAAATATTTAGTCAAATAAATGGGGAAAAAATAATGGAAAAAAATAATAATTATTGATTAAAAAATATATGAAAAAAAAATAAAAATATATATATATATATATATATATATACATACATACATACATACATACATACATACATACATACATACATACATACATACATACATACATACATATATTTTTATATATATATATTTTTATATATATATATATATATATATATATATATATATATATATATATATATATATATATATATATATATACATATATTTTTATATGTATGTGTGTATGTGTATATATATACATACATACATACATACATACATACATACATACATACATACATACATACATACATACATACATACATACATACATACATACATACATACATACATACATACATACATATATATATATTTTTTATATACATACACACAAAATAACATGGGTAACTATTTACACACTTTCAATATTTGGAAGACCCTCAGTCCTCTATC
The DNA here is from genome assembly GCF_013265735.2 of Oncorhynchus mykiss. Classification (NCBI taxonomy): domain Eukaryota; kingdom Metazoa; phylum Chordata; class Actinopteri; order Salmoniformes; family Salmonidae; genus Oncorhynchus; species Oncorhynchus mykiss. The sequence goes on along the minus strand of NC_048566.1, from coordinate 43,850,511 downwards.
AAATCAAATCAATTTATATAGCCCCAACCTAAAACCCCAAACCGCAAACAATGCAGGTGTAGAAGCACGGTGGCTAGGAAAAACTCCCTAGAAAGGCAAAAACCTAGAGAGGAACCAGGCTATGAGTGGTGGCCAGTCCTCTTCTGGCTATGTCGGGTGGAGATCACAGTGGTCGTAGAGGGTGCAACAGGACAGCACCTCAAGAGTAAAAATGAACCGTTTAGGGTTCCATAGCCGAAGGCAGAACAGTTGAAACTGGAACAGCGGCAAGGCCAGGTGGACTGGGGACAGCAAGGAGTCATCATGCCAGGTAGTCCTGACGCATGGTCCTAGGGCTCAGGTCCTCCGAGAGAGAGAGAGAATTAGAGAGAGCATACTTAAATTCACAGAGGACACCGGATAAGACTCCCATTCGGAGTCATTGTCACTGTGAAAGACAATGTTCAGTTAGAATAGTTTCACATAAGAGCCCTGTATCAACAGGTATAATAAACAGATACTTAGATTTAGCTTTCCCTGACTTAGTCGTCATAATGATTGATATATAAACAGCTGAATCTGCGCATTCACCAAACACTGCAATGCGTAATATGCGTAGCTTCTTCCTGTATGAAACTTCAATAGCGAATGACTCACTTTGCGCTGAAGCTTACTACATGGGTTGGTCTTGCAACACAAACATGGCGTATTGCCGTTTAGCTCAGCTCATTGGCTATCTACCCAGCTAGATTTCAAGACGATCAGTGGTCATTGGGTTAAAAGACAGTCAATCAACGAAACAGCGGGCAAATCAGTGGTGCACAATGATGTCATGACTTGTTGTCTTCAAATCGGTTTCTTTCAGTCAATACGGCCCAATACAGCCCATCATGTTTGATTGTGTTACAAACAAACCAGTTGATTGCAGTGAAACCAAACATGACTGGAAAAGTCACGTTCTGTGTGGGTTATTTACCTGGAATGTGTCGTCGAAAATGGAATGAGACGGAATTCACGACACAAGCGGTTCACAAAATGTTTTGTGTTATGCTATAAAAACAGATTTTATCAAACAAAAGATCATGCGTTGTGTAGCAATGAGCATTGGAATTGCAAACAGACAAAGATCGTCAAAGGTAAATGATTTATTTTAATACAGTTTGTGATTGTTACACCTGTGCTGGTTAAAATAGTTTGTTTAATAATCGCATTGTATACTTTTGCAGTAAATCCTTTTTTAAATCTGACAACGCAGTTGGATTAGCAAGATTCTAGGCTTTCGATACATGTGAGACACTTGTATTTTCATGAATGTTTAATATGACTATTTATGTAGCGATCACCGTATTTTGTGGAATTTCAGCCCGCTAGCGGGTTCCGTGCGCAGTGAGGTTAAAGGTGCACAGGAGAGTAATTGTGATAAAGTCTCAAAGCAAGGGGTTTCAGACCTGGTTTGAATGAGTGTGTTTTCATTCTTAGTCCTGGCACTGTGTTTATTCTGCTCGTAAAGTCTGACCACAAACTTTAATATTAGGGATGCATGATATATCGGTAAGCACATCGGAATCGGCCGATATTAGCTAAAAATGCCAACACCGGCATTGGCCCGATGTCTAGTTTAACGGCGACGTGCAAAAAGCTAACGTGCATACTTATATAATGTAGGTAGACGACGTAATGATGCCGCAAAAAATACAGAGCTACACATGCAACACAGCAATTCCTAACCTAGCCCACAATGTCTGCTGCGTGGATCTATCTTGAAGTTTCAAAGGAAGATAACAAAATGGACGTATGCAACGTTTGTGCTGCTATTGTTTCCCGAGGAGGGGAGAAGTTGAAATCATTCAATACCACAAACCTAATTACTCATTTGAAAGTGCATCACCCCCAAACGTTCAGCGACTACTTAGAACAAAAGCAGAAAAAAACTAAGCGCACTTCTAACAACTAAACAAGTTCAAGTCGAGCAGTCATTTGAAAGAATAAGAACATTTCAGCGAGACAACTCAAAGGCAGAATCCAGTAATGCCAAGATAATGGAATTCATTGCCCTTAAAACTTCTTACGGCTGAAATCCTGTTAAAGGGATCGATTTGACAACAGCCAGTGACAGTGCATGGCGCCAAATTCAAACAACCGATATCTCATATTTAAAATTCCTCAAACATACAAGTATTATACACCATTGTAAAGATAAACTTGTTGTTAATCCCACCGCAGTGTCCGATTTTCAAAAAGGTTTTACGATGAAAGCACACAATCTGATTATGTTAGGTCAGAGCCTAGTCACAGAAAAACACAGCCATTTTCCAGCCAAAGAGAGGAGTCACAAAAAGCAGAAATAGAGAAAATGAATTACTAACCTTTGATGATCTTCATCAGATGGCACTCATAGGACTTCATGTTACACAATACATGTATCTTTTGTTCGATAAAGTTTATATTTATATCCAAAAATCTCAGTTTACATTGGTGTGTTATGTTCAGTAATGTTTTTTCATTTGGACCAAAAGCACACTATGCGATAATCTGAGTACAGCGCTCAGCCATCATACAGATACCCGCCATGTTGTGGAGTCAACAGAAGTCAGAAATAGCATTATAAATATTCACTTACCTTTGATCTTCATCAGAATGCACTCCCAGGAATCCCAGTTCCACAATAAATGTTTGTTTTGTTCGATAAAGTCCATAATTTATGTACTAATACCTCCTTTTTGATTGTGCTTTTAGTCCAGTAATCCAAATGAACAACCCGCGAGCACTAAATCCAGACAAAAAGTCAAAGTTCTATTACAGTTCGTAGAAACATGTCAAACGATGTATAAAATCAATCTTTAGGATGTTTTTATCATAAATATTCAATAATGTTTCAACCGGACAATTCCTTTGTCTTTAGAAATGAAAAGGAGCAGTGCTCGCTTTCATGGCCTCGTGCGAGACTTAACTCACTGAATTCTGCCAGACACCTGGTTCAAAACAGCTCTTATTCGCTCCCCCTTCACAGTAGAAGCCTGAAACAAGGTTCTAAAGACTGTTGACATCTAGTGGAAGCCTTAGTGTAAATTTAGTTCAATTTCACTTCCTATCTTGGATAGGCGAAGACTTGAAAACCTACAAACTTCAGATTTCCCACTTCCTGGTTGGATTTTTTCTCTGGTTTTTGCCTGCCATATGAGTTCTGTTATACTCACAGACATCATTCAAACAGTTTTAGAAACTTCAGTGTTTTCTATCCAAATATACTAATAATATATCTTAGCATATCTTAGCTTCTCGGCCTGAGTAGCAGGCAGTTTACTCTGGGCACCTTGTTCATCCAAGCTACTCAGTACTGCCCCACAGCCATAAGAAGTTAGCAATCAACCGTTCTCTGTGGATGATGTTTGCTTTCGCCGACTGGTTGAGCACCTCGAGCCCCGGTACACACTACCAAGTAGGCGCTATTTTTTTTTTTAGATGTTGCCCTACCGGAGTTACACAGTATTGTTGAAACGCACATCCATGAGCTACTTGCTATGTGCATCACTGCTATTAGCTTCACGACTAACATTTGGACCAGCGATGTCAGCCCCATGAGCATGCGGAGTTTGACCGCACAGTGGGTCAACAAGGATTTAATCCGGAGGAAAGCCGTATTGCATGCTCAAGAATGTGCTGGTTCTCATACCGCTGCTGCCATGTCAATGGCATTTGAGAACATGTTTGAAACTTGGAAACATGAACACCTAGCTCCATTCGAACAACTGACTCGAGAAATGAGCTCAACTTCTGCAGCAGACGTGATACCATCTGTCATGGCATTGAAACGCCTACTCAATAAAACTGCCGACACAGACCGTAGGGTTAAAATAAAAGGCTGTGAACAAGCGTTTTGGTGGGCATTCTCTCTGAGCCTCTTTACTGTGTCGCCACCATGCTCAATGCTAAGTACAAGGACCGCTACTTCGATACAGACAAGAAACGGGGTTTACGTGAAATGTTAGACCTAGCTAGACAAGTTGGAAACGGACACAGTGACAGTGCATACTGAGGAAGAGAGGCCACAGACAGACAGAGCTGAAACTTCACTGCTTGACATGTATGATGAAATCCTGGTTGAATGTAATGACTAAACAAATGAACAATGAAATAGCACAGAAAGTAAGTGAAATAGATACGTTTTGATTATGTTTTACTGGTAACGGGGACATGCGTAAATGCCAACAAAATAACTTTTTGGTGTGTGTGTGTGTTTGAGCTATTTAACTACTGGAATGCTTAAAAGGCTGTTTACATTTTTAAATATTGGTATCGTTTTTTTTTTTTTGGCGAGGAAAATATCGGTATCGGCCACAAATGTCATATCGGTGGATCTCTAGTTAACATGCTTCGATGTTACAGCGATGATGATGGTTATTCTAAGGTGGCAACTTTGGAGGTCCCTCCTAGCTCTCACTTTTTTTTTCTTCCCATCCCTCTACTTTCCATTACAGGGCTAACACTTGTTAACGCTTTCTCTCCATCACTCTCCTTTCGCCTCACCCCCTCCCTCTCTAAGAAACACACCCTCCCAAGCACTCATCTGCTCGCTCTCTCCCCGCATGTCTCTGTGACTCTGAAGCTCCTCTGAGGGGTGAAACCAGGCTACTCTCTCCCAGGTAAACTGTTCTCCATCCTCCCTCATTTTCTCTCTCTCTTTCCATCCTTCATCAATCTCTCTGTCCTCATTCACTATCTCACTCTTTCGCCCACTCTCCGCTCTCCTCTCTCACAACTCTCTCTCTCTCTCTCTCATACACCCTGAGGCTAAATGGCCACTGTAATGGGATTAGTCTGTTAGATTGGGATTGATAGTCCTCATAACTGTCTGTTGTGTGATCTGCTGCTGTACCGTAGGTAGTGTTTCTATCTGTGTGTGCTTTCTCTGAATGAGTTGCCGTTCCTGATTGTCTTCTTTACTCCAGTTTGCTTGAGTGTGTTATGTACTGGATGTGAGTGTAGCAGCTACCTGGATTCTAGGAGTTCTAGTTCTTTCATGCTTGAGTGCAGCTAAATGGGAGTGTTTTAAAGAGCATCGCTGAAAAGCAAAGTCCTCAATACTCTCCATTTGTTTTTGGAGGGTTAATGGTGGCTAGAGAGAGAATGACTAATCGGTGTATGTGAGTGTGTGGTCTACATATGCATGATTCAGTTATACAGGCATATTCCCTCCACTTCCTGGTGTGGGCGTGCTCTATGCATTTCTTGATACGTTGAAAAGGCAGTAAAATACATATTGACAGCTTCTACGGGCTAATCAGCCTGATTTTACTGGATTGGGTTGAATGAATCCCTAGACTTTGTGAAAATATGAGAACAGTACTTTGGTTAGAGCTCCTCTTCTTATAGTTTATAATGTTACCTGAATACATGATCAATGACCTTCATCCTAGCCCCTTGTTCATTTCTGCCAAATCCCTCTGGGTTCTTCTTGTGGTTCAGATTACTGTTGTGAACGTTTAAACATTTAAACGAAGTTGGGATTTTTAACATTAATTAAGAGAAATTATCACACCTCTCTCTCTCCCTTGCTCTGGCTCGCCTGCTCTTTCTCTTCGCTTATGATGAGTGTGTGTGTGTGTGTGTGTGTGTGTTCAGTCTTCGGTCTGTTGCGTGTTGAATATCCTAGCCTATTCATTGATGACAGGCCAGCTTTACTGGAGTTGCAAGACATTGCAAGCCACAACATTTCAAGGTACAGCATTCCATTGTGATATACAGATTTTGATTGCCGATTAGAGTCAGGCCTAGGGCACAGTTCTGTCTGCCTGGTGGCGGACCTGCCTATACTGTGCCCCTCCCCTCTCGCTATTAAAGATGCAAGTGTTTGTGTTCTTCAAAGTATGGAAATAAATCAGTCTTCCTAGCGGAATCTAATCTTGACCCTCAGAAATGGGAGTCGACATGCAAGGAGTCGAGGAATAAACCATTTTGGAGTCTGCTCTCCGCCACTACGTCATCAGCAGCAAAGTCCTGAATGGCAATTATTTTAAGTTAAATGAGAACGAAATGCAAACTTTACGAGGTGGAATTGAGGTACAGTAATGGTAGTACAGGTGGAGTGCATAACCATCTGAGAGACAAACTGTTGCTGGCAGCAGCGCAGCTGCATTGTGAATTTGCATGGTTATTATAGTTTATCTTCTTAGGACTAGGGGCAGTATTGAGTAGCTTGGATGAATAAGGTGCCCAGAGTAAACTGCCTGCTACTCAGGCCCAGTTTCTAATATATGCATATTATTAGTCGATTTGGATAGAAAACACTCTGCCGTTTCTAAAACTGTTTAAATTATGTCTGTGATTATAACAGAACTTATATGGCAGGCAAAAACCAGAGAAAAAAATCCAACCAGGAAGTGGGAACTCTGAGGTTTGTCGTTTTTCAAGTCAGTGCCCATCGAATATACAGTGTCTATGGGTCATATTGCACTTCCTAAGGCTTCCACTAGATGCCAACAGTCTTTAGAACCTTGTTTGATGCTTCTACTGTAAAGGAGGGAGGAATGAGAGCTGATTGAGTCAGGGCTCTGCCAGAGTGGCATGAGCTGATCATGTGAGAGTTAGCTTGCGTTCCATTGCATTTCTACAGACTAAAGAATTCTCCGGTTGGAACATCATTGAAGATTTATGATAAAAACATCCTTAAGGTTGATTCTATACTTCATTTGACATGTTTCTACGATCTGTAATATGACTTTCCGTCTGAACTTTCGCCTGGACTTGCACGCGCCTCGTGAGTTTGGATTGTGTACAAAACGCGTGAACAAAAAGGAGGTATTTGGACATAAATTATGGACTTTATTGAACAAAACAAACATTTATTGTGGAACTGGGATTCCTGGGAGTGCATTCTGATGAAGATCATCAAAGGTAAGTGAATATTTATAATGCTATTTCTGACTTCTGACTCCACAACATGGCGGATATCTGTATGGCTTGTTTTGTTGTCTGAGCGCTGTACTCAGATTATTGCATGGTGTGCTTTTTTCGGTAAAGCTTTTTTGAAATCTGACACAGCGGTTGCATTCAGGAGAAGTTTATCTAAAGTTCCATGTCTATCACTTGTATTTTCATCAACATTTATGATGACTATTTCTGTAAATTGATGTGGCTCTCTGCAAAATCACCGGATGTTTTGGAGGCAACACATTACTGAACATAACACGCCAATGTAAACAGATTTTTTTATATAAATATGAACTTTATTGAACAAAACATACATGTATTGTGTAACATGAAGTCCTATAAGTGCCATCTGATGTAGCTCATCAAAGTTTAGTGATTCATTTTATCTCTATTTCTGCTTTTTGTGACTCCTCTCTTTGGCTGGAAAAATGGCTGTATTTTTCTGTTTTTAGGTGCAGACCAAACATAATCGTTTGGTGTGCTTTCGTCGTAAAGACTTTTTGAAATCGGACACTGTGGTGGGATTAACAATAGGTGTATCTTTAAAATGGTGTAAAATACTTGTATGTTTGAGGAATTTTAATTATGAGATTTCTGTTGTTTTGAATTTAGCGCCCTGCACTTTCACTGGCTGTTGTCATATCGATCCCGTTAGCGGGATCTAAGCCATAATTAAACATTACTGTTTTTTTCCCATTTGTCACATCCCTAGTTTAGATGTACATTTCGCTATGCCTTTGTGCTGCTAAAATCCTGCTCTGCCTGTTCACGGCCTCAGAGGCATAGCAGAGCAGACCTCAAAGAGATGGTATGCAGTTTAAGAGAATTCCCTCTGAGTGTATACATCTCCTACTAGACACAGTGGGAGTAACCCTAGGTGGGTCTGGGGAACGTTGGTCTTAAATGCCATCTGGTTTTGAGAGCTTTCTGTCTTCTAGGTTTCGTTAATTGTAAGTTCTAGTAAAAATAGTTATATTGTGTTTTGCCCCACCCTCAAGTCCAGGTTTGGGCATTAGTTTGATCTGGTAAAAGTGCTTAAACTCTCTCTGGGAAAGGGTACCAAGAACTGGGCGAATCCCTCCACAGGACTATGGTTTGAGCTAATGTCACTTCCACAGACCTAAGTCATTTTTATTTTATTTTTCCTTTATTTAACTTTATTTAACTAGGCAAGTCAGACAGATTTGTACCTTGTCAGCTCGGGGGTTTGAACTTGCAACCTTCCGGTTACTAGTCCAACGCTCTAACCACTAGGCTACCCTGCCTCCCCAAACTTGTAAACAAGTTGCCCCGAGACACTGATCTTACAGCAATGTAGCATTGTCACGGTCTGATGGTTATGGTGACAATTTGGTGAAGGTGAGCTGGGCCTAGATCTGTAGGCTGCTTTCTACCTTCAGCGACCCTCAAGCCCAGGGGTCAGGGGTTAGGGGCTGTTCTGCATTAGTGCAGAGGTCCGGCTGTTCCACCACTTTCTCCTGCCAGCTTGCGTCCGTGCCCAGAGAGGGGCATGTAGCCCTCCAGCTCTCTCCCCATCTGCCGTACCTCCGAGTAGACCTGTTTCCATGGGAACCAGTGAACCAGCAGCACTAGGCTAAATCGAGGAAAGGAGAGGCGGGAAAGAGGGTTTATCGGTTCTCCGGGCACAAGCTAATTTAATGTTTAGCTCATATTTTTATCCATCATTACCAGCTGTGGAAAGACCTTCCACAATGAGCACAAACTCATAACCCAGACTGCTCTTTGTTCTTGGTGTCTGTGCATATTAATATGGAGACAGTTCTGATATTGTACTGTTACAGCTTTTTACGTAATGAGTGACTGAATGGTGCTTGTAATGATGCCTCATGTTATGTGACCTCAACTTATCAAAGTTACAGTAGATCTCGATTTGTTGCTGTGTCTCAATCTTCAGATGTTAAGGTTAACATAGCAGGATTTCCAGCAGACCTGCTTGCTCAAAGAACTCTTTAACAACATTATCGCAATGTTTCTAGCTGTTATTGGCATGGTCAGGTTTCCTCTGTCTTTTACAAACATCCCCCCAATGTCAGAATACTCTTGCTCCCTAAAGAAGTTAGAACATTAGATTGGAGTCTGGGTGAACATTTTGCTTAGCTACTCAGTGCTGTTCCTCATGTCGTCCACGCATTACAACCACTTACAATCAACATGTTAATACCGTTTTAGCCAAGGTGCTTCAAGGTGCCATATTGATAAGGCTGATGCCCTACAGCTTATATCTTTTGTGTTGATGAAATCCAAGGGTAACCCCTCAAGTCTTTGTGAGGACATTTGAATGCATGACACATATCCAGAGTGAAGGGATATTTAACCTGTCCTGCATTTTTAAACATGTCTCTGCAGACTCACTGCAAGTGTTCCATGGAACAAGAAGAGCGGCATGAAGGAAAGACTGCTTCTTCCTGGGTCTCCTTTCCCCTGGGTACCGCCATCACTGTTTGTGTGTCTGCTGACAATGCACCGCACTCACACTCTCCCTCCCTCCACCCACAACCCCCCTCCTCACTTAATGGTCTGAGCTAGGCAGGAGCTAGGCAATCCCTTTCACAGCATGATATGCACGCCTCACACGCATGCACACAGAGACATAAAAATACACTCCGACCACACCCCAAGTCTACTTGGTACTGTTTCCAACTGATGACAGCAAAGGCATGTACTGTACAGGCAAAGGTTAAAGATAGACAGTTGAGAGGTGTGTCCCATTACAGGTTCCCATACTGAAGGACCTGATTCTGCAGAGTAAAGGATTCGCTGTTTAATTTTCTGATACTGATATTAGCTCTGGAGTTTTGCTTGTGACAACTCCTCTCAAAGGAATGTGTCACTGTAAGAAAATGGAACACTGCTGCATCGTCGGCTTCACTAACAGTACATTCACACCCTATAGACTATAAATAGATCTTTGTGAATGAGTGAATCAGCAACTTTTCCCCGTCTGCATTCATCCACAGTAGAATTCTAATTACCATCCTGTGATTCCAGCATTGAAGTGTTTGGACTGTCAGCCTTCAACTGCTGTGCATTTTCTGTCTTACTTCCTTCATATGGTTCCTTTCTACCTGGTTATTGTAAAGCATTAAGGTAAGGGGGTCAGTGGGAAGGAAAAGCCTTTGTGAAACAACAGGAGAAAACATTGAGAGGAACCAGAGCCATTGGGGAATGGCAGGATCTCTTTCGGGTCTGGTTTGCTTACCTGATCTGACTGTCAGAATGGATTTGAGACCGACAGGCTACAGAGGACGGTGTAATGTGTGAGAGAGTTGGTGTGTGCGTTTTCAAGAAAATAACATGACCGTCTCTGCCATATTTCCCCAGCCCAAGGTGATTGCTCCCTGTGTAATACAACGATTATGAATTTGCCTATTATTTCTAAGCAGTGTAGTTCCTTATCCAATCTCAAATAATTGTGAAAGGAATACAATAATGACAATGTAGCCAAGTGAAATAAACGTTATTAATACATTTAATTAATATGATGACAGTCTGTATAGGATTAAGTGTTTGATTCATGTCTCGTGTAGCAGCAAGAACCAACTCTGGAGTTCCAAGCTCTATATATTCGAGCCAGTTGAGAGGAGTTTCCAGGTGATCCATTGTCTCTCCAGGGGTGTGCCTCCCTTCTGACTGGTAGCCATTGGCAGTATGGTTGTTGAGCTTATGCACCATCAGAATGCTTCATCACCGGACTCATCTTTTGAGTCAAAGTAAAAGTCACCAGACTCAGTCGGACTGTGATGGCGCCGAAGAACATTATTTTGTAATATATATTTTTTTTTTGCGTTTTGTGTAACTTTTTTTAATGTAACATAATGTTGCTGCTACCTTCTCTTATGACAAAAAAAAACAAATTCTGGACATCAGAAAAGTGATTACTCACCGTGGACTGGAAGAAACTTTTTCCTTTAACAAATCCAATGAGAAGGATATCCTGCTTTCACTGGAACAGGCACAGATCCACGCCTTTTGTGTGAAGAAAAGACGGCGGAAAAGGGGCCGCAGATCGGGCATTCTTCTGAGAATCCGGAGGCGAGCGAGTGAACTCCCACTGCCTTCCATTCTGCTGGCTAACATGTAATCATTGGAAAATAAAATTGATGACCTATGATTAAGATGATCCTACCAACGGGACATTAAAAACTGTAACATCTTATGTTTCACCGAGATGTGGCTGAACAAAGATACAGACAATATAGAGCTTGCGGAATTTTCCATGCACCGGCAGAACAGAAACGCTACCTCTGGTAAGACGAGGGGTGGGGGTGTGTGTCTTTGTCAATAACAGCTGGTGCGCGATGTCTAATATTAAAGAAGTCTCGAGGTATTACTCGCCTCTCTCTACCAAGAGAGTTCTCATCTGTATTATTCGTAGCCGTCTATTAACCACCACAAAATGAAGCTGACACTAAGACCGCTCTCAACCAACTCTATAAGGCCATAAGCAAAGAAGAAAATGCTCATCCTGAAGCGGCGCTCCTAGTGGCACGGGACTTTAATACAGGGAAACCTAAATCAGTTTGACCAACATTTTTACCATTATGTCACATATGCAAATAGGGAAATAAATCCTAGATCACCTTTACTCCACACACCGAGATGCATACAAAGCTCTCCCCCGCCCTCCATTTGGCAAATCTGACCATAATTATATCTTCCTGATTTCCTGCTTACAAGCAAAAGCTGAAGCCAGAAGTACCAGTGACTCGCTCAATACGGAAGTGGTCAGATGATGCAGATGCTAAACTTACAGGACTGTTTTGCTAGTACAGACTGGAATATGTTCCTGGATTCATCCAATGCCATTGAGGAGTACACCACCTCGGTCATCGGCTTCATCAATAAGTGCATCGAGGACGTCGTCCAACAGTGACTGTACGTACATATCCTAACCAGAAGTCTTGGGTTACAGGCAACATCTGCATTGAGCTAAAGGCTAGAGCTGCCGCTTTCAAGGAGCGGGAGACTAATCCGGATGCTTATAAGCAATTCCGCTATGCCCTCAGATGAAAGATCAAACAAGCAAAGCGTCAATACAGGAATAAGATTAAATCCTACTACACCGGCTCTGATGCTTGTTGCATGTGGCAGGGCTTGAAAGCTATTACGGACTACAAAGGGAAACCCAGACGCGAGCTGCCCAGTGACGTGAGCCTATCAGACGAGCTTAATACCTTTTCATGCTAGCTTCAAAGCAAGCAACACTGAAGCATATACGAGAGCACCAGCTGTTCTGGATGACTGTGTGATAACGCTCTCGGTAGCCGATGTGAACAAAACCTTTAAACAGGTCAACATTCACAAAGTCGCTGGGCCAGACGGATTACCAGGATGTGTACTTAAAGCATGCGAGGACCAACTGTCAAGTGTCTTCACTGACATTTTCAACCTCTCCCTGAGAGAGTCTGTAATACCTACATGTTTCTGCTAAATTATTACCGCCCCGTGGCACTCACGTCGGTAGCCATGAAGTGCTTTGACCGCCCCAGCAGATCCACAGAAGATGCAATCTCAATTGCACTCCACTGCCCTTTCTCACCTGGACAAAAAAACTCAGACTTTTGTTCTTGATTAATGAAAATATTCTTGGGAAATGACCATGGCTGCTGGCACCAGACTTGCTCTTCAATGGATCCTTGTTAAAGGATTTAGTGTACTCATTCCAATTACACGGCCTCAAGAGTCCTGTATTGTTGTTTTTTGTCACTACCTCCCCGAGTCGGGAACAGGTCATTTGCGCAACCTCCGGCCTTCCCTGGAGAACGACCGGGTCACGTTTCTACCCTGTGAGCTGAGAAGGTCCTGGTGCAATCAACCGCGTGCCCAGCAGGATGCCCTGCACTGCCCGTGGCCGACTCCACAGGAGCCGGGGCGCCGCTCGAGAGGTCTTTGTCAAGCTGGAGGTTTTAGTAGGAACCGCACAACCGAGCCAACAACACAGTTTGAGAAACACACGTGTCTCTTGCGCCTGGTGCGTAGCAGGGTGGCCCCCTACCACAGGCATTGCTTCCTGGGCGTGCCACTGCCCGCATTGGAACACCAATGTAGGGCCACTGGGTCAGACAGGTCGGCTGGGTCTCGCTCGGACGGGGCTCGGCTGGAGCGTATCTGAGAAACGGGGTAAACCATCTCCGAAAGGGGCTCCACCAATAGAGGCAAATCCACGTGGGGCGGGAGGAACCATCCTGCCGACGGGGGACCTCCCAGGTGGATAACGGATGCCAATTGGTCAGAAGGAATGAAACTGTCTGGACAACAGAGAGGAACCATGCATCAACCATGCATGCAAGGTGAACGTTGGGATAGAGCAGTTGCCAAGGACAGAGCTCAATATCCTCCCGCAACCAAGCTGGGAACTGGGCTCAAGAGCAAACAACAACCAAACGGTCGCTGAAGGGAGGATCACCTTCGGAGCGTTAAAACCGTGGTCCAGAACCCTCGAAATAGCCCATTTCTGCATAACCGCACGGGTCTTGAAGTTTGCCACCGTCCCCGGATCTCTAGGACATGGTTCCCAAGTTTCTGAAATCGCGCTGGTTCCTGTCTAGTCAACCTGGAGCTGAGTGAGGCTACTACCGGACAAGCCGCATTATCGACATAAGCCCTGCCACCCACAGGGCTTCAGTGTTTCTCAGCCGTTGGGGGTCAAATCCCCCAACCCCCATTTTCGTCTTTAATCGTTAATAACTCAAGGTTCAAGTCCAACCAAACCTTGGGCCGGAAGGTGCGTTCAGTGTTGATGATCAATGTGTCCTGCAATTCACTTTAGTTCTCGCAGCTAGCTGCGTACTTCATCAACACAGAGCTGAGTGATCCACCGTGATCCATGATCCACCGTGATCCATCCACGAGCCGAGTGATCCACAAGAGTCGTACTCGTTAGTTTTTTTGTTTTGCGCAGAGACTAGTGGCTAGGCGGAATTGGGGAGTTTGCCCTCCTTTCCCTCGCCCGCCCTTCACCAGAGTGAGAGGCCACAGTTCACGGAGCAAAAAGGTTTGAGGTTGAACGAAAAGCATCCGGGTGTGCCGCCACCGCGACGGACTGGGAGACATTAAACCCTCGCCTGCACCGGGGTGCAGAGTGGTTGGCTAGGTTCCCTGAACCGTTCGAGGGTCCTGGGTGAAACCCAAGCAGCTTAATGTTGGAGACCAAGGCGGGAAGACCCGCTTCAACGGCAATCCCCTTCAGATGCGGCTGACGCACCTGCCCACGGGGAAAGGTGGGGTGGCTGGCAACCCGTTAATGATCCTTCTGCAGGTTCACCTACGAAAACCTTGTTACGACCCTTTTACTTCCTCTAGATAGTCAAGTTTGAGCGTCTTCTCGGCGCTCCGTCAGGGCCGTGACCGACCTCCGCAGGGCCGATCAGAAGACCTCACTAAACCATCCAATCGGTAGTAGCGACGGCCGGTGTGTGTACAAAGGCCAGGGACTTAATCAACACGAGCTTAACACGCTCTTACTGGGAATTCCTTGTTCATGAGAAATAATTGCATTTCCCAATCCCTATCATGAGTGGGGTTCAGCGGGTTACCCACGCCTCTCCGTGAAGGGTAGACACAAGCGGAGCCGCTCAGTGTGCCTCGCGTGTAGCCCCGGACATCACAGACCTGTTATTGCTCAATCTCGTGTGGCTGAAAGCCACATGTCCCTCTAAGAAGTTGGACACCGACCGCTCGGGGCCGCATGACTAGTTAGCATGCCGTAGTCTTGTTCACTATCAGCGTTCAACACCATAGTTCCCACGAAGCTCAACACTAAGCTAAAGACTCTGGGACTAAACACCTCCCTCTGCAACTGGATCCTGGACTTCCAGACAGGCCCCCCCCAGTTGGTAAGAGTAGGCAGTAACACGTCTGCCACGCTGAGCTTTAACACTGGGGCCCCTCAGGGGTTTGTACTTTGTTTCTTCCTGTATTCCCTGTTCACCCACGACTGCGTGGCCAAACACGACTCCAACACCATTATTAAGTTTGCTGAAGACACAACAGTGGTAGGCCTGATCACCGACAACAATGAGACGACCTATAAGGAAGAGGTCAGAGAACTGGCAGTGTGGTGCCAGGACAACAACCTCTCCCTCAATGTGAGCAAGCCAAAGGAGCTGATCGTGGACCACAGGAAAAGGCGGGCCGAACAGGCCCCCATTAACATCGCCTGGGCTGTAGTGGAGCGGGTGGAGAGTTTCAAGTTACTTGGCGTCCAAACGTAACAAGACAGTTGTGAAGAGGGCACCTCAAAACCTTTTCCCCCTCAGGAAACTGAAAAGATTTGGCATGGATCCTCAGATCCTCAAAAGGTTCTACAGCTGCACCATCTGTGTGTGCGTCCTCGCACACTATTGAACTAGGTGATTGATTAGCAATGCATATGGAGCTGTCTGACAATCTACTGACACATTTTCAAAGCTAATCAGTAGCCTACGTCAGCTAGCTGCCTAGGCAATTTTTTGTTGTTGTATAACTCCTGGATTTTTGGAGTCAACTCTGACTCTTGTGGTCAAGGACTCCACTACTATTCATTAGTGTGTGTGTACACATGCTTGAGTGTGCACACATGCTTGAGTGTGTATATGTCTGTATGTGTGCGTGCACGTACGTACTGTATGCATACTTGTTTAAATGGGTGTGCTTGCATGAGAGATGATGATGATGTGCTTGCTCACTCTGGCAGGCTTTCCCCTTGTCGTCCTGGCAAAGCCCTAATGTGTGTTTCCCTGCTCTGAGCTGGAGTCTAGCCTACACTGCCATGCATAATTCAGACGGTGCTCTCCCCCACCCTAAAACCGCCTAATCATTCTGTTTAAAGGTTGCATCAATACTATGCCAGAGATTATTAAGCCTTACACTGTGATGGCCAACGTGTGCTCAGTTCAAACAACACAAGTAGGAAGGGGGAAGTCACTTTCCTTTCTTCTTTTTTCTTTCTCTCTCTCGATATTTCAAAATACAATATGTATCGCCCTCCTACGCACTCTGGCTTCATAGTGGGGTCTTTTTTCTCCCCATTCATCTTCCCACTCTATACCTTTCTTTTCCTGTCTCTCCCACTCATGCCTTTTTTATTTCTCAGTCTCACACTCCTGTAGTATTCTCACACTCACTTTTCTTTCTTGGGAATTGTGTGTGAAGAGACCACAATGGTACATGACCTAGCTACAGTATAAAACAATCCCTTTTCTAACTATTCTAGCTAATTCCCAAGGCTTAACACCACAATGTAGCTGGACAGCTCAGAACATTTTCTTGTCTACCTCTCTTACTGTGAGGCATTTGAGTTCATTTTAATGCCTTCACACTACTGTTGATGGTACTCTGCTGTAAACAAAGTTAACTTCTGTTTGGCGAAACAGACTAAATGGATGATCATCATATGTGGGGGAACGTGGAAATGGAGCTGATAATCTGTCAATTCACTTCCATAAAGGAAGAGTGTTTCTGTTTTATTTTATATTGTAATGAACCCAGACTGTGCTGTGTTTTTCAGGAACATATGGAGAAAGAGAGAAACCCGGGCTCATTAAAAAAACCTGTCACCGCTGCCCAAGCTGGAGTCTGTCAGACTAGTCTTCTGCTAGGCCCGTTTAGCCAGCCGCTGGAACACTGAATGACTCCACACAGCCTCTCAGAGTTATCTCTCTCTCTCGCACACTCACTCACACTGTCAACTTGTCAGCCTCTGCCACTGCTTTTGCCTTACCCAGGGAAGGTGGGAGGAGACACTGTCTTACACACTGTCTTCTGAAATATTATTCAGACTAAATTATGATTTACTCCCGATTGATTTAAAATAAAACTTGTTGAAGTATTATATATTAAGATGTTATCATACTTTTATTGATTGTTATACTTATGCACCTGATTACCTAATAGTGTGGCCTATTATGAACACCAGAGATATGGAGGGATATCTTTGTATCCTGTTGTAGCAGGGAGGAGAACAGTTTAAAATGCAAAGATCACTATGCACATGAGCAGAGAGAGTAAGCTATCCTGAGAAGTGTGTCTGGTTGGCTCTGCTCTGATGATGGATGTCAGTGGATGGGCCTCAGCTCGGACTGTCAGCAGTTGGCTACGGCAGCTCAGTGACATTTGCTCCCAGAATGTGTTTTGATTGGCTGCGGTACAAGATTTCTGTGTGTGGAGTTGAACCCTGGGTTTCTCCTAATGTGGGAAATATAACAGCAGATATGTCTTGATAAAGGAGGGGAGCACTTCCTCATCTTCCTGCAGTCTTTTTTTCTCTCTCTTCAGCTACTTCACCCATTGTTGTCAACTCATTTTGACTCATTACAAGAAGATAGCCCCCCTTTCCCTAGCTTTAGAACAAAAGCTAGGGAAAGGCTGAATTTCAAATGTTTGTTTAGACTTGGTGCCATGACATTGTGTCACACTTTTACCCCCTCTGTTGGCACTGCTGCCCTGGATGTTGACCTTGCTTGGCCATCTCAGAGCAGTGGTGTCACGTGCAGACTGTGCTCTAGCCAGATGGTTTGTAGTCAGAGGTAGATACACAGTGGTGTGGTAGGCTTTTCTCTCTCACTGTGTCTGATCTCTTTTTGGAACTAGGAGGTTTTATGTTGGATATTGCACATTAGTGCATTGAGACCATTCAAGCACATTTCTGCATACCGAACCAATATTACAGGGTAGAGGTACACTGAAATAGACATTTTCTGTATGTGGCAGAGACCCTTCAGCATACAGGTAGGGCAAGAACAGATCAGAGCAATAACAGTATTACCGCAATTACCTCGCTAATGTGATCATTAGAACGCTTCCCCCACTCATCAGGCCAAGGAAATGTGGCCTTATTTGTCAGGGTATGATATGTGGCAGCAATATCAACGTGAGAGTCAGTTTTTGGTCACAGGGCTTTGACGAGGCCTTAACCCCATGACAAACAGTCTGTTTTTGGTGTCTGTAGGGACTGGCCACCTAGCCATTGATAGTGTCACGAGTCATAACCAATAATGATGAAACAAATGCCTGGGTGTATTTTGTCAGGTCTGCTTAAGCTCTGTGACTCACTTGTGCTTATTTCTGTGTTTCTGCAGATCCAGTGAGGTGCTTAAATTGACCAGTGAGGAACAAGAGAAGACCCAGAGGTTTCTACTCAGCAGAACCACAGTGTCAGAACGGTCCAGCAGTATGCCAAGCCAAACCCTCATCTAGCTCCCAGTCCACGGTGAAGACCTGTCACAATGGCTCAGGCCGGATGGGAACAGGCTTACTCCGTGATGAGAGAGGATCTATGTTTACCCACATCCTCTATGCTGCTCTGGGGCACATTTTAATTATGTCTTATTTGATCCTCTTGAATGACTTTTGGCCTGCTCATAAAAAAGGTACTCCATTAGATGTTCCCTTGTCCCAGGCATCTCTGCGGCACTGTGGCTAGCCTCATGAGACTGTGTGGCACACTGCTCCCAGAGGCATTCCCTGTGTGTCTGTAAGGCCTCCTCCCCACTCTATGGAGGCGGAGCACAGCCATCCTGCTGATGGTGAGCGATCCGGAAGGAAACAGCAGCCTCTGTCTGCTGAGGCCGCTGAGTCCCCCACAGGGTCCCGTCCACCTCAGCCACAGCAGCCGCCATCCAACCCCTGCCCTGTCCACGTTGGCCAGGGACGCCTCCACCACCGCAAGCCCAAGCGTAGCGACCTGCTCCTCAGGCTTCAGCATCAGCACAAGACCCAAGCAGCAGCATGGCAGCTCTCAACAGATACCCCAGGTCCTTCAGGAGGCAGCATCTCCTCCCCCTCCACCTCATCCCTACAATCCTCCTCTACCCAAGGCCACAATACTCAGGGGGTCCAGTCCCAGCCCAGTCAGGAAGCCCCAGAGGGCAGCCCGTCTAAAAGAGGTGAGAGGAAGCCCCAGAAACTGGGGAAGTATGTGTGCACTTACTGCGGCCGTCCATGTGCCAAACCCAGCGTTCTCCAGAAACACATCCGCTCTCACACAGGGGAGAGGCCTTACCCCTGCGTCCCCTGTGGCTTCTCCTTCAAGACCAAGAGTAACCTGTACAAGCACCGCAAGTCCCACGCCCACCGAATCAAGGCAGGCCTGGTGTCCAGCCGGGATGAGCTGAGCCTGAGTGGACCTGCGATGAGCGCCCCGGGAGAGGATCCCGAGGAGCCTACAGAGGGGGAGAGCACAGACTCTGAGGAGGAGTCGGGTCAGTACAGGAAGGAGAGGTTGAGCAAGCAGAAGAGTAGCAGCAGTTTGGCACTGTTAGAGCAAGAAGAGGGCCAGAGGTCTGACAACTCCCAGGCCGTGAAGCAGAGACTGGCCATGAGGCTGAGTGAGAGGAAGCGTGGCCCCATGGCCTCCCCAGAAGACCCTCCCTCCTCCTCCACCTCCTCCTCACTGGGCCCCAGCAGTAAAGGCAGCCAAGAGTCAGGCTACTTCTCCCTTTCGAGGAGCACTGAGATGAGCCGAGCTGACTCCCAGGTGAGCCCTCCCACCGCCAAAACGTATGCCGAGATCATCTTGGGCAAGTATGGACGGCTTGGAGGGCAGCGCGGTCCCCATCAGCAACACGCCCACTCTTCTTCACCAGGGATGGAGGAGAAGAGCAGCATGCCCTTTAGCATGCCCAAGACGCAGGTCATCGAGCACATCACCAAACTCATCACCATTAACGAGGCGGTAGTGGACACCAGCGAGATCGACAGCGTCAAGCCCAGGCGCTCCTCACTCTCCAGGAAGAGTAGTCTGGAGTTACCCAAGTTCTCCTGCCCCAAAGACCCCTATATGTTTGAGCCTAAGGGAGAAAGCCCAAGCCCCAGTATGGCAGGCCAATCATTCTTTCCCCATGTCCAAGACGTAGACCCATCTGGGGTCCAGAAGTCTTCCTCCTCAGTGCCTCTGCTGAGAAGCCACTCAATGCCCACCTCAGAAGGCCAGGGAAACCACTCCACCACCTCTCCCTGGGGCTTCTGTCGTCTGAGCCACTCCGTTGATGAGCAGCAGGCCGTGGTGGCTGAGATGAGGGTGGGCGGGCAGCACCGTTTGCTGAGGCGCCAGCCCGCCATCGAGATGCCCCTCGGGGCTGAACTCAGCCTGGAGGAGGCTGGCCCCTCCTACACAGTAACAGAAAGTGGCCTAACCAGGAAGCAGCAACAGCAGCAACGCAAATGTCCAAGGCTCTATGAGTGCAAGGCCTGCGGAGTCCGCTGTAAACAAAGGGAGAGTTACGAGGCCCACAGGGGTCTTTGCACAGGCCAGCCAATAAAGGAGCTGGAGAGAGGAGAGGTGGATGGGGCGTGCCGGGATGACCGTCCCCAGATGATGCACTATAAATTCCGGGCACTGGCCATGGCAGTGAGGAAGAGGAGGAAAGAGGAGAGTCTGGAGGAGGATCCTCCTAGCCCTGGGCCTACAGCTGTTGTGACCTGCAGCCATGCAATCACCACTGCAGTGCCAAGCCTGGTGGAGCAGAGTGAGGCCTTTTCAGGTGCTCTCTCACAGGCTGAGCAGCAGCAGCAAGACAGGAAGGGCATCTCTGTCATCCAGCACACCAGCTCCTTCGAGAAGCAGGAAAGTATGTCCATGGAGAGCCAGGAGTCTATGGGGCTCAGAGAGAGCCAGTCAACACTGCAAAAACAGCCGCAGCCAAAATCATCACCCTCCATGTCCCGCCTGGTCCGCCAGCACAACATCCAAGTGCCAGAGATCCTAGTGACGGTGGAGCCTGACGCTGATATGGTGTCAGTGTCGCCCACGGTGACGGCATCCTCGTCCAAGGAGCCAGAGAGAGTGGTGGAGGAGTTCCAGTGGCCTCAGCGTAGCCAGAGTATGGCTCAGCTCCCCTCCGAGAAGCTGCCACCAAAGAAGAAGCGTCTCCGTCTAGCCGAGGCTGCTGCCCAGTCTTCCGGGGAGTCCAGCTTTGAGTCGGTATCGCTGGGGCCCCGGAGCCCCAGCCAGGAGAGCAACATTTCCCACTCACCCAGCCGATCTGCCTCTTTTGAAGACATGGGGGAAAAACCTGCTGAGCCTTCCCCCTGGGGCTCCAGCTGCACCCAGGGCTCCCACATGCTAGCCGTGCCCTCGGGCCCCCACCAACAATATCAACCCCAAAGAGAGATGCGGCGCTCAGCCTCGGAGCAGGCCCCTGCCAGCCCACAGCATACGGACGAGGTTGTGGAGACGAGGAGCAAATCCTTTGACTATGGGTCCCTATCGCCGCAACAGTCTGCATCAGCCTGGAGGGAGAGGAGGAAGTGCCTACTGGTGAAGCATGCCACCCTGGGCGAGCCAGACCACGAGGAAGGGGCCGTGGCCAGCCACTCGGGCAGACCAGGGAGCCCCAAGCCGAGCCCGTCCTACACCAGCCACCTTGCCCTCCACCCAGCTGAAGCCAGCACCTCGAGGCTCAGCCTAGAGGCCATAGGGAAGACTGTGCAGCTGTTCCACCAGCCCCGGATACCCCCATTCCCCATGCAACCAACTGGGCATGATCGGTTCCCTCTTGGCCAGGTAGCCCAACTCCACCCTGTCACTACTGCCATCTCAGATGTCCTCTCCACCCACATCATTCACAGAACCTTCTTACACAAACACCCTTCTCCTCCAACCATACAAGTCCACCCAGGGCAGCTTCACGTTGCAGAATGCTTAGGCCTGCCTCTCCATCCTTTCTCAGCTCTGCTCTCCCTGCAGAACCCCACCGGGGCTGGCGAGACTGTGTACCTCCCTGTTTCCCCTGGGCTCACCATCCAAGTCCCCACACAGCCCCCCATACCCTCCACTGTGGTTCTCCCTTCCCCATCTCCTCAGTCCTTAGTCCCCCTACCCTGCCTCTATCCCCCGCCTGTCATCGCAACGTGCCTGGCGCAGCTGACGCCAGTCGTGTCACTGGTGGTTCCAGTGCGCCTCCAGACCCACATGACCACCTATGCCAGTGCCCTGTACACCACCCTATCCCAGATCTTGGCATCAGCCCGCTCCCAGGAGCCCATCTGCTGCATGGCCATGGTTATCATGGGCCAGCTGGAGCAGGACAAGCTACAGAGGTCCTATCTGAAGATCCCCACCCCGGACTTCAAGAGCTACCTGCCCCTGTCTCTGCCCCTGGAGCTGGGCTCTGTGTCCAGGGAGGGCTACGGGCCACTGGGGGCTGGAGGGAGCAAACGCATGCTCTCCCCTGCAGCCAGTCTGGAGCTTAGCACAGAGGCCCAGCGCCAGCAGAAACGAGTGAAGGAGGAAGAGGAGGAGGAAGAGAAGGTGGGAGAGGAAGAGGAAAATAGGGGTACTGGGGGAGAACCTGAAGCAGGGGAGGATGAAGAGAAAGAGCCGGAGAAGGCACAGATAGGAGTTACTGTGAAAGTCGAGGAGGAAGAGAAGGTACGGGACCCAGAGGGGCACAGGGAAGAGAGGGAGATACAAGGGAAGGCTGAACCTAAGAAAGAAAAGGGGAGGGAGGAGAATGCGAGCCAGGGAGTGAGTGCTTCCTTTGTACCCCAGAGTCCAGAGCGAGCCAAAGCCCCCTCGTATACCAGCCTTCACACAACCACCTCAGTCAGCTGGTGCTACTTGAACTACGTGAAGCCCAACCCGTCTGCTCAGAGGGAGTCACAAACCTCCGTTTACACCTCCTGGAGCGTCAGCATGTACAACCCCAACCTGCCAGGCCTGTCCACCAAGCTGGCCCTGTCCCTGCTGAGCTCCAAGCAGAAGCACAGCTCGGAGACATACACCATGGCCACAGCTCTAACCCCTGCAACAGGCAAGGTGGTCTCTGCCAGCAGCAGAAAGACCTACATTTCAGAGGTAAATATAACAGCAATATTCAATATCTTGGAAAACACAGCATGGGCCAATTAGACCAAAACTATCAAAACCACTGATTTAGTTTTAGTTATGAATTAAATAGTATAATGCATACCCCACAATTCCACAGCTGGAAATCACCAGACACTATGCTGTTATATTATATACTACAACCAAAACATTAAATGTTTGACATTAATTGTTGTTCCAATGTACTGTATATCATCATTGCCAACCACGATGTCAGGGTGCGTTGGTGAATTTGCCTGTGTCTGTCTTTGAGTGTAGGTACATGCTATCCCACCCAGCACCCCCGTCGAAGTGAAGGAGCCACCACAGCAGCCTGAGACGAAGGGGAAGAGAGAAGAGCAAGGGCCCTCCACCTCCAAACAGAGCGAACCTCTCCGCGTCCAAATCTTCGAGGGCGGGTAAGAGAAAGGCCACAGGAGTACTGCATACCTCTCTGATCAGCTAATACTAGTGGATTTGTTCTATGAGCAGATAGATTTTTCAGCAAAATTCATCATGCAGATATTCAACTTTACTGATTGATAAAGGCAAAGGCAGTAGAGATGTAACAAAACAGTAGATGTGAGTCACTGTATTCAGATACGGTAGCCTTACCAGGCAGCACAGAGCTGCCACCAAATGCAGAGTCTCAAAATATAAGGGGAAAGGGAAGGGAAAAAAGGCAGTGACAGTGGAGAATGTTTTACACTTCAATCTCCCAGAATAACAGAGAAACAGGTGAGCTGGCCCCCAGGGACTTAATTTACACCGACAGCAGAGCCTTTCCCATTCACAGCTGGTAGAAAATGTAGATCTGAATGGGGTTGGTATTTGTGCAGTGCAGCAGACAAGCAGAAGGCATCCCTCCAGATTTTGTTTTGATATTCTCATTTGTATCTGTATACCTTCCTCTCAATGACACGAGAGCAACTGAAGTTTAGCTGCTGTACTGTACATACATGTGTAGGAAAGAAGTCACTGTAAGTATCTTGAGTAAAGGCAATATTTGGGTGTGGGGATTGAACAAGGCTAATTGCTGCGAGTTGTGGGTGTCAGTCTTCCCACTGCAGTATCTGCTCTCACTGTTGCCTCTGAGCACAGCTCACAAAGCTGCCTTTCCTGTGGCAGCTGCTACAGTCTAGCCAACAGATAGTGATCTGCCAAGAGCACAGTAAAAGACAGTGTGACAGAGATGGAATTGAAAGGGAAAGACAGAGAGGAAATGGTGGAGAGAGGGAAAAATAGAAGGAACCCTTGAACATTTTTTGTTTCCTTATGACAGACAAGGACGTGTGCGAAAGAGATGGAGACAGAAATACAAACGGATAGGTGTTGATAGAAAGATGTGTGATAGAGAGGTTTTTACAACGAATGACAGATGGACAACATAAGAAGTGCATGTGGGTGGGGGGGGGGTGATTAAGCTTACACAATGCTGTCTGTGGTCTAATTATTGACAGTATTTTAGGATATTAATAATGATTTCTCGTAAAATTGTTACTTATACATTGATTTATTATAACATTTGTGAAGAATGATAATTCCAGCTTTCCATAAATCACCATAATTTTCTAATATAGAGAGCTTGCTTTGTCATAATTATCAAATCTGAAAAATTATAATTCTATATAGTTGGCTCTGAACACATCTACATTAATGTGGATGCTACCATGATTATGGATAATCATGAATAATGATGAGTGATAAAGTTAGAGGCATACAGTAAATATCATGCCCCCCCCAAAAAAATACTAACCTCCCTTGTTATTGGTAATGGTGAGAGGCTAGCATGTTTTTTGGGGCATGATCACAGTTTTCCACTAATGGAATATAAAGGGAAGAAATCTGTTAAATATAATGAAAATAAGTTATTGTGTTTAATACATGCAGATATTATAAATCAGCGTTCCCCAACTGGCAGTTGTTTTACTTGGCTCCCCAATTAAACCTTTTTTATTTTTGGGGGGGTGTGAAAGACTGTAAATCACAAGGAAGTCCGCTGATTTTAATTTTGGTAATCTGTTCCCAAGTATTCCCATGCATAATGGACGGGGAGGCTGTTTGGCTGGATTTAGGACCGTGTGGACACCACAAAGCGGGCAAACAGGCTGTGTGAAGGCAAAGCTTCTGGAAGGCTGGCTGGACCAGCACAGGAGAGTTGAACATAGTGGTGCACGACTCCAGGTTTTTTGGAGTCGACTTCGACTCCTGTGATTGGAGTCGTAGGAGTTGACTCTTGCTCAACTCCCAAAACGCGCTGAAACGGATGCGCACACACATACCTCTTTGTTGCAGAGTCCTACTAGGAAGACTTCATTTGCATTCTAGAGGACTGACATGAGCATGTTGCTGCCCATTTGCCTATGAAAAGGTTATTCTGTTTGAATATAGACGGTGATGTGAAGGAACTCGAATATTTCAGTGATATTTCTGCTGTGTGCCGCCTTGACCGATCCCATGGGATGATGCGGTGCACTCTATGCTGATAAGGCCATTCTTTGCCATGTTCAAGCCCTATTCGGACAGCTATTACTAGATATGTTGGTTTTGTAATTATTATCCTAGCATGTGCCTTATTCCAGAGGAATTCACACAGGATTCGTTTTTCAAAACTGCCCCATGTAATTCTTAATTTTTCGAATTGAATCGGCTCTTATGACGGAAGCCTGCAGATATTTCAACGTCATGTCCAGACGATAATAGGCTACACTGATACTTCATGCTTGGCTTCCAAATGTATAGGTCTCCCCATAATATTTAAATGAATGAATTGTGATCATAATCATTATTTTAGCAATCCATCCATGGTAGACGTCCTTCCTAATAGCAATCCCCCCCATCCTGCTGATTTCAGCTGCTGAACCATATTTGCACTTGACCGTGTTTATGGATGAGAAAGTGAACTTGCTATTTCCAAAAGGTTTAGCAGGGATCCTGCTTTGTGATCTATTTCCTAGGACAGGGCTCTCCAACCCTGTTCGTGACATCAACAGCCAGCCAGGATTTCATTCCTATAGCCTACATATTTTGATTACCTGCACGCTTCTGACTGTCTGCCTGGTGGCCGACATGCCTAACTATGCCTGGCTGTGCCACTTCTCTCTCGCTCTCGCTCTTGCTCTCTTTTTCTTCTGTGAACGATGCAAGAGTTTGTTCTCGAAGTAGACTACAAAAAATGGTGTCCTTCCTTGCAGAAATACTGAATCTTCGGAGTCTTTTCCTAGCGGAATCTAAGCTTGAAACCCAGAAATGGGAGTCGATGGACAAGGAGTCGTCCAACCCAACCACTAGCTGAATATTGGCAGCTGCTGTCGGTGTGTACAGTGCCTTCGGAAAGTATTCAGACCCTTTGACTTTTTCCAAATTTTTGTTAGGTTACATCCTTATTCTAAAAGAAATTCCCCCTCATCAATCTACAGACAATACCCCATAATGACTAAGCCAAAACAGGTTTTTATAAATGTTAGCTAATTTATAAAAATTTCAAAAACTAAATATCACATTTACATAAGTATTCAGACCCTTTACTCAGTACTTTGTTGAAGCACCTTTGGCAGCAATTACAGCCTTGAGTCTTCTGGGGTATGACACTAAAAGATTGGCACACCTGTATTTGGGGAGTTTCTCCCATTCTTCTCTTCAGATCCTCTCAAGCTCTCTGGTTGGATGGGGAGCATTGCTTCACAGATATTTTCAGGTCTATCCAGAGATGTTAGATCGGGTTCAAGTTCGGGCTCTAGCTGGGCCATGCAGGGACATTGAGACTTGTCCCAAAGCCACTCCTGCATTGGCTTGGCTGTGTGCTTAGGGTTGTTTTCCTGTTGGAAGGTGAACTTTCAACCCAGTCTTGAGGTCCTGAGTGCTCTGGAGCAGGTTTTCATCAAGGATCTATCTGTACTTTGCTCCATTCATCTTTGCCTCGATCCTGACTAGTCTCCCAGTCCCTGCCTCTGAAAACACCCCCACAGCATGATGCTGTCACTACCAATCTTCACCGTAGAGATGTGCCAGGTTTCGCTTGGCATTCAGGCCAAAACGTTCAATATTAGTTTCATCAGACCAGAGAATCTTGTTTCTCATTATCTGAGAGTTTTAGGTGCCTTTTGGCAAACTCCAAGCAGGCTGTCGTGTTCCTTTTACTGAGGAGTAGCTTCCGTCTGGCCACTCTACCATGAAGGCCTGATTTGGTGGGGTGCTGCAGAGATGGTTGTCCTTCTGGAAGGTTCTCCCATCTCCACAGAGGAACTCTAGACCTATGTCAGAGTGACCATTCGGTTCTTGGTCACCTCCCTGACCAAGGTCCTTCTCCTCTGATTGCTCAGTTTAGCCGGGCAGTCGGCTCTAGGAAGATTATTTTTGGTTCTAAACTTTTTCCATTTAAGCATGATAGAGGCCACTGTGTTCTTGTACCTTCAATGCTGCAGACAATTTTTGGTACCCTTCCCAAGATCAATGGAAACAGGATGCTCCTGAGCTCAATTTCGAGTCTCATAGCGAAGGGTCTGAATACTTATAAGGTATTTCTCTTTTTTATATCTTATAAATTTGCACCGGAAAAATCAACATGTTTTTGCTTTGTCATTATGGGGTATTGTGTGTAGATTGCTGACGATTTTTGGTAATTTAATCAATTTTAGAATAATGTTGTAACGTAGCAAAATGTGGAAACGGTCAAGGGATCTCAATACCTTCCGAAGGCACTGTATGTGGTGTTGTCTTTTCTCCGAATTGTAAAAGCAAGCAGAGCAGAAACAGGCTAATATTTTGTTGACTAATGTAGCTGGCAAGGTAACTTTTGTTTAATGTAACAGAAAAAAATACTACATTTGTGAATATTCCCAGTGCTAAGCTAGTAGCGCTAGTGTAACTGATATGTAACGTTAGCCAATGTTTCATCACCGATCAACTGAGGTGAATTAAATCTCTAGTAGCTAGCTACCACAGCCAGTTCAGCTCTAGCGTCTAGCCATCTATCAAGTAGAAATATGAGGTGGCTATTATTACTATATTTCTAACAGCTGTTGTGGTTTGTGTGGAAATGTTTTGTAGTCTTTGTTTTGTCTCATTTCAACAGATGTACATGAACAGGGCTAGCTTTCGCCAGTTGGTGTACCATTAGAGAGAGAGCTGGTCAAAAGTTGGTTAATGTTAGCTATTATTTTTTGCCTCAATCATGCTAGACCTAGATCAAACGATTAAACCATGATTCTATTCTTGGATAATATAATTTATAAACGTACACCAAGGTATTTCTTTGTCATGCCTCATCTTACGAGAATCAGATTGTGACAGGGGTCTCAGCAGGGTCAGGCAGCCAGGGAAGACCCAGTCTGTGACAGAGCTGAGATTTTTAGAGATGCTATACTTTATTCTCTCTGTGCAGCAACCACTGGACACACCAGATACTTCAAAGATTGAAACTATTTTAAGGCAGTCTGAAAAACCTCAAGTTGATTATCAACCCTTGGTAAAGTTTGGAAGAGGCTTTTCCCAATGACACAAAACATGTAAAACAAAAATATTAGGAAGACCTAGTGGAAGCTATTGATGATGATTCATGGATTCAGATATGTTTGAATGCCCAGTCATGTTCATATAATCTCAGACATAAATTACTGCAGTTTTAAGACGGTCCATAGGCTATAAGACAGTCCATAGTACTATATGCCAGTGAAACTTAATTACATGCCCTCAGAAGTGTAATTCCTCTGCTGGAGGTGTAAAACTCAAAAGGGGACATATTTGCATAAGTTATGGTCTTGTGAAGGCTGGCTGAATTCTGGCAAAGAGTATGGTATTTTACCTCAGCATGTCTACAGATTCCCTTCTCCCTGTTTTTGTTTGCTTGGAAATGTTGATACTGGAGACTTATCAGAAGAAACTGTTTAACCAAGTATTTATAGGCATTGCCATTAATTTGAAGGTTGGTTATCCTCCCTCAATGTCACAATGGATGGCAGAAATATCAAGTTATGTATCACCAGAATTGATTTATTAAGGGTATACTGGGCACTTTTATAAGGTCTGCATGCCTTATATGTAATGTAGTACTACAAAAGGAGTCTATTGAAAACATGCCCAAGTCAGGGGAGATACCTTTTTTGTCAATCCCTAGCTGCTGGACTGCTCAAACCTGGCCCTAGGGGTCTTCCATCTTGTGGGTTGTCACTCTGGCCTTGGCCTAACACACCCAAAACCAATAATTTATGTTTCTCTAAGATCCTAAAGCTGAGTGGGGTGTGTTGGGTTGGGGCGCTGCAGGGTGTTGGACCCCTAGGAACAAGATGGGGCGACCCAGCTATTTTGTGTGCATGTAAAAGGCGCTCTACAGTACTATTAGGCCTATGAGATTAATTATATGGAGGATTTGCTGTTTCTTTGTGTTAATGTATATTGTGTTGAGAAAAAGTTGCGTTATGTACTTTCGGTGGTGGTCGGGGTTGCAGGCGGCTCGGGCTGGCTGGGCAGTCTGGCAGAAATGTTATATAGATGATGTCTTAAAGACAATCAAGTCTTTGTATTTTTGTTAATTTGTTATGTTATTGGTTAAAGGTGCAACATTGATTATTGCATTTCCTTTGATCTAGTTCAGTCTTATCAATGACTTAAACATATTTAATAATGATCTCTTACCAAGTTTGAAGACTGGGGGCATTTTTGTTTACTTTTTGTTGTTCTAAATAAAGATGGCATATTGGATTGTGTAGAAATGCAGGAAATTAGCTATAGATGGACCACCGACAGGTTATGTCCCCCCACATCTATAACTATCATCAGTGGTTGCTAACAGGGGTTTACAATTTACAAGCCATAAAGTTTTGACCTTAAATGGATAGTTTAGTGATTTTTACATATGTAAATATTTGTTTAAATTGAAAGCAGTCTATGGAAAAGGAGTAATTGCAATCCACACTTTGACTTTCTGAAACTAGCCATTGCAAAGATTTGGCAACATTAGCATTTTGGGAGACCTTTTTTTCCATGCCCAAATCTCAACAAAAAAATACCAATTCATTGAGTAACGCTATCAATTTAAGAGGTGATTTTAGCATGAAATGTGATACATGCTAAACGGGGAAGATTGACTTGGGGAATGGGGAACAGCTGCTGCTCATCAGGAAACAACACAATGACCTAAACAGAATTTAGACATCTGGGAGATTTTTCTAGAAGCACTGTGCTCAAATCCAATTTCCAGGTTGCACAGCAAAAAATACAATATGCTACAGCGGACTTCTCTCTCGGTTCCGTAGCAAACAGATTAACCTAACATAGCGGGCGTAAAATGAACGCCTGAATCTAGATCCCCTACAATGGCCTACATACTGGTCTTGAGGAGAAGGGGAAAAAACTTTTGGGAGGTGCTCTTCTGCACTGTTCAACCAGTCCAGTAAATGTGGAGGAAGAGTTAATATGGAGCAGAAGTCCAATCACAGGCTCTCGTTCCATTTTCCATGAAAACTGGAACTACCGTTTGTTGGGGACTCGGCAGAGGTACTTGACATGCGTTTCTACGGGTTAGTGCCGCTGTTCGTACGGGTGTCCCCTCTTAACACAGCAAAAATATCAAACATGTCTGAACATTTTTGTGATGTCCCAGTCTTAATCTGGAGAATTTAACATCATCCATCAGGGCTCGTTGACCATCTCGCACTATGAGCAGAAGAATGCGCAAATGAGTTTCTGCATATTTCACCCTTCTCTTTAAAACTTGTCTGGGACACTTAAATCTTGCAAATATTGGGGAGCACACAAACACACACACAATGCATGTAGCACGATAGAAACATTCATTCTACCTCTCTTCTCTGTGTTCTCAACCACCACTGCCGTCATCAGAACACAACACACATCACTACTTTCTATAAATACACGGCATGCAGGCAGCTCAGCTCTGTTTTTGTGGTTTTAATGACTTGTATGTTTCCATCCTGATCCAATTAAGTCACGTCTGTGAGAGAGGAGGGACTGACTGGGGGGGGGGGCTCTCTGGAGCACATTAACATTATTCAATTGGAGAAACAGATGCTGTAACATGGCAGGCTTTTTCCTCGCTGTCGCTTTTCTCATAAACTAAAGGAGCCGTGGGCGTCCTCTGTGACAGTGGAACATTGAATTTAATCTCCTTAATCTGCATTTAGTGCAGCTGCAACTGTCTAGTTGCTCTTTACACAGCCACACATACATTTTTATGGAGTAAATACATTGTCACATTTTCTCATTGGCTTGGTGACATAGTCAGCTTAGCTCATTCCACTGTTATCCTGTGAGGTCATGATCAGTGTATTTATCATATTGTATTGTATGAAGTTCAACAGGATGCAGGCTTTACCATAATTCACAGTCACATTCATGACAACCAGAAACAGATTGAAATTGTCCGTGTTAAGGTCATTTTTTCACTTATTTTGTCCTGTTTCTCCTGCTGGGTGTATGCCGTGTGCCTGCACTCACAGTAGTGACTGAAAACACTGTTGCATTCCATCAATGGCATTATCACCATCCGTTGTTGCTGCTTTGAAATTCACAGTCCCCATCTAAAAGAACTATAGGAAGAGTTGTGCTTCGTCACATCTGTTTACTCTTATCAGTTATGCCATTGTACAACTGGGAATGATTTGTCAGCTTCCTTGCAGGAACACCTTGAGTGCCCCCGATTGAAAGGCAGATGTGTGCAGCTTGAGTCTCACTCTGCTGGAAATGTGAGGCAATATTTTTAGCCATGCCACGAAATGTGTCAGTGTGCAGACACAGGCTGTACTGAGTGAATGCAATAGAATGGCACTCTGGAGACTGTTTCTCAGTTGAGTAAGAGTGTGTTCAAAGTACTGTTGTTGCCTCATTGGAAAGCTCAATGCGAATACTGATCTTTATTCATGTTGATCTAGTATACTGTATAACAAATTCTCTATTTAAAGATGAGTGTACATCGAGTTGGGTAGTGCATAGTATTTCCGTAAGCATTAAAAACAACATATAAACTAGTCTTTTATAGAGTAGGGCTAAATGTAGAGTTGGATTTTGTACGTATTGTAGTTTTGGGGCAGTTGGCTAAAGCCAGGCTTCCCTCTCTATAGCTGCTGCTGTTGTTGGCCGAGCCAACAAAACTGAGGATAAAGGTTGGGTTCTCTGTCTACCTGCCTGCCTGCCTGCTATGGGCGTAGACAGGCTGGAGAGAGCGAACTACAGGGGGACATAGAGGAAGCTGGGGTTTAGTGGGGCTAACCCGTTCTGATGTGAAGAGTGCCTTGTGTAGAGTAGGCCCAGGGAGCTATCTTTACCTACTTTTAACTTACTATGCATTTTTTTTAATTACTCACTCTCTTTCCCCCCCACTTCCTCTCCCTCTCCCCCTCTTTCCCATCAGGTACAAGTCTAATGAGGAGTATGTGTATGTGCGGGGTCGCGGAAGAGGAAAGTACGTGTGCGGAGAGTGCGGGATCCGCTGTAAGAAGCCCAGCATGCTAAGGAAGCACATTCGGACACACACGGATCTCCGGCCCTACATCTGCAAACACTGCAACTTCGCCTTCAAAACCAAAGGTGAGAAAGAGAAGGTGTGACCTTTCTACAAACAGATTACCGACCATTTCGAATCCCACCGCACGTTCTCCGCTATGCAATCTGGTTTCAGAGCTGGTCATGGGTGCACCTCAGCCGCGCTCAAGGTCCATAACGATATCTTAACCGCCATCGATAAGAAACAATACTGTGCAGCCGTATTCATTGAGCTGGCCAAGGCTTTCGACTCTGTCAATCGCCATAACCTCATCAGCAGACTCGATAGCCTTGGTTTCTCAAATGATTGCCTCGCCTGGTTCACCAACTACTTCTCTGATAGAGTTCAGTGTGTCAAATCGGAGGGCCTGTTGTCCGGGCCTCTGGCAGTCTCTGGCAGGTGCCACAGGGTTCAATTCTTGGGCCGACTCTCTTCTCTGTATACATCAATGATGTCGCTCTTGCTGCTGGTGAGTCTCTGATCCACCTCTACGCAGACGACACCATTCTGTATACTTCTGGCCCTTCGTTGGACACTGTGTTAACAACCCTCCAGACGAGCTTCAATGCCATACAACTCTCCTTCCGTGGCCTCCAACTGCTCTTAAATACAAGTAAAACTAAATGCATGTTTTTCAAACGATCGCTGCCTGCACCTGCCCGCCCGTCCAGCATCACTACTCTGGACGGTTCTGCAGTCTATCACAGTGCCATCCATTTTGTCACCAAAGACCCATATACTACCCACCACTGCGACCTGTACGCTCTCGTTGGCTGGCCCTCGCTTCATACTCGTCGCCAAACCCACTGGCTCCAGGTCATCTACAAGACCCTGCTAGGTAAAGTCCCCCCTTATCTCAGCTCGCTGGTCACCATAGCAGCACTCACCTGTAGCACGCGCTCCAGCAGGTATATCTCTCTGGTCACCCCCAAAACCAATTCCTCCTTTGGCTGCCTCCCCTTCCAGTTCTCTGCTGCCAATGACTGGAACGAACTACAAAAATCTCTGAAACTGGAAACACTTATCTCCCTCACTAGCTTTAAGCACCAGCTGTCAGAGCAGCTCACAGATTACTGCACCTGTACATAGCCCATCTATAATTTAGCCCAAGCAACTACCTCTTCCCCTACTGTATTTATTTATTTATTTATTTATTTATTTTGCTCCTTTGCACCCCATTATTTCTATTTCTACTTTGCACATTCTTCCACTGCAAATCTACCATTCCAGTGTTTTACTTGCTATATGGTATTTACTTCGGCCACCATGGCCTTTTTTGCCTTTACCTCCCTTATCTCACCTAATTTGCTCACATTGTATATAGACTTATTTTTCTTTATCTTGGCCAGGTCGTAATTGTAAATGAGAACTTGTTCTCAACTTGCCTTCCTGGTTAAATAAAGGTGAAATAAAAAATAAATAAAAAAATAGGCCCCCAAATCATAATACGGCATTCGGTGTCGCTCTGCTTCGTATATGGTTGAGCAGTTTCTTTAACGATTAGCTATACTCCAAGTCGATATTCACACCATAAGAAGGAATTCCCCTTGACCACGTCCACAAATTGGGGAACACAAACATTCTTTCCCATTGACCCCCATAGTAAAAGAGCCAACTTCATAAATGTTCTTATTATACAGAAATAACAATACATGCCGGAAAACTGCTGTGTTGTTCAATGAACATATAACCAGATAAAAACAACATAAGGAAATAGAGCCTGCGAAAAAAGCCATGTGGCTTCAGGCTATTCGACATGGAAAATATGGGATCCGGTTCCCAAGTAGGCCACACGTAAAGTGCATTCAGGAAGTATTCAAACTATTTGACTTTTTACACATTTTGTTACATTAGTCTTATTCTAAAATGATTTCTAAAATGGATAAAAAAAATTAAAAAATCCCCTCAATCTACACACGATACCCCATTATGACAAAGAAAAAATAGGTTTTTAGAAATTGTTGCGAATTTATAAAATAAAAATAAAAACTGACATCACATTTACATAAGTATTCAGACCCTTTAGTCAGTACTTGGGACTTGCACCTTTTGGCAGCGATAATAGCCTTAAGTCTTCTTTGGTATGACGCTACAAACTTGGCCCACTTGTATTTGGGGAGTTTCTCCCATTCTTCTCTGCAGATCCTCTCAAGCTCTGTCAGGTTGGATGGGGAGCGTCGCTGCACAGCAATTTTCAGGTCTCTCCAGAGATGTTCGATTGGGTTCAAGTCCGGGCTTTGGCTGGGCCACTCAAGGACATTCAAAGACTTGTCTCAAATCTACTCCTGCGTTGTCTGCTGAAAAACATCCCCACAGCATGATGCTGCCACCACCATACTTTACTGTAGGGATGGTGTCACGTTTCCTCCAGATGTGACACTTGTCATTCAGGCTAAATAGTTCATTATTGGTTTCATCAGCCCAGAGAATCTTGTTTCTCATGGTCTGGGAGTCTTTAGGTGCCTTTTGACTAACTCCAAGCAGGCTGTAATGTGCCTTTTACTGAGTAGTGTCTTCCGTCTGGCCACTCTATAGTAAAGGCCTGATTGGTGGAGTGCTGCATGGTTGTCCTTCTGGAAGATTCTCCCATCTCAACAGAGAAACTCTGGAGCTCTGTCAGAGTGACCATCGGGTTTTTGGTGACCTCCCTGACCAAAACCCTTCTCTCCCGATTGCTCAGTTTGGCCGGGTGGCCAGCTCTAGAAAGAGTCTTGGTGGTTCCAAACTTCTTCAATTTAAGAATGATGGAGGCCACTATGTTCTTGGAGATCTTCAATGCTGCAGAAATGTTTTTGTACCCTTCCCCAGATCTGTGCCTTGAAACAATCCTGTCTCGGAGCTCTACGGACAATTAGTTCGACCTTCGTGGCTTGGTTTTTCTCTGACATGCACTGTCAACTGTAGGACCTTATATAGACAGGTGTGTGCCTTTTCAAAATCATGTCCAATCAATTTAATTAAAGTTCAAGTTGTAGAAACATCTCAAGGATGATGAACGTAAACAGAATGCACCTGAGCTCAGTTTCAAGTCTCATAGCTAATGGTCTTTAACTGACTTGCCTAGTTAGAAAAAAAAAAAAGAGAAAAAAAATGACGGTGCTAGCAGCCACGTGAGTGAGTGCTAGCTACCTACCGACTGGACCATTATAAGCTAGCCAAAACCAACAACATAAACAAACAGACTATACCAGTAGTGAGTGGAGTTATAAACGGACTACACTAAACAAGTTAAATGTGATGAAAAGTTTAACACACACATAGCTACAGTGCATTCGGAAAGTATTCAGACCCTTTGCCTTTTTCCACATTTTATTACATTACAGCCATATTCTATTTTTTTTAATTTTTTTTTTATCCCTCATCAATCTACACACAATACCCAATAATGACAAAGCGAAAATAGGTTGGTTTTTCTTTGCAAATGTATAAAAATATATGAACCTTATTTAAGAACAAATTATTATTTACAATGATGGCCTACCAGAAGACAGAAGGCCTCATGCGTCATGAAAAGGGGCATGAGGGAAGCCCTACAATATTACTTTTAGTAATGTGAATGTTGAAAAGTAATCTTTAGACATGTTGTACTTAAATGTAATTTTGTAGTTGACTAAAACAAGCAGACAGGAAAATTCAGTTTTAAAAATGTCACGTTTTTGCTGTGAACCAATGGGGTAACCTAGATAACAAGAGGTGGTTTTCCTCACGGGCGGGCTGTGACATTCCATCTAAAAATGACTGGGAAATGGCTTAGGGTTGCAAAATTCAGGGAACTTTCAATTAATTCCCTGGTTTTACAGAAATTTTGGTTGGAGGTTTCTGGATTCCCTCCTGATTCCAGGAATCTTCCAACTGGGATTCTGGAAAAAACAGGGAATTTATTGAAAGTTCCCAGAATTTTGCAAACCTAGCTATGCTCGACTATTTGGTTGTACTCTGGTCTCTCCCCGCACCATCAATTATTCCTCATCTACC
Organism: Oncorhynchus mykiss; assembly: GCF_013265735.2. Lineage (NCBI taxonomy): Eukaryota > Metazoa > Chordata > Actinopteri > Salmoniformes > Salmonidae > Oncorhynchus > Oncorhynchus mykiss. The sequence continues at coordinate 43,814,323 of NC_048566.1, read as the reverse complement.
CTGCTCCGGTTCAGTCTAATGTGGCTTTGCTGTTCTTGTTTTCCTTGTCTTCATAGGGAACCTTACCAAGCACATGAAGTCCAAGGCTCATGGGAAGAAGTGCCAGTCAATGGGAACGTCTGGGTCTTCACTGGACGAGCCAGAGACCGAGGAAGCAGGTACAATAACATAGGGAGGAAACTTCACCCATCAAACATCTTTCCTCAAACCTGACTCGATAGCTACCCTTGTAGCTATATCTGCTCCTCTAAAGAAACTGGAACTGGGCATGACATGTATGTTGGATATGTAAGGCAGTATGGTGCTATTCTCGTTCCTCTGTCGTGCTAAAGAGAAATTAAAAATATTAAATTAATACATAAAAAATACATGGCCAAATACATTCCATAGAGTCTGTTTCTGGTGTAGGATGGGAGAGATGTACATTGTTGTTTTCAAGGCTGCAGTCCTAGCCTTTAAAGAACAGCATTCCAGACATTCACATCCACCCCCTCTCTGTGCAGGCTCAATGCCACCCATCCCTCTCTCAATCCATCCCGGTAGCAGACTGCAGTCAACACTGAGCCGAGGACAGCCCATTCAAATAACCCTTCCATTCAAAAGCCAGCTGTTAGACTTCATGAATGGAAATAGCAGCACGATTCCATTAAATCAAACCTTGTCCGTCTGCTTGCTATTTATAACATCAGGTTGATAGAATGTTATGTTGGATAGGAAGCCAGCCTGTCCTGGTCCTTGTGCCCATTTCATGTGTTCGTGTGTATGAATGTGTGTTTATATGCAGTGAGCTCCAAGTATTGTGGTAGTGCCCAATTTTTTTATGTTTTGGCTCTGCACTCCACCAATTTGGGTTTGAAATGATATAATGACTAGGAGGTTAAAGTGCAGACTGTCAGCTTTAATTTGAGGGTAATTTCTTCCAAATCTGGGGAACCGTCAGGAATTACAGCACATTTTGTACGTAGTCCCCTCATTTTCAGGGACCAAAAGTATTGGGACACATTTAGTTATGTGTTTTAAAGTAGTCAAAGTTTTAGAATTTGGTCCCATATTCCTAGCATGCAATGATTACATTACTCTACAAACTTGTTGAATGCATTTTAAGTTTTTGATTGTGTTAAGAAATGTTTTTGCCCAATAGTAATGAATGATAAATAATGTATCGTGTCATTTTGGAGTCACTTTTATTGTAAATAAGAATATCATTTTCTAAACACTTATACGTAAATGTGGATTCTACCATGATTATGGATATTCCTGAATGAATCGTGAATAATGATGATTACGAAAGTTAGACACAAGAATTATGCCCCCAAGACATGCTAACCTCTCACCATTACAATAGAATGGGAGGTTAGCGTATTTGTGCGTCTAACTTTCTCACTCATCATTATTCACGATTCATTCAGTACTATCTGTAATCATGGTAGCGTCCACATTAATGTAGAAGAGTTTAGAAACATATTCTATTTTTATTGAAGCTCATAGTCAAATCCAAAGTGCAGGAGTACAGAGCCAAAACAACAACAAATGTCAGTGTCCCAATACTTTTAGAGCTCGCTGTAAGTCCAGAGTGACTTAGATGAACTTCGTATCTGGAGAGCTGAATTGTCTGCTGGTTTTCAGTCTTGCCATTCAATCTGGAACTAGTTTAGACCAAATGTTTCGTATTGGACAGGTTCTGATAGTACCTTCCCGTTTCACTCTGTTTCTGACTGCTTTCTTCCATTTCGTGACTACTGAACACAACTGTGTTAATTTAGGTGTAGCCTGGAGGACTGGAGTTTGGAGAATTGTGTGAGTTTCCCCCTCTTTCTAAGTTTTCCCCTTCTTCTCATCAGGAGGTATTGAAGAGCATTTGTCTGGCTCCGAGGACCAGGATGAGCACCAGTTCTCTGACGTGGATGATTCAGAGGAGGACGATGATGAGGAAGAAGAAGAGTCCTCATCTTGCTCCTCCAACTGCAGTCTGTCTGCAAGGGGGCACTCCAGCAGCAAAAGACAGTCCCAGCAGGGCACGCCTGACCCCTCAGCCCCAGAACCCCAGCCAGCTCCCAGCCCCTGTCCCAGCCAGGATCTCTCTCCCACCCGCAGACTGTGGCCCAGCGGGCATGCTTCCTCTCCAAAAAGCCGGAGGGCACAGTTCTCCCGCCTTGGCTTGGACGCCTCCCCCAGGGCTTTCTCCCCTAGCAGTGAAAGCTGCTCTCCCATCCGAAGCCTTTCCCTCAGACGGAAGCTGGCCTCCCACAACCGACACCTCTCGCCTTCCCCCAAGAGAGGACCATCCCCCATCAGAGCTCTATCCCCCCTGAACCCTATGCGGCCTCTCTCCCCTCTCCGGCCAATGTCCCCTACCCAGTATCGGGTGTTGTGGGCCCAGGCCTCTCCCTCGCCCCTGGGGGTTCAGCATAGACCTCGGAGCTCACCCAGTCGTTTGCCATGGGACATCCCCAGTACGATGGCCAGCGATCGCAGACAGGTGGGCTCAATGGTAAGTTATGCATTTAATTCACTTTCTGATCCTGTAGTTTTTCATGTTATTTTAATCCACAGTTATTCTTGTCAGTTACAAAATGAGATGTAATTAGCCATCCCTCCACATAACTACATTGTCAGTAATGGTCAGTAGTAAACGTAAATCTTATTGCAGACTAATTTCCCTTTTGGTACTAAGCTAACACTCACTATATGAAAATAGCAGAGGCCTAAATACATAACTATGCTATACTTTGTAAATGTACTTTTGATGGTTGATGGTGTTTAATGCCTGCTTGTTGCTTCCCTCCCCTGCATTTTAAAACCTGCATTGTAAGCCCAGTTTAGCCAAAGGCAATGTGAAAACAAGTTCAGTGTTTTGTTCTACTGTGTGAAGTAATAATGTGGTCCTTGCTCCCCCAACAGGAGAGGATAGGAACACCAAGTGAAGGGCAGATTGGTCCAGAGCCCTGCCTGTCATTCCCCCCAGCTTTCCGTCTGTCCCCCAGGGACAGCACTAAAGCCCAGTCCATGGACCGCATCTTCAGCCACCTGCCACTGCACTCACAGCAGGCCAGGGTGCCCTACCTGATGATCCCCATTGGGGGCATTCAGATGGTGCAGGCTCGTCCCCGCTCCCACCCCACTACCCCCACCTCGGCCTCCTCTCCCCCGATGGAGGGGCTTCTACTGGGCCAGACCAGGAGGGAAGCCCCCTGGTGCAGGACCCCCAGAACTCAAGGGCTCAGAACTCCCGAGGACCACTGGTCAGACAGCCAGGAAGTAGTAGGAGCCAGCCAATCAGGGCTGTGCATTCCCAGTTTAACCCCACCCATACGTTCCAAACCCTCCACCTCGCAGCAAGGTAGGATGGACCCAGGGATGATAAACACAAAGCAATACGACAGCTCACACAGCTCCTCCCACTGACACAGGTCTGAGGCAGAGACCAGAGAACGATGGCCCTCACATGGCCAGGCAGGACCATCCCCCTAGTCAGCCAGTCCCCCCCTCCCACACACAGGATTGGACAGCTGTTTGAGAGGCAGGAGCCACCAGGGTTGGGGTCCAGAGCGACTGGTTCAGAATTGGTAGAGGGAGGAGCTAAAGGTGGAGACTCAACCAATCAAGGCCAGAGCACTCCACCCTTTGATACGTCATGCGTCCTTTACGCTTTTTGTTGCTACTCTTGTTTTTGGGTTTTGTATTGCTTTGTTTTTATACAGTTTTCAATACAATTGTTAACTTAAATGTTAGTTCTGCAATATTCAGGTTTGTTATAAAATGCACTTTTTTCTTTTTGACGATTTCTTTAAATCTCTCGATCTTACCTTCTGTATCTCTATTGATACTGCTATCTTAATATATATTTGAATATATGTAAAATAAATATGAATACATTTGTAAATGACCAAAATCTTTAATCAACAATAAATGCACATGTTGTTTTGTCTCTTTGTCCAGTATTACTCAAACTGTAGTTACTTGTGCCTTTTCTGTCTGGGTTTGTGTCTTGAGATGACGACAAAGATAAAAGGCTGTGATATGCACTCTGTGTTTCTAGGAAGGGGGTTCCTGTGTGGCGTGATGACTGTTTGTATCCTTATTAGAGGGATAGTTAAGGGTTAGAGGTAGTTTCGCGAGCCAATGCTAACTAGCTGTACCCGAAGACTTCCAGTCTTTGCACTAAGCTAGTTAGCATTGGCTTGCGAAACTACAGCACCTCTACCTTCATTCATACTGGATGCAGAGACATGAAAATGAATTGCCAAAACCCCAAACTATCCCTTTAAGGCCATTGCATTGATGTCAGGGTATTTTAAAATATGGGATATGAGGTGGTATATTGAAGGAGCAGTGAGCGCTTTGCAAAGAAAATGCACTGAAGTCATATTTTTTTATAAAAAAAGATTTGTCAATGTAATGCCTATGTACAGAGAAGTGCTCCATATTTATTATTTTGTTTAACTATGAAAGTGATTCTTGTTTAAGTTCTTTTACTTTGTATTTTTGGAGGAAAAAAAACATGTCTGTCTTTTTCATAATGTTCTCACAACTTGAAATGGAGATGGACAGGAAGGTCTCTTTAAGATTGGATATGGTACAAGGAGGAACAAGTGCCCTAAAGATTTTCACACACAGCAAATGTTTTGTCTCTGAACCAATAAAAATTGCACCATACTTCTTTGTTTTACTGGTTTTCTTGTTTTTGAAAAATATATCTTTTTTTATAGATAAACTAAAATAACAATTGATTAATCCATATAGAATGCTGCTGTTTGAATTCAAACAAAATAACAATTGGAGTTAAAATCAACAAAAACAAATACATTTGTCGCTTGCTTCGTAAACTAACAGTGAAATGCTTAGTTAACAATGCAGAGAACAACAATCCCAACAATGCAGAGAACAACAATCCCAACAATGCAGAGAACAACAATCCCAACAATGCAGAGAAAATGTTTAAAATAATAGAATAAAATTCTAACACGAGGAATAAATACACAATGAGTAACGATTACTTGGTTTACAGTGCCTTGCAGAAGTATTTATTCCCCCTTGGCGTTTTTCCTATTTTGTTGCATTACAAACTGTAATATAAATATATTTTTATTTGGGTTTCATGTAATGGACATACACAAAATAGTCAATTGGTGAAGTGAAATGAAAAAAATGACTTGTTTCAAAAAATAAATACAAAATGTAAAAGTGGTGCGTGCATATGTATTCACCCCCTTTGCTAGGAAGCCCCTAAATCAGATCTGGTGCAAACAATTACCTTCAGAAGTCACATAATTAGTTAAATAAAGTCCACCTGTGTGCAAGTGTCACATGACCTCAGTATATATACACCTGTTCTGAAAGGTCCCAGAGTCTGCAACACCACTAAGCAAGTGGCACCATGAAGATCAAGGAGCTCTCCAAACAGGTGAGGTTTGGGTTATAAAAAAATATCAGAAACTTTAAACATCCCACAGAGCGCCACTAAATCCATGGTTTAAAAATGGAAAGAATATGGCACCACAACAAACCTGCCAAGAGAGGGCCGTCCACCAAAACTCAGGGACCAGGCAAGGAGGGCATTAAAGCATGTGGGAGACTCCCCAAACATGGTAGAAGGTACTCTGGTCAGATGAGACTAAAATTGAGTGTTTTGGCCATCAAGGAAAATACTGTCTGGCGCAAACCCAACACCTCACATCACCCCGAGAATTACCATCCCCACAGTAAAGCATGGTGGTGGCAGCATCATGCTGTGGGGATGTTTTTCATCTGCAGAGACTGAGATACTGGTCAGAATTGAAGGAATGTTGGATGGTGCTAAATACAAGGATATTCTTGAGGGAAACCTGTTTGTCTTCCAGAGATTTGAGACTGGGACGTAGGTTCACTTCCAGCAGGACAATGACTCTAAGCATACTGCTAAAGAAACACTTGAGTGGTTTAAAGTTGGAAAAAAATGTATTGGAATGGCCTAATCAAAGCCCAGACCTCAATTCAATTGAGAATCTGTGGTATGACTTAGATTGCTGTACACCAGCGGAACCCATCCAACTTGAAGGAGCTGGAGCAGTTTTGCCTTGAAGAATAGGCACAAATCCCAGTGGCTACCTGTGCAAAGTTTATAGAGACATACCCCAAGAGACTTGCAGCTGTAATTGCTGCAAAAGGTGGCTCTACAAAGTATTGACTTTGGGGGGGGGGGGGGTGAATAGTTATGCACCCTCAAGTTTTTGGGGGGTCTTATTTCTTGTTACACAAGAGAAAATATTTCTTCAAAGTGGTAGGCATGTTGTGTAAATCAAATGATACTAACCCCCCCAAAAATTATTTCAGGTTGCAATGCAACAAAATTGGAAAAAATGACAAGGGGGGTGAATACTTTCGCAAGCCACTGTATATACACGGGGTACCAATACTGAGTCAATGTACCTGATAAACAGAGGCCAGTTTATTAGGTACACCACCCTGTTCACAAATGGTGAGTCACGTGACTGTGGCTTGCTATATAAAGCAGGCAGACAGGCATTGGGGTATTCAGTTACTGTTCGGTTGAACATTAGAATGGGCAAAATGAGCTTTTCACGCACGACAGTGTCTAGGGTTCACCAAGAATGGCGCGACAAACAAAAAAGTCTGTGGGCGCTAACAGCTCGTTGATGAGAGGTCAGAGGAGAATGGCAAGAATCTTGCAAGCTAACAGACGGAAACAAATAGGGAAATAACTGCGCCGTCCAACTGCAGTGTGCAGAACGCCATTTTGGAATGCGCAACTCATCGGCCCTTGTCACGTATGTATGGGCTATTGCAGCAGATGACCACACCGGGTTCCATTCCTTATCAGCTAAAAACAAGAAGAATAGTCTCCAGTAGGATGCGCGATTACCAACACTGGATAATTGAGGAGTAGAATCGCCTGGTCCGACAAATCCCGGTTCCTGTTGCGTCATGCTGATGAGAGTCAGGATTTGGCCACTCTTCCCTGGTGTCAACGGTACTGGCTGGTGGTGTAATGGTGTGGGGAATGTTTTTCTGTTTGCTCAATTGGTATCAAGGGACCTATGTTTCCATGCCCTGAAGAATTCAAGTTGTTCGGGAGACAAAGGGGGTCTGACCGAGTGCTTAATAAACTGGTCACTGAGTGCAGGTAGGGGTGAAGTGACTAGGCAATAGGTAGATAATAAACTAGCAGCAGCATATTTCATGAGGAAAAATAATTATTGCTAAAAGGTCAATGCAGATAGTCTAGGTAGCTATTTGGTTAACCATTTAGCAATCTTATGGCTTGGGGGTAGAAGCTGTTCAGGGTCCTATTAGTTTCAGACTTGGTGCATTGGTACCGCTTGCCATGCGGTAGCAGAGAGAACAGTATATGATTTTGGTGGCTGGAGTCGAGACAATTTTTCAGGCCTTCTGGCACAGCCTGGTATAGTGGTCCTGGATGGCAGGGAGCTCGGCCCCAGTGATGTACTGGGCCGTACTCACTACCCTCTGTAGTGCCTTGTGGTTAGATGCCAAGCATTTGCCATACCAGGGCTGTGATGCAGCCAGTCAAAATGGTCTCAATGGTGCAGATGTATAACTTTTTGAGATTCTGAGGGCCCTTGCTAAATCTTTTCAAACTCCTAAGGGGGAAGAGGCGTTGCCGCTTCTTCTTCATGACTATGTTGGTGTGTGTGGAACATTCCTTAGTGTTGTGGACACTGAGGAACTTGAAGCTCTTGACCAGCTCCACTACAGCCCTGTCGATGTGGATGGTGGTATGCCTGGCCCTCCGTTTCCTGTAGTCCACGATCAGCTCCATTGTCTTGCTGACATTGAGGGAGAGGTTGTTGTCCTGTCACCACAATGCCAGGTCACTGATCTCCTCCCTATTATAGTCTCGTAGTCGTCGGTGATCAGGCCTACCACCGTCATGTCATCAGCAAACTTAATGATGGTGTTGAAGTCGTGCAGCCACACAAATGGCAAATCCTAACTTCCATGGGTGAGGGAGCATGAACAGGGCGGGACAAAAGTTGGGGAAAGCTGAGTATGCAAATACTCTGCCACATCCTAACGCTGTTGACCAATCTAAGCTCATTATAGCTTCCCCACTACTAAGTGCCTGTTTAGCCAGTACATCAACTGCCTCATTCCCCTCCACCCCAAAATTGGCTGGGACCCAGCTCACCTGAGCCTTTATGATCTCTGCTTTTGTCACGAACGTCGTCTTGAAAATGACCGTACCGAGGTGCAGCGTTGTGAGCGTACATTTTACTTTATTATAAATGTCGCCAACAAACAAAGAAATAACAAAAACGAACGTGAAGCTTACTAGGGCTATACAGGCCACTAACAAAGACAACTACCCACAACTAAGGTGGCAAAACAGGCTGCCTAAGTATTATTCCCAAACAGAGACAACGATAGACAGCTGTCCCTGATTGAGAACCATATCTGACCAAAACATAGAAACAGAGCGAGCGTAGAGCCTGCACAACCCGTTCTGGCTGGATGGTTATCTTCGCCCGGCAAATGCGGGGCGCTGGCACAGGACGCACTGGGCTGTGCAGACGCACCAGAGACACAGTGCGCAGAGCCGGCGCAGGATATCCTGGGCCGAAGAGACGCACTGGAGGTCAGGCGCGCTGAGCTTGCACCATCCGTCCTGGTTGGATGCCCACTCTAGCCAGGCCAATGTGGGAACTGGAATGTAGCACACCGGGCTGTGAACGCGCACTGGAAACGCCGTAACACGGTGCCTGACCAGTACCACACTCCCTACAGTAAGCACGAGGAGTTGGCTCAGGTCTCCAACCTGACTCAGCCAAACTCCCCGTGTGACCCCCACAAAATATTTTGGGGGGCTGCCTCTCTGGCTTCCTCGTGTTTCGTGTCCATTCTCCGGTATCCCTCTTCGCACTGCTCAATTGAATCCCAGGCAGGCTCTGGCACTCTCCCTGGGTCGACCGACCACCTCTCTACCTCCTCCCAGGTTGACACTCGGTGTCTAATTTGATTTTAGCTCCTGGTGATGGGCTGGAGGTATGTTTGCAAATTAATTTGATTAAGCTATTAAGCCTATTCATTCCTTCTTGATGAAACATAAACAATGTTTTGTTTCTCTATAAAACGAGTCACCTAGCAATTTTATAAAGTTGTCTTTAGGTATCCAGCTAGATAAATTCCCAATCAATCAAACTCATGACTTGCAAGTAATTTCAGGCTATCAATCAAGTTAGAGTAGCTTGTCTAACTAGCTGGCAAGCCTGCTGGCAAGGTTGCTAGACTTTAGAAAAGCAGGCAATAACTACATGTTATTGGCACAAATTCCCCGATATCAGGGTACTCATGTCATAAGACATGCATTCCTTTAAATCTTTTACCCAGATTTTAGCAGAGAAACACCATTTACTTTATAAAAAATAAATGAATAAAAAACACTGGTCAGGAGGGTACAGACATCTCAAGCGGTATGATTCGATATGCAGAAAAGCTGTTTCAGGTGCTTCCCATTCTTAAGTTTTGTTCTTATTTTCGTTTTTTTGCACTAGTTTACAACAGCTGAAAAATACAATATTTTTGCATATTAAAAATATACACTGCTCAAAAAAATAAAGGGAACACTAAAATAACACATCCTAGATCTGAATGAATGAAATATTATTATTAAATACTTTTTTCTTTACATAGTTGAATGTGCTGACAACAAAATCACACAAAAATTATCAATGGAAATCAAATTTATCAACCCATGGAGGTCTGGATTTGGAGTCACACTCAAAATTAAAGTGGAAAACCACACTACAGGCTGATCCAACTTTGATGTAATGTCCTTAACCTCTAGTGACACCCCATCCCGTGAACGGAACCGTTGTCATCATCTGACACTAATTAGCATAACGCAACGGACATAAATCTTCCTAGAAAATCTTCCTATTCATGAAAATCACAACTGAAATATATTGGAACACAGCCTTTTGTTAATCACCCTGTCATCTCTGATTTTCAAAATATGCTTTACAGCCAAAGCTAGACAAGCATTTGTGTAAGTTTATCGATAGCCGAGCATAGCATTATGCCTTGCTAGCAGCAGGCAATCTTGTCACGAAAAGCAATCAAATTAAATCGTTTACCTTTGATGAACTTCAGATGTTTTCACTCACGAGACTCCCAGGTAGATGGCCAAAGTTAATTTTTTCCCAAAATATTATTTTTGTAGGCGAAATAGCTCCGTTTGGTCTTCACCTTTGGCTGAGAAATCGACCGGAAATTGCGGTCACGACAAAACATGGCAAACGTTTATAATCCAGCCTCAAGGTGTTTTTCAAATATCTATTCGCGATTGGAATAATGGCTACCTCTGTATTTTACACGAGAATTTCTCTGGGAGCAATGAAGCCGCCTACGGGTATTCTTCAACATAAATGCGTAAAACTACGTCACAATGCTGTAGACACCTTGGGGAATGCGTAGAATGCGTAATCTGGTTGATAGGGCATTCACAGCTTAATAGGGACGCATCGGAACGCAGGGCTTTTAAAAGATGAGTCACTTCCGGATTGGATTTTTCTCAGGCTTTCGCCTGTAACATCAGTTCTGTTTTGCTCACATACAATATTTTTACAGTTTTGGAAACTTTAGAGTTTTCTATCCTAAACTGTCAATTATATGCATATTCTAGCATCTTGTCCTGACAAAATATCCCGTTTTAATTTGGGAACGTTATTTTTCCAAAAATGAAAATACTGCCCCCTAGTACCAACAGGTTTTAAAACAAGTCCAAATGAGGCTCTGTAGTGTGTGTGGCCTCCACGTGCCTGTATGGCCTCCCTACAATGCCTGGGCATGCTCCTGATGAGATGGCGGATGGTCTCCTGAGGGATCTCCTCCCAGACCTGGACTAAATCATCCGCCAACTCCTGGACAGTCTGTGGTGCAATGCAGTGGATGGAGCGAGACATGATGTCCCAGATGTGCTCAATTGGATTCAGGTCTGGGGAACGGGCGGGCCAGTCCATAGCATCAATGCCTTCCTCTTGCAGGAACTGCTGACACACTCCAGCCACATGAGGTCTAGCATTGTCTTGCATTAGGAGGAACCCAGGGCCAACCGCACCAGCATATGGTCTCACAAGGGGTCTGAGGATCTCATCTCGGTACCTAATGGCAGTCAGGCTACCTCTGGCGAGCACATGGAGGGCTGCGGCCCCCCAAAGAAATGCCACCCCACACCATGACTGACCCACCGCCAAACCGGTCATGCTGGAGGATGTTGCAGGCAGCAGAACGTTCTCCACGGCGTCTCCAGATTGTCACGTCTGTCACGTGCTCAGTGTGAACCTGCTTTCATCTGTGAAGAGCACAGGGCGCCAGTGGCGAATTTGCCAATCTTGGTGTTCTCTGGAAAATGTCAAACGTCCTGCACGGTGTTGGACTGTAAGCACAACCCCCAACTGTGGACGTCGGGCCCTCATACCACCCTCATGGAGTCTGTTTCTGACCATTTGAGCAGACACATGCACATTTGTGGCCTGCTGGAGGTCATTTTGCAGGGCTCTGGCAGTGCTCCTCCTGCTCCTCCTTGCACAAAGGCGGAGGTAGCGGTCCTGTTGCCCTCCTACGGCCTCCTCCACGTCTCCTGATGTACTGGCCTGTCTCCTGGTAGCGCCTCCATGCTCTGGACACTACGCTGACAGACACAGCAAACCTTCTTGCCACATCTCGCATTGATGTGCCATCCTGGATGAGCTGCACTACCTGAGCCAGTGGGTGGTTTGTAGACTCCGTCTCATGCTACCACTAGAGTGAAAGCACCGCCAGCATTCAAATGTGACCAAAACATCATCCAGGAAGCATAGGAACTGAGAAGTGGTCTGTTGTCCCCACCTGCAGAACCACTCCTTTATTGGGGGTGTTTTGCTAAATGCCTATAATTTCCACCTGTTGTCTATTCCATTTGCACAACAGCATGTGAAATGTATTGTCAATCAGTGTTGCTTTCTAAGTGGACAGTATGATTTCACAGAGGTGTGATTGACTTGGAGTTACATTGTGTTGTTTAAGTGTTCCCTTTATTTTTTTGAGCAGTGTATTTCACAGTGGTTTAGATGGTACAATGATTATCTACACTTGTTGCTTGTTTTGTCACACACTGAAATTAGGCGAACTATTAGAATTTTAACAACCAGGAAATGGCAAAGCGATTCCTTCATATAGCACCTTCAATATTAATATTATACTCCCCTACTTCTTACTACATTTTAACACCACTTAATTTTCTTACGTCTGGAGTGACTGCTTGTTCTTTGATAGAGCAGTACCACTAGATGTCACTACTGATTCACATAGAGATAAGGGATGTTTGCACTTCTCATTTCTAGCTGCCTTGCTTGAAGTTTGTACTTCAGCATGGGTCTGTTCCCCTGCTCCTGCCTGTTTCTTGCTCCTGTTTTTCTAGTCCTTCTCGGTTTTTACCGTTCTGCCTGCCCTGAGACTGCCTGCCGTTCTGGACCCTTTGCCCTTTTTGGGCATATCCAAACATACCGATTGAGCTGTCTGTATCCTCCTGACTGGTGGTTCTTTTTAGCAGCTCTGCTAAAAATCTGGGTAAAAGATTGAAAATAATTTTAATCTTATTCAGTACATTTTGTAATTGCTTGCTTTTCTAGCAACCTTACCAGTAGGCATGCTAGCTAAGATTGTTAGACAATCTACTTTAACTTAATTGATTGTGCTGTTGTCTGTGGCCAGTAATGCTTGTACCATGTTTTGTGCTGCTGCCATATTGTGTTGCTACTATGCTGTGTTTTCACGTGTTCCTGCCATGCTATGTTGTCTTAGGCCTCTCTTTATGTAGTGTTGTGGTGTCTCTCTTGTCGTGATGTGTTTTTTCCTGTATTTTTATTTGATTTTTAATCCCAGCCCCCGTCCCTGCAGGAGGGCTTTTGGTAGGCCATCATTGTAAATAAGAATTTGTTCTTAACTGACTTGTCTAGTTAAAGGTTCAATAAAACCTCAAATAGCCTGAAATGGCATAAAGTCTAATCAGATCCAATTGTATATGTCACATGCGCCGAATACAACAGGTATAGATAGACCTTATAGTGAAATGCTTACTTTACAAGCCATTAACTTGTTATGGCTGCAATCCCGTTAACGAGATAAGTGTCATCAACAACCGCTGAATAGCATAGCGCTACATTCAATAAATATTACTACAAATATTTATATTCATGAAATCACAAGTGTAATATAGGAAAACGCAGCTTAGCCTTTTGTTAATCCACCTGTCATGTCATATTTTGAAATTATGCTTTACAGCGAAAGCAATCCAAGCGTTTGTGTAAGTTTATCGATCGCACGACAAAACATTAAGTACACTTAACATCAAGAAGCTTGGTCACAAATCAGAAAAGCAATCAAATTAATAGTTTACCTTTGATCTTCGGATGTTTTCACTCAAGAGACTCCCAGTTACACAATAAATGTTGCTTTTGTTCCATAAAGATTATTTTTATATCCAAAATACCTCCGTTTGTTTTTTGCGTTATGTTCAGAAATCCACAGGAAAGAGCGGTCACGACAACGCAGACGAAAATTCCAAATAGTTTCCATAATGTCCACAGAAACATGTCAAACGTTTTTTATAATCAATCCTCAGGTTGTTTTTAAAATATATAATCGATAATATATCAACCGCAAATGTCTTTCACAGTAGGAGAGGGAAAAACAATACCTATCCAAAGTATGTTGTGCGAGCAAAACTCATGTGACCACTTGACGCGATGTTATCTTTCTGGCTCATTTTTCAAAATAAAAGCCTGAAACTATGTCTGAAGACTGTTGACACCTTGAGGAAACGATAGGAAAAGGAATCTGGTTCATATCCCTTTAAATCCAGCAAAGGGAGGCTATGGAACATGGAGTTTTCAAAATAGAAGCCACTTCCTGTTTTGATTTTCCTCAGGGTTTTGCCTGCAATATCAGTTCTGTTATACTCACAGACAATATTTTGACAGTTTTGGAAACTTTAGTGTTTTCTATCCAATACTAATAATAATATGCATATATTAGCAACTGAGACTGAGGAGCTGGCCGTTTACAATGGGCACCTTTTCATCCAAGCTACTCAATACTGCCCCTGCAGCCATAAAAAGTTAACCTACAATGCAGCATTAAGAAAAAAAGAAATATAAATATAACACAGAATTAGTAGCAACAATAAAATAACAGTAGTGAGGCCATATACAGTGGGTTCCGGTACAGAGTCAATGTGCGGGAGCACCGGTTAGTCGAGGTAATATGTCCTGTACATGTAGGTATAGGGAAAGTGACTATGCCTGGATAATAAACAGAGATTAGCAGCAGTGTAAAAATGGGGGATGGGGACAATACAAATAGTCAGGGTAGCCATTTGATTAACTGTTCAAGAGTCTTATGGCTTGAGGGTAGAAGCTGTTAAGAAGCCTTTTGGACCCAGACTTGGCCCTCCGGTACCACTTGCCATGCGGTGGCAGAGAGAACAGTCTATGACTATTGTGACTGGAGTCTTTGGCAATTTTTGGGGGCCTTCATCTGATATCGCCTGGTATAGAGGTCCTGGATGGCAGGAAGCTTGGCCCCAATGATGTACTGGGCCGTACGCACTGCCCTCTGTAGTGCCTTGCGGTCGGAGGCCGAGCAGATGCCATACCAGGCGGTGATGCAACCTGTCAGGATGCTCTCGATAGTTCAGCTCTAGAACTTTTAGAGGATCTGAGGACCCATGCCAAATCTTTTCAGTCTCCTGAGGGGGAATAGGTATTGCCGTGCCCTCTTCACGACTATCTTGGTGTGTTTGGACCATGATAGTTTGTTGGTGATGTGGACACAAAGGAACAATCACAGTCCACAATCATCTCCTTTGTCTTGATCACGTTGCGGGAGAGGTTGTAGCTAGTGAAAAGGTTGGGAGATAGGGAACCTAAAGTCAACTTCATAAAATGGCTAGGTGGCCAGTATGACAGAGAAACAACAGAACATTTTCGTCCAGCCCATCACCGCAGCTAAAATCAAATCAAACGATGTGTGTGTTTGTTCCTTTGTGCACCTTGGAAGGAACCACTTACTATGGAGAAGAGGGGATGGGTCTGCTGCCTGGTCCAGTCAGTGTGCCCCCTCCGCAAAATACAGCTGACAGATATTTTTATAAATAATTATGATAAAGCGTGGCCTTAAGTTGAGTAATTGAAGTAATGAATTTAAAATGAAAAATCTGAGGGGGCATGATGCCTCTGCAGACAGAGGTTATGAGTTCATCCCATAAGGCGCACAACCCGTCTCTTCAGCAGCAACACACCACACCGCAGCTGCCGACTTCAAATCAATAACAATGGAGTGTCTGCAAGTCAGGGAAAAGCAAGATAAGCAGTTTATACACTTAGCCCTCTGCTCTACCTTCTAGACAGAAGGGGGTGAGTCTGAATAGTCTTTCAGTCCTTGCTGTTGGTATTTTGTCTTTAATTAGCTACCACACCCCCATGCACAATTACTCATCTTTAATAAACTCCCCAGCCCAACATCCCCTGCTTCCCTATCGGTCTCTGAACTTTGACCTCCTCTGCACACTACCGTGGAGGAGGTAGCGAGTAATTCATAATCACTTCTTCCCTTCTATTTGGGACATGAAACCTACAAAATAGGGTGTCTCCAGATGTTTTGTGTGCAAGTCACTAAAGTATTCCCCTTTTTCCCTTTGATGTGCTCTGTCTGTTCGCAGTCTGTTTGAAGTGTAGATAATCCTACTGAAGTCTCTATGTAGATTTGTGAATGACCAAGAGTGGATGGATACAGTTGGGGACAACAGGGGTTGGGTGGGTAAGCAGTGGTGTGAAGTACTTAAGTAAAAACACTTTCAAGTACTACTTAAGAAGTTTTTGGGGGTATCGGTATCCATTTGCTATTTTATATTTTTGACATATTTTACTTCACTACATTCCTAAAGAAAATGTATGTACTTTTTTACTCCATATATTTTGCCTTGACACGCAAAAGTACTCGTTACATTTGGAATACTGAGCAGAACAGGAAAATTGTCTAATTCACACACTTATCAAGAGAACATCTCTGGTCATCCCTACTGCCTCTGTTCTGGTGGAATCACAAAACACGTGCTTTGTTTGTAAATTATGTCTGAGTATTGGCTTGAGCCTCTGGCTGTATGTAAATAAATAAAAACTAGAGAATGTGGCCATCTGCTTTGCTTAATATAAGGAATTAAAAATTATTGTTTACTTGTACTTTTACTTTTGATACTTAAGAATATTTAAAACCAAATACTTTGACTTTTACTCAAGTAGTATTTTACTGGGTGACTTTTGATTTTACTTGAGTCAATTTCTATGAAGGTATCTTTACTTTTACTCAAGTAGGACTATTGGGTACTTTTTCCACCACTGTGGGCAAATCAGTGCAGTCACTGCATTTATAAATGTATTTATAAATGATTGTCATATCAGATAATTGCTACAGTGATGGATGTGTTAATTTTTAGACAGAGTGATAAAGTACGATGCAGTATGAATGTGTTGACATAATAAAAACATAACTGGAGATGGCACCCAGCTCTTTACCCATAAACTATCAGAGATACTGAGATTTATTATTCTGTTCCTTAAATCTTGAAGGCTCTTTATGGCTCTGGGATGACAAGCATAATCTCCTTCTGACAAGTCAGATGAGGAGCACTAGTGACCTCTGCTCTACTGTGCCTCTGCACTTAGAAGACAAGCCATGAGGTTTCTCTTCTCGAAGTCAAACAGCCCAGCTCAGAGAGACACTTGCCGCTGTAGTAATTGCAAACAAGGCAGCTAGGAATGTGAAGTGCACACATCCTGTATCTCTGTGTGAATCAGTAGGGACAACTTGTGGTACTGCTCTATCCGAGAACAAGCAGTCACCCAGAGGTTGTAGGTAAATGAAGTGTTCAAATGTATTAAGAAGTAGGGGAGCCGAATATGAATAATTCAGATAAAATATTAACATGTCCTACCTCTAAACATAAACTGGCCGCATGCACAGATGATGGTTAGAAAGTAGGAGCAGGGTTTATTGGGAGCGTGACTGTGTCTCTAACCAGAGTCAAACGAGACACCACGGACTGGTGAAGTTATGTAATCCCTTTACCACCGACAATGCTTCTGTTTAGTGAGCTTGTATGGCAGTGCTGATATTGAGACTGTTATTGGTTCAAATCACATGGTAAGCCTATCAGTGCTTATAGGACCAGTACCACATCCTCTTCATGTACAACTTAATGAACCTCCAGATGAGCTTCAATGCCATACAACTCGCCTTCCGTGGCCTCCAACTTTTCTTAAATGCAAGTAAAACTAAACGCATGCTCTTTGATCCTGCCCGCCCGTCCAGCATCACTACTCTGGACGGTTCAGACTTAGAATATGTGGACAACTACAAATACCTAGGTGTCTGGTTAGACTGTAAACTCTCCTTCCAGAATCACATTAAACATCTCCAATCTAAAATGAAATCTAGAATCGGCTTCCTATTTTGCAACGAAGCAACCTTCACGCATGCTGCCAAACATACCCTCGTAAAACTGACCATCCTACCGATCCTCGACTTTGGCGATGTCATAAAATAGCCTCCAACACTCTACTCAACAAATATGTTGTTTACATACTCATCTCATATGTATATACTGTACTCGATACCATCTACTGTATCTTGCCTATGCTGCTCTGCACCATCACTCATTCATATATCCTTATGTACATATTCTTTATCCCCTTACACTGTGTACAAGACAGTAGTTTTGGAATTGTTAGTTAGATTACTTGTTATTACTGCATTGTTGGAACTAGAAGCACAAGCATTTCGCTACACTCGCATTAACATCTGCTAACCATGTGTATGTGACAAATAACATTTGATTTGATAGACTGCATCATATCACAGTGCCATCCATTTTGTCACCAAAGCCCCATATACTACCCACCACTGCGACCTGTATGCTCTCGTTGGCTGGCCCTCACTTCATACTCGTCGCCAAACCCACTGGCTCCAGGTCATCTACAAGTCTCTGCTAGGTAAAGCCCCGCCTTATCTCAGCTCACTGGTCACCATAGCAGCACCCACCCGTAGCACGCGCTCCAGCAGGTATATCTCACTGGTCACCCCCAAAGATAATTCTTCTTTTGGCCGCCTCTCCTTCCAGTTCTCTGCTGCCAATGACTGGAACGAACTGCAAAAATCACTAAAGTTGGAGACTCTTACCTCCTTCACTAGCTTTAAGCACGGAGCAGCTCACAGATCACTGCACCTGTACATAGCTCATCTGTAAATAGCCCATCCAATCTACCTCATCCCCATACTGTACTTATTTATCTTGCTCCTTTGCACCCCTGTATCTCTACTTGCAAATTCATCTACTGCACATTTTACCATTCTAGTGTTTAATTGCTATATTGTAATTACTTCGCCACCATGGCCTATTTATTGCCTTACCTTATCCTACCTCATTTGCACATGCTGTATATAGATTTTTCTACTGTATTATTGATTGTATGTTTGTGTATTCCATGTGTAACTCTGTGTTGTTGTGTTGAACTGCTTTGCTTTATCTTGGCCAGGTCGCAGTTGCAAATGAGAACTTGTTCTCAACTGGCCTACCTGGTTAAATAAAGGTGAAATAAATAAAAAATAAAAAAAATTGAACAGAGGCGTGGCCCTAGGACCAAGTTTGGGAAACCCTGCACTAGAGTATCTCATGTCCTGTCTAGTCATCTCTGGTAACACTTTACTTGACACCCAGTGTCATAACACGTTAACACTGCATAACCATGTCATAATATGTAATAACAGCTGACATAACTTGTCATAACCTGTCATAATATGGTCATAACTGTCATGATCCATATATTTACTCCTGTTGTGACACGTGTTATTTTATGGCTGGTTATGAGGCCCACATAAGAGTGTCAAAACCCACATTTATTTATATTAGTTTTTTCCCTGCCAAGAAGTTTCCTTTCGTTTGAAAGTGTGTTTCTTAAATCATTTGTTGTTGTAATGAATTCTTCACTGTCCTGTTTTTTTTCATCATATTTTAAATACCTTTTAGAAAATACACTTCATGACACAGTCAAGAAGCATTATGACCATCCTGTTTCACTTTACTTTGACTAAGAAAATACAAGTTTAGTAAAAGATGTAACATTTGAAAATGTTTAAAACAGGACAAATCTAGGAAGATGTGACCCTTGAACAAGATGGCCGCATGAACTAAGAGCTTCGCACAAGTAGTTTCCAATTCTTAATCTTACCTCCAATTCAAGTTAACTCATTTAGCTTTAGTCAAAAAGTAATGGCGGCTACAAAAGGCGACCATTACAGGTGACATTTTTACTGAAGCATTAGCCACGGAAAAAGCCTCTAAGAAATAGCTAGCTTCAGAAAAAGCTAGTGCCAGGAGCAAGAGGACCCATCCCCCAAAAAATGTCAACCTCTAACTCTGTTGAAGACATCCTTTCTGAGCTGAGATCCCAACGTACAGAACTCACATCAAATTAGATTACACTAACTCTCAGCTCAGTGCAATAGGGGGCAAGGTGACAAACCTGGAATCCTATCCATAGAAAACTCACTGACAGACGCCATGGAAACAATAGCTATGCTAAAAAGAAATAGAGCATCTGGAAGAGAAAACAGAGGACCTGGAAAACAGGGGGCGAAGGAATAATTGTGTTCTATTAAATCTGGGCGAAAAATAAGAGGGGAACATGCCATTGTTCCGCTACCTGCAAGACAAACTTCCCGAGTGGCTCCGCCTGTAACGCTCGTCGTTGCATGCGCAGCGTGGTATAATCATGATAATTTATTTAAACTGAACACTGAGACAAAATGAAAATAAAAATGAAACCACGCCCTGGCCTAACCAAAATTGAGAATAAAACCCTCTCTATGGCCAGGGCGTGACACCACCTGTCGAGAGAGAGAGAAAGAGAGAGAGAGAGTAAGTAAATAAATAAATAAATAAATAAATAAATAAATAAATAAATATTTAGGGGATTCAAATACCCAAACAAGCTCAGGATTCTTCTCCAAGGAGCTCTGCGACACTTCAAAACTCTCAAAGAGGCAAAACGTTTTTTGATGGACAATCCTGGTCACTGAGAAATGGACCAATGACTAAAAGCGGTTACTGTTATTACTAATGGAGGTAAGACAACATATAGCCGCCATCAAAAGACCCACCCGCCCCGCTAAATGTCGTTATAGCCGTCTAATTTATATTTATTATTTATTTCAACTGCACCCATGGTCCTGGTGAAGTTTGACAGACACAACACGGAAGCGCTATTGGACTCTGGAAGTATGGTTATGCTCGTAACCATGAGCCTGCTGAACCAGGAGAACGAAAGGGGTAGGGAGATGTCCATTTCCTGGCCTCACGGTGACATAAAGCGGTATCCAACAGTATGGACCACCATCGTGACACCACAAGGGAGCTGCCAGATGGTGGTGGGTGCCGTGCCAGAGTTGCCGGTACCTCTCCTAGTGGGACGCGATTATTCGCTGTTCGTGGCCCTATGGGGGCACGAGTTGAGGAAGAAGGTACGAGCCGGCCGAAGAAGAGAGCGGGGACGACCAATAGCCTGTGCGGCCCGGAAGCAACCAGTTAACCAGCATGGGTCTACGGCTCTAGAGTCGGAGGGGGCGCCGGAACCCGAACCCCCTGGGGAACCCCTGCAGGAGGAGCCCATCCTCCCCCTCCTCGATTTTGAGGGGCCAGTCGAGACCCCCGCTGAGGGCCAAATGAGGGGACAATTCGGGACGGCCCAGTGGGAGGTTCCGAACTTGAAAGCCGCCGCAGCCCAAGTGATAGCGGTGGATGGACAGCTACTTCCGGGGGTGAGTGACTGGCGATACCCCCATTTCAAAATCAAGAATAACCTTTTGTGTCAGGTGTCATGCCAACAGGGGGAACTTCGAGAGGTATTGTTGCTGCCACGACGGTACGTGGGAACCGTTCTTCAGCTGGCCCACACCCACCTGTTGGGGGAGCACCTGGGAATGGAGAAGACCCAGGAACGGATCGCCGCCCGGTTCCACTGGCCCGGGATGAGGATGGCTGTGGAAGACTACTGTCGCAGCTGCCGGGAGTGTCAACTCACGACCCCGAAAGCCCACTTCCGAAGCCCATTGGTCCCCCTACCAATCATCGGGGTGCCCTTTGAATGCATCGTCATGGACGTAGTGGGACCCCTGGTAAAAACGGCATGAGGACACCTGTACATCCTGGTGATAGTAGATTATGCCACCCGGTATCCCGAGGCCAATCCACTACGTGTGGTGGTATCCAAGGGAATCGCCCGGGAGCTGTTCTACCTATTTAGCTGGGTGGGCATCCCGAACGAGATCTTGACAGACCAAGGTACAGAGTTTATGTCCCACCTCATGAAAGAGTTGTGTGCCCTCCTGCAGATCAAGCAGATCCGTACCTCCGTTTTTCACCCGCAGAAGGGTGGGCTCGTCGAGTGCTTTAATAAAATGCTCAAACAGATGCTGCGGAAGGTCATCAAGCAGGACAGGAAGAACTGGGACCAGCTACTACCCCACCTAATATTCTCAATCTGAGAAGTACCCCATTCCTCCACTGGGTTTTCCCCGTTCGAACTCCTCTATGGGACGAGGTAAAGCGGCCTACTGGACCTCGCAAAGGAGGTGTGGTAAGCCCAACCGACCCCATTACACAGCGTGGTAGAGCACGAAGAGACGATAAGGGAGCGGATGACAGCCATATAGCCCTTCATGAGGGAACATATGGAGAAGGCCCAAGGCGCCCTAGCCCAGGTCTACAATCGGGAAGCCCAGCCCCGAGAATTCCAGATGCGAGACAGGGTGCTGGTCTTAATCCCCACGGCCGAAAGTAAGTTCCTGGCAACATGGCACGAGGTCGTCGAGAAGATGGGACCTGTCAATTATCGCGTACGGCAACCAGGAAGATGGAAACCTCACACGTGAACCTGTTGAAGAAGTGGCACGAGAGGACAGCCAGTGGTGGTCCCGAGCTATGAGGACCTCGACCCGGCCCAGAAGCAAGAGCTCAGGGAGCTTGTCGATCGGAACACGACGGTGTTCTCCGAGAAGCTGGGCTGCGCGACCTTCATTGAACACCACATCCATACCCGGCCCGGCGAAACTGTAAGAAAGAGGCCATATCGGATTCTGGAGGCCCGAAGGAAGGCCGTGAAGCAGGAAGTGGAGGCTATGCTGAGGATGGGGGTTGTTGAAGAGTCCCACAGTGCATGGTGCAGCCCCATCATATTGGTGCCCAAACTGGACGGTAGCCTCCGCTTCTGTAAAGATTTCCGGAGGTGAACGGTATCAGCTTATTCGACGCATATCCCATGCCAAGGGTGGACGAGCTCATCGACCGATTGGGAAAGGCCCAGTACATCAGCACCCTTGACCTGACCAAAGGATATTGGCAGGTACCGTTGGCAGCCTCCTCCCGGGAGAAGACAGCGTTTTCGACACCAGACGGGTTGTATCAGTACCGGGTGCTCCCGTTCGGTATCCACGGAGCTCCGCCCACATTCCAACGGCTGATGAACGAAGTACTTCGACCCCACCAGCAGTACGCAGCGGCCTATTTGGATGACATCATCATCCACAGCCAAGGTTGGGAAGAGCACTTGAAGCACATCCAGACGGGGCTGGACACGCTCAGACAAGCCGGGTTGAACGCGAACCCCAAGAAGTGCAAACTAGGTTTCGACGAGGAGGAGTACCTGAGGTATTTGATCTGATGGGGGAACGTCAAGCCCCAGGAGAGGAAGGTTCATGCGGTTCGTGACTGGCCCGTTCCACTCACCAAGACACAGGTCAAGTCCTTCCTGGGACTGGGAGTATACTGTAGCCGATTTATCCCCAACTTTGCGGCTATAGCTTCCCCCCTCACCGATCTAACCAGCGCCTCCCAAAAACAGTGAAATGGACGAACGAGACAGAAGCGTCATTCAGCCGTCTGAAGGAAGCGCTGTGCTCCCAGGGGTGAAGCATGGAAACGCGGATGCCCTATCGAGAAGGGAGAGGGGGGGGGGGGGGTTGTACAGCAGGTCACCATGTTGGTCTTGTCTTCATGGACAATTTGTCTAATACAAAAGATTTGTGTAGGAAAAGTACCAGTTTAAAGAACTTGTACTCTTTTAGATTCCATTTTAAGGTGTTAAGTCTCACAGAAGTCATTTCCCAGCAGGCACGCACCAATTTCTTCAAAACATAGTACATGTAGTACTCACAGAGAGATGCCATCCCTTTGACTCAGGGAACAAATCAAGGAATATTTGCACAAATATTAAGAGAGGCAGAGGGTTGCAGGTTCAAATCTCTGTGCTATACTGGGGCTGACCATGTGCTCGTCTGTCTGTGTGTGTGTGTGTTATATTTGTCAACAGACTGCATACTAGATGCAGTACTGGTAAAGAATAGACTATTTGAAAAAGATAACACATTTTTTCACATCCACAAGAACCGTAGTATAAGTATATTATAATCCTATATAATCAGAAATGTTCAGAAGGGCGCCGAGACTCCTATGGTCATAAAATGCACATGTAAAACTGATTCAGATTTACACACATGCCTAGACAAAAAAACACACTCAACTCTTTTTCACTTTCATCATACTCTAGATGTGTGTGTGTTTGTGCGTGTGTGTGTGTTGTCGAGACACGTGGACCCCAGTATCTAAGTCTGACAGAGCTCATCACAGCCCACGCTGATGTTGATGACTGACAGCTGTATCCATGCAGCATTTCCATACACATTTGCCATATTTCCCTATCAGATAATTGACCATCCACTCATCGGCCATGCCCCGGTGGCTTTAACCAACACCTAAGCCACTTTATGGCATTAGTGATAAAATCCATCTTGATTAACCTGACTAATCTGAGTGTGTGGGGAGATTAATGCCGCAGTTCATTTGCATGAGTGAGTGCTCCCATTTGGCTATCTGCATAGCAGTGGTAAGGTTCCCCCCTTGGCTCCTGTGCCAGTCACTCACTGGGCACTGTGTGGGTGGCACAATGCACTGGGAGCACCAGTACCCTGAGGCAGGGAAGAGAGCTGTTGGTTTATCTGTGCATGGGCTAGTGCCAGCCATCACGGAACAAGAGACGAAGGGATATTTTTTTCTCTGGAATACACCAAGAATATTTTGATCAAATGTAATTCCAGAAACAGTTTAGCAACTTCTTTGACAGTGCAGTTGTCCAAACAATCATAACGTAATAGCTGGCAATGGTAGTAGAGATATTTCTGTTGGTCTGTAGCCTTCATTTTCAAAATACTGCTTCTGTATTGCATAAGATGTTTTGTATTGTACGTTGCTGACTTTGAGGTAGTGTGTCATAAGGGTTGGCTCGTGATTTACTGTGAGTATTGTACCTTGGCCTTAGCCTCACATCTATTGTCTGACTCTCTTCAACCCAATAACCATTTTTAGATGAAGTGTTCATCACTACCACATCCTTTAGATTAATTGATAGAATTGATTGGATAATTAAAAGTAGTAGGCTGCTCCAGCTGGAGACAAAAAATCCGATACATCAAAAAAACGTATTTCCATTCTGGTCTTCAATTTCCATTGGACCCCAGTTTATCTTGTTCAATGACTAATCAGATGAACGTAATACTCTCAGACATCAATAACGCATCATGTTCTTAAAACACATATTGCCTGACTCATTTATTGTACAGTGCCTTTGGAAAGTATTCAGACCCCTTGACTTATTCCATATTTTGTTACGTTACAGCATTATTCTACAGTGGATTAAATACAACATTTTCCTCAGCAATCTACACACAATACCCCATAATGACAAAGTGAAAACAAGTTTTTAGCAATTAAAATCTGCAGAGAAGAATGGGAGAAACTCCCCAAATACAGGTGTGCCAAGCTTGTAGCGTCATACCCAAAAAGACTCAATGCTGTAATCACTGCCAAATGTGCTTCAACAAAGTACTGAGTAAAGGCTCTGAATACATATGTAAATGCAATATCTTTTTTTTCTATATATAAATTAGCAAACATTTCTTAACTGGTTTTGCTTTGTCATTAAGGGTATTGTGTGAAAGCTTGATGAGGGGAAAAAAACTATTTAATACATTTTAGAATAAGACTGTAATGTAACAATGTGGAAAAAGTAGGCACTGTAGACTGAAGGCACTGTAGACCCACAACTGTGTATGATTGAAATTTTTACTCTGTGGCGCCTGTAATGCTCCGGGTGTCGTGGGTGTGGAGTCAAATGCAGGAGACAGAGAGTTCAATGCTGCGCATCTTTTAATCGCACCAACGCATCTTGGAGGGATCCAAGATGTCCCCCACCGGCACCCAGCACCTCTCCTCCGGACCGTACCCCTCCCAGTCCACGAGGTACTGCAGGCCCCTCACCCGGCGTCTTGAGTCCAGAATGGCCCGGATCGTGTACGCCGGGGACCCCTCGATGTCCAGCGGGGGGGGGGGGGGGGGGACCTCCGGTACCTCCGGTACCTCACTGTCCTGCAGGGGACCAGCTACCACCGGCCTGAGGAGAGACACATGAAACGAGGGGTTAATACGATAATAGGAAGGGAGTTGTAATCGATAACACACCTCGTTTATCCTCCTCAGGACTTTAAAGGGCCCTACACACTGCGGACCCAGCTTCCGGCAGGGCAAGCGGAGAGGTAGGTTTCGGGTCGAGAGCCAGACCCTGTCCCCCGGTACAAACACGGGGGCCTCACTGCGGTGGCGGTCAGCACTCCTCTTCTGCCGTCCACTCGCTTGTCGTAGAGATTCCTGGACGGCCCTCCAGGTCTCCTTGGAGCGCTGTACCCATTCCTCCACCGCAGGAGCCTCGGTCTGGCTCGGATGCCATGGTGCCAGGACCGGCTGGTACCCCAACACACACTGAAAAGGGGACACGTTAGTAGAGGAGTGGCGTAGTAAGTTCTGAGCCATTTCAGCCCAGGGAATGTATCGTGCCCACTCCCCTGGCCGATTCTGGCAATACGACCGCAGAAACCTACCCACCTCCTGGTTCACTCTCTCCACCTGCCCATTACTCTCGGGGTGATAACCGGAGGTCAGGCTGACAGAGACCCCCAAACGTTCCATGAACGCACCCCGTAGTGCCGGAAGACATGGGTGAATAACGCCTCCGCAGTCTGTAGGGCTGTAGGGATACCGGGCAACAAGGGGACGGCATGACTTAGAGAACCGATCCACAATCACCAGAACCGTGGTGTTCCCCTGAGACGGCGGGAGATCGGTTAGGAAATCTATGGACAGATGTGACCATGGCCGCTGTGGAACAGGGAGGGGTTGTAGCTTCCCTCTAGGAAGGTGCCTAGGAGCCTTACTCTGAGCGCACACTGAACAGGAGGAGACATAACCCTTAACGCCAACGTAGGCCACCAATACCTCCCCTGAAGGCTCCCCACTGTCCTCGTCACCCCAGGGTGACCCGAGGAGGGTAGGACGTGAGCCCACCGAATCAGTTTGTCCCGAACACCAAGCGGCACGTACCTTCGCCCCGCTGGACACTGAGGAGGCGCGGGTTCAGCCCGTAACGCCCGCTCGATGTCCGAGTCCACCTCCGATACCACTGGGGCTACCAGCTTCGAGGCGGGAAGGATGGGAGTAGGTTCGGTGGACCCATCCTCCGTGTCATAAAGGCGGGACAGTGCGTCAGCCTTCACGTTCTGGGAGCCCGGTCTATAAGACAAAGTAAATCGGAACCGGGTGAAGAACATGGCCCACCTTGCCTGACGTGGGTTAAGTCTCCTAGCTGCCCGAATATACTCCAGATTCTGGTGGTCGGTCCAGATGAGAAAGGGGTGTTTAGCCCCCTCAAGCCAGTGTCTCCACACCTTCAGAGCTCTAACCACCGCTAGCAACTCCCGGTCCCCCACATCATAGTTACGCTCCGCTGGGCTGAGCTTCCTTGAGAAGAAAGCGCAGGGGCGGAGTTTTGGTGGCGTACCCGAGCACTGTGATAGCACGGCACCCACCCCAGCCTCGGACGCGTCCACCTCCACTATGAATGCTAGAGAGGGGTCCGGATGCGCCAACACGGGCGCATCAGTAAACAGCGCCTTCAACTTGTTGAATGCTCCGTCCGCCTCTGCTGACCACTGCAAACGCACCGGGCCCCCCTTCAGCAGTGAGGTGATGGGAGCCGCTACCTGGCCAAAACCCCGGATAAACCTCCGGTAGTAGTTGGCAAAACCCAGAAACCGCTGCACCTCCTTTACCGTGGTCGGAGTCGGCCAATTACGCACGGCCCGAATGCGGTCACCCTCCATCACTACCCCCGAGGTGGAAATGCGATATCCCAGAAAAGAGAGAGGTAGGTTTCGGGTAGAGAACACGCATTTCTCAGCCTTGACGTATAGGTCATGCTCCAGCAGTCTACCAAGCACCTTGCGCACCAGAGACACATGAGCAGTGTGAGTGGCCGAGTAGATCAGAATGTCATCGATATAAACCACCACTCCCTGCCCGCACAGGTCCCTGAGAATCTCATCTACAAAGGATTGGAAAACGGCTGGAGCATTCTTTAACCCATACGGCATGACGAGGTACTCATAGTGGCCTGATGTAGTACTAAATGCGGTTTTCCACTCGTCTCCCTTCCGAATACGCACCAAACTATACGCGCTCCTGAGATCCAGTTTTGTGAAGAACTGCGCTCCGTGGAATGATTCCACCGCCGTAGCGATGAGAGGTAGAGGGTAACTATACCCCACTGTGATGGCGTTTAGACCTCTATAATCGATACACGGACGCAAGCCTCCCTCCTTTTTCCTCACAAAAAAGAAACTTGAGGAGACGGGTGAAATGGAGGACCGAATGTACCCCTGTCCCAGCGCCTCCGTGACATATGTCTCCATTGCCAACGTCTCCTCCTGGGACAGCGGGTACACGTGACTCTTGGGAAGCGCAGCGTCTACCTGGAGATCTATCGTACAATCCCTTCCCGGTCGATAAGGTGGTAATTTAGTCGCTTTCACTTTACTGAAAGCGATTGCCAAATCGGCATACTCGGGGGGAATGCACACCGTGGAACCCTGGTCTGGACTCTCCACCGACGTGGCACCGATGGAAACTCCCAAACACCTTCCAGAACACTCCTCTGACCACCCCTGGAGAACCCCCTGTCTCCACGAAATTTTAGGATTGTGCCGGGCCAGCCAGGGAGTCCCCAGCACCACTGGAAACGCAGGCGAATCAATAATAAAGAAACTGATACGCTCCCTATGATTCCCCTGCGTCACCATGTCCAGTGGGACCGTGGTCTCCCTGACCATCCCTGACCCTAATGGCCGGCTATCTAGGGAGTGCACGGGGAAAGGATAATCTATCGGCACCAGCGGAACCCCTAACTTAAGGGCGAGTCCGCAATCCATAAAGTTCCCAGCTGCGCCTGAATCGACTAGCGCCCTATGCTGGGAAGAGGGGAAAAAAGCGAAGGAAAAAAGTTAAGACAAACATGTGGCCAACAGGGGGTTCTGGGTGAGTTTGATGCTGACTCACCTGGGGTGACCGAGAAGCGTTCCGCCTGCCATCTCTACTCCCAGACGGACCCCCCCAGCACCGATCAGACGTGTGTCCTCTCCGACCACAGTTGGTGCAGGGAAGGCCTCCTCCTCCGGTACCCCTCGGCGCAGCCCCTCCCAACTCCATCGGAATGGGAGCGGAGGGGCTGGGTGGTGGAACGCACAGGACCCTCTCTGAACGCCCGCGGGCAGCCAGCAGATTATCCAGTCGAATGGACATGTCAATCAGCTGATCCAGTGACAGAGTGGTGTCCCGACACGCTAACTCCCGGCGGACGTCCTCTCGGAGACTACACCTGTAGTGGTCCATGAGGGCCCTGTTGTTCCACCCAGATCCGGCTGCCAAGGTCCGGAACTCCAGCGCGTAATCCTGGGCGCTCCTCCTCTCCTGCCTGAGGTGAAATAGTCGTTCTCCCGCTCTGGGTAGTGCTCCCGCGCTGAGTCTGGACCATTCCAGACCGCGTTCGCCCATTCCAGGGCACGACCCGTGAGGCAGGAGATGAGGACACTCACCCTCTCTGCTCCTGAGGGAGTGGGTCTGATGGTGGCCAGGTATAGCTCCAGCTGGAGCAGAAAGGGTGAAGCGACAGAAACCCCTGGCAACCCGCCGCCGCTCCATCATAAGCCCTTGGTAGCGTCCGGACTCCCCATCTCCCGACTCCGAGAGGAGTCGGGAGATGGGGAGTCCGGAACCGTGGGTGCCGAAGGTGGAGAGAGGAGCCCACTCCTCTCCCATCTGTCCATTCTCTCCATCACTTGATCCATCGCGGATCCGATCCGATGAAGGACGGTGGTGTGGTGGAGAACCCGTTCCTCCATCGATGGGAGAGGGTTGGCTGCTGCTCCTGCTGACTCCATTCAATTTGATAGGTGCGGGGTTCTGTAATGCTCCGGGTGTTTTGGGTGTGGAGTCAAATGCAGGAGACAGAGAGTTCAATGCTGCGCGTCTTTTAATCGCACCAACGCACCACACGGTGCTCACAAAAAAGTTACGTTCCCAAAACACAGGGAATCAAAATGTACAAATGGGGAAACAATCCCGACCGGACACTAACACGTGCCTATACCACAGAGCCGAAGGTTACATAGAAATAATCCCGCACAGCAACCAGGCGGGCCGGCTGTCTAATAAAGACAAACTAATTAAACATCCACAGGTGCTACCACTCAACATACAAGGAGGGGAAGGAAAAACAATCAGTGGCAGCTAATAGGCCGGTGACGACGAGCGCCGAGCGCCACCTGCCCGGGAAAGGGAAACACCCTCGGTCGGACTCGTGACAGCGCCCGTGTGGCCTAGTGGTAACACTCACAGCAGTATTCAAACAGTACATGTTACAACTGCAATCTTCGGCACTGTCTATACTATAAATAGAGCTTGAGTAAATAAGTATCGTAAGGATGGTGGAATTCCATTCTTCTTTAAAAGAGAAAACAAATTAAATAATATTGTTCGGTCAACACACCATGGGGAATTAATTTGTTCTGTCAATCAATCCCGAATTGAGTCAATTGTCACCCAATGCACATCTGCTCCACCACCACAATCTGCCAACCCCCCTGTATTGGATAATGTTCCCCCTGATCATTGTTTCCACAGCACCCTGGCCTTCCCTTGCAGACTCCATGCAAAGCAGGCAATCAGGAGCCATCTCTTTCCTTTTCCACATGGTCTTCCACTCCCGCCCTCTCCTTCCCTCCTACCCTCCCCCTCAGGCTCTCGCCATATGTCAAACATCACTCAAAATATGACAGCAAAAGTACATGTCACACAACCAAATTGCATGTGGAAAGTGAATGCAACATGCTACAGGTGATAAGTACAGATGTTGTCTGCCCATTGACCTGCAGGCTGGAGGGTTGGTGAGTTGTGGTGGGGTGGAGTGAATATAGATTCCTATGATAATAGGAATCTCAAACCCTCTGAAGGAGTTGTGTAACATTGTAGCAGCAAGGGGCAGGACTTCCAGTGTGACATTATGGGGAAAGAGGACTATAAATTGAGGGCCACCTCTCAGGCACCTGCAAACAAACAAGCAAGCAGCAAAGCAGAAGACGGCTGGGATAATTTGCCAAAGTGCATTTAAGGATATTCTACTTCACCGTGAGTTCTACAAACAGACCAACAGCAACCATGTCAGCACACACCAGCCTGCTCCTTCTCATCACTGTGTGTGTGTCCATGCAGGAAGGTGAGTACTACAGCGCTATTACTATAATAAATTATCTTACGAATTGTTATGTCTTCCACAAGCAAAAATAGACTTAATCATGTCATTGAAGTATTGAAAAATAATGGTCAAGTGTCTTCCACTGATCATTTTTTGAATGCATAACTAAATATAAAAATATCATAAAAATATTACTTTGGAATGACACACTATATAAAAAATGATGTAATTGTATTGAGGTTCTGCATCAACAAAACACTGGCTGACTTTCTATTTAAACGAATGAATATCCCTATACAATGATGACATGGTGCAGCATTGACTACATGTTTTTATTGTCCAGAGCAATGTAAAGATTTACTCATAAGCACACTCATTATATTCAGTGACAAGATATGCAAAGCAACAAAGAGACGCGTTTCACCAAGCCCCGTTCCAACTGTTCCATCATCAATGAAGATTTATCGTTAACACATTAGGACCCGTGTTACATCTCACTTCAACCTTGCTGACTAGCTCAGGGGTACACATTCTCAAATGTTGATTCTCTGGAGAACCTCTTCATCTCACACAGCGAATGGATTATCTTGTGTTTGAGTGATCTTGGTTGTCAAAAGCACCTTAAACTTGAACTTGTGAGAGCATTACAATGTTTGTTTGCTGGTTGTAGACTTATCATTGTACAATCATAAAATACCAGAGGCTGTGTTTCTCCATATTCTGGTCATCTCTGTATCGGGACAAATGAGATGTACTGACTCCACTGAAACACTAGTACACATTCCCTTCCTATCGAGGGACCCACTTACTTACTTAAAACGGTCAAAAAGAGGTGAAGTCTCCTCCAGATGTCTGTTTGCCCTTCACTATTGGCATTGGCACTCCCTTCAGAATGTTTGAACAGACAGATAACAGAGATTACAGATGATTACTAGCTTTCCACAGAAAGGATTGATTAGACTGGTGTGATCGATCAAGGCAAATAGCGGAGTACCGGTAATAATTCATTTGTCTAGTGTCCATTTATGCTGGTGACAGGGTTGGGGAGTAAGGGATTACAAAAAACTGTAATCCGTTACATTACCAGCAAAAATATTGTAATCAGATTACAGATACTTTTGAAAAACTAGATGATTACTTTGAGAACTACTTTTAAATTCAGAAAGGATGTTTGCGGAAAAAAAATCTTTGACACTTCTCTGTTTTCTCAATGACATTCAAATCAGCATTGAAAAAAGGCACACGTTTAAGTTTGTTCCATCTGAGCGAGTCTGACCACAAGTCAAAGACCACTATGATGACACACCAAATGTGTTTGATGGATCGCGGGAAAAGAGCAGGAACAGGCTTTTGTAGGCTACAATCTAAGCTATTCTTTCCAATGGTGCGACTGCTGTCGGCATCCAAAGATTATCCAACTTGAATCAACGCTTGGAGGTAAGGATGACAGCAGTGGGTTAGTCTACAGTGATACAGATATCACTTATTATTGATATCTGCATTGATGTAATTGTGAATCACAGTTCTGCTCTCTCATTTAGCTTTTTGCGTGTTATGGATTGTGGTTGTTGTGGATGGCTGTTCACAAATCTAAAATGTGTATTTGAACCCAATAATGGTTGAATTCAAGAAGTTTAAGCTGCCTATCAATCATTGTTTTTGAAACCAGTGGACAACCAGTGAAAAATGCGCTCTTGCAACAGCTGCATAGTGCGGATCCAAGCCTATGGAATAAAAGTGGGGCTTTTATTGCTCAATCTAATTCAGGCTGATTAAAAAATAAATAAAATCCATAGGCCTAATGGACACATGCTCAAACTCACACACTTTTGATAGACTTATAGGGGCAATCTGTAGTTGCTACATCCATTTTTGGACATATAAATGATATATCTATCCATTTATTATTGAGGAATATAACTTATAAATGCCCCCTGAGCTTAGTTCAAATGGCACACTCCATGAGAAACCAAAATATAAGCTTGTTTTTCTCCAATGTTTGTAAACATTATAAATGTAATCAAACACTGTATAGCCTCATAATATGGTTAAAACAATACTCTTGATATCATGGATGGTCAGTCCTTGCAACCACAGCTCTGTCTGTTAATCTGAGAGTGATTACATTTCTCCAGGCCCATCCCTCAGCTTTTTACCAAAACAGAAGGTGACCGTTTTGTTATTATTTCATCTGTGGATTTGCCCTTTAAACAGCTGCATATTATCAAGATATCGAAGTGTCACCAACAAAAAGGTCAACAATAGGCCTATAGAAAATGCAGCATATTGCATTCATTTTTCACATGTAAATAGCACTTTTCAGTAGCGCTCAAAACATGCCATTTAATGAGCGCAGCATTTACTTTTCAACTCGAATCAATGAGCCTAATCAGTCCTCCATGACAACAAAATCATAAACAACAGAGTAGGGCTGGCTAATACATCCTTAGTTCTGGGGTCATGCTCAGGTAAAACAATTTGGCTAATCAATACTTACCATGTTTCCAAGTCCTATTCTTGAAGATCAAGGGGTATAACATTTATTGGAATAACTGGAATTCTGAATGACTTTGGTTTTTAATGTAAAG
The DNA here is from genome assembly GCF_013265735.2 of Oncorhynchus mykiss. Classification (NCBI taxonomy): domain Eukaryota; kingdom Metazoa; phylum Chordata; class Actinopteri; order Salmoniformes; family Salmonidae; genus Oncorhynchus; species Oncorhynchus mykiss. The sequence goes on along the minus strand of NC_048566.1, from coordinate 43,780,992 downwards.
ACATAATTTAATCGTATTATTATTATTTGTAGCTGAAAGCAGAAGCCTACATAACAAACTCATAAAGTAAAATGTAACATCCCATATATGGCCAGCTATGTAAACTTTAACATTGATTTATCCTGCAATAGATGTCGTTCAATTGGTAACATACATTTTTGTCTTCTTTTAATGCCTCTTATGGGGAAAGTAATCTAAAAGTAATGGAATGTAATCAGAATGCGTTACTGAGTTTGGGTAATCCAAAAGTTATGTTACTGTATAACAATTTTGGGCAGGTAACTAGTAACTGTAAAGGATTACGTTTAGAAAGTAACCTACCCAACCCTGGCAGGTGGATTGTACGTTCTTGATGCTCCAGGATTGCTTTCTTAGCTATATCCTTCTGTCTGTCATGTAGGATTTGGACTTCCACTGTCAGAGAGGCCTAAGTCCAGTGATCTGGCTCCACCTCACAGAGTGCGGACCAAACGCTGTGCCTGCAACAACCAGCTGGACTCTGAATGCCACTACTTTTGCCATCTTGACATCATCTGGGTCAACACACCAAGGTGGGCAAACGCACATCACAGAAATATATGCATTCACAGAGAGAAACACATGCTCATACACTTACTTACACTACACACCATCAAAGACGTCAAACAAATACCTACTCAGCTTTGCAGACATATACTTGAGCAATTCACTTATGTGGGTCAATTACGTCACAGTGTGATGATATCAACATTAATATTTGCACCGTTTTTTTTTATTTTGGCTGTGTATCATTGGTATCAATATGACATTATTCTGGCAATCATCCCTGTCTTGCAACACTGCATTTTATTAATGCCAAGGAACAAAGTCTATAAACATTCTGGTTATATCTTGAGAGTGACTGAGCAAACAGATATTCCCTTTCTCTCTTTCCCTTTCTATAGTAAGACCACTGTTTACGGCTTGGGCAGCCCTCTGTCACGTCGCCGTAGGTCTGCCGGTCGCTGTGTGTGTGCCGACTCTGACGACCACACCTGCACCAGCTTCTGTCAAGACAGGTGAGTTGGGGTCAAAACAATGGCCAAGACACTATCACACACACCACCACCGCAGACAGACAGACAGACAGACAGACAGATACTCAGAGACTGTGGAATGTTCTAGTTTTATTAGTTGGCCATTTGAGTACACAGAACAGGAGGGACTCTCTGTTGAAGCTCTTCAAGGTGTTGTCTGAGAGCATAGCTCACTTCTCTGGGATTCTATTATTAGCTTGAGGGAGTGTTGTTGTGTGTGTCACACAGGCGTTCCCTCTCGTGGTGGGATGTTACCAAGTGCCCGAAGGTGCAGTGTAATCCCAGGCTGTGTAATCCCCACTGCATGTTTTGATTGGCTCAAGGGACAGGGGAGTGAAGTGTCTAGGACTCTCAAGAATTGAAGGCTGAATTTGGGATTAATGGTTCCTAAGGATGATAGAGAAACAAATACAGGCACCTGGAGACACCCAGAGACTCAATGCACTCCTAATTTCTAGCGTGCAATCTGTAACGCTACACGCTTGGATAGAGCCGTTAGACATTATATTGTAAAGACATTATTGTTTGGTCTATGACCTTGATGTCAGTAAAACTTTTAGTGTACAATAAAGTTGTCTTTAGATTGCCAAATTGAAAAAAAAAAGAGGCAACAGTTCTTTACACACCTGATTCTTTGATCAAAGGTATTGTGAGAATTCACTGATCTGAGTTTGTTTGAAGGGTATCTACAGTGCCTTCAGAAAGTATTCATACCCCTTGACTTTTTCTATGTTTTGTTGTGTTACAGCCTGAATTCAAAATGGATTTAAAAAAAAATAATCACACATTACCCCATAATGACAAAGGAAAAACATGTTTTTAGAGAATTGTGCAAATTTATTGAAAATGAAATACAGAAATATATCATTTACATAAGTATTCACACCCCTGAGTCAATAGTTTGTAGAAGCACCTTTGGCAGCGATTACACCTCTGAGTCTTTCTGGGTAAGTCTCTAAGAGCTTTCCACACCTGGATTGTGCAACATTTGGCCAGTATTCTTGTCAAAATTCTGCAAACTCTGTCAAATTGGTTATTGATCATTGCTAGACAACCATTTTCAGGTCTTGCCATAGATTTTAAAGTAGATTTAAGTCTAAACGGTAACTTGTCTTCCCTGTCTTCTTAGTAACCAACTCCAGTGTAGAAATGGCCTTGTGTGTTCGGTTATTGTCCTGCTGAAAGGTGAATTAATCTCCCAGTGTCTGGTGGAAAGCAGACTGAACTAGGATTTCCTAAGATATTGCCTGCACTTAGCTCCGTTCCGTTTATTTTTTTATCCTGAAAAAGTCCCCAGTCCTTCAACGATAACAAGCATACCTATAACATGATACAACCACCAGTATGCTTAAAAATATGCAGAGCGGTGCTCATTAATGTGTTGTATGTTTGGAGCATATCCAATAACACTTTGTAGTCAGGACAAAAAGTGAATTGCTTTGCCAATTTTTTTTGCAGTATTACTTTAGTGCCTTGTTGCAAACAGGATGTATGTTCTGGAATATTTGTATTCTGTACAGGCTTCCTTCTTTTCCCTCTGTCAATTAGGTTAGTATTGTGGAGTAACTACAATGTTGTACATCCATCATCTGTTTTCTCCTATCACAGACATTAAACTCTGTAACTGTTTTAAAGTCACCATTGGCCTCATGGTGAAATCCCTGCGCAGTTTCCCTCCTCTCCAGCAACTGAATTAGGAAAGATGCCTGTATCTTTGTAGTGACTGGGTGTGTTGACACACCATCCAAAGTGTAATTAATAACTTCACCATGCTCAAAGGGATATTCAATGTCTGCTTTTTATTTGTATTTTACCCATCTACCAAAAGGTGCCCTTCTTTGCGAGGCATTGGAAAACATCCCTGGTCTTTGTGGTTGAGTCTGTGTTTGAAATTCACTGCTCGACTGAGGGACCTTGGAATTATCTGTATGTGTTTGGTACAGAGATGAGGTAGTCATTCCTAAATCATGTTAAACACTATTATTGCACACACAGTGAGTCCATGCAACTTATTGTGACTTGTTAAGAACACTTTTCTTCCTGAACGTATTTAGGCTTGCCATAACAAAGGGGTTAAATACTTATTGACTCAACATTTAATCTTTTCATGTTTTATTAATTTGTAAAAATGTTCACTTCAACGTTATGGGATATTGTGTTCAGGTCTTGCTATAGATTTTCAAGTAGATTTAAATCTAAACGGTAACTTGGCCACATTCCCTGTCTTCTTTAGTAACCAACTCCAGTGTAGAAATGGCCTTGTGTTTTCGGTTATTCTCCTGCTGAAAGGTGAATTAATCTCCCAGTGTCTGGTGGAAAGCAGACTGAACTAGGATTTCCTCTAAGATTTTGCCTGCGCTTAGCTCTGTAGGCCAGTCTGCCCCCATCTCTCTCTCTTCTTGTGTACAGCTCAGATAACTCTTCACCCAGAGCTCAATTAAGAGCTCCCCAACCTTTTGACTTTCCTTAATGAGCTTGAAACAGCTGTTTGCTATTCTGGTTTTCAAATGAAGCATAGGCTGTACACAGAATTATTTCATATTGTACCACAAGATGACCGTTATTATTATGTTGCTGACCAGTGTCTCTTTCCTCCAAAGATCTATGGTCAGAGCCTCTGAGAGAGCCAGGGGATGGGCCTTTCCACCCAGGAAGGAAGCAGCCAGGGCCCCTGGGCTTAATGAGCGCTAAACGACATTGTGTGGCAGACAGTAAGGAGTGAAGAGCGAGTACCAGAACAAATGACACTCTAACATGGAGAGGAGCAGAACAAAGGGCTGCTGATAGAGAGATGTGTCACTTGCAGGAAGGCCACAGACCGGTGGGACTGCCTGTTTGTTTGTTGGTTTGCACCTATAAGGAGAGGTTGGAAAACAAAATGGGACAGAGGCCTGAAGACAGAGAATAGACACTAGATCCAAACCTTGAGGGATGGATCAGGCATGATACATACAGGGTATTTGTGCAGCAAAATGTTTGTTAGGGCCAGGAGGGACAAGGATGGTCCATGCTACTGGCAGACTCTGGCCAGGTAGCCGTAGAGGAAAGAACAGTTGATGTGTTTATGCTGGTTGTCTGTGCTCAAAACAGTGGCAGACACATTCTTTCCATCATGACCGCAATGAACAGGGAGAATATGACTGATACGATCATCAAAATTATGTATGAGATAGCCACTATGTTTTTCTCATTATTTTGCCAAACATATTTAATCTCTCCTTTATTTGATTTGTATAATAACAACATATTATGATTGCCATGCAGGTTATTCATCAAGGAAAATGACTGAGGTCATTTAAAGGTGCAATGTTTAGGATTATACACTGAGTGTACAAAACATTAAGAATACCTTCCTAATATTGAGTTGTAAAGTTGACTGGATGTCCTTTGGGTGGTGGACCATTCTTGATACACACGGGAAACTGTTGAGTGTGAAAATCCCAGCAGCGTCACAGTTCTTGACACAAACCGGTGAGCCTGGCACCTATTACCATACCCTGTTCAAAGGCACTTAAATCTTTTGTCTTGCCCATTTACCCTCTGATTGGCACACATACACAATCCATGTCTCAGATGTCTCGAGGCTTAAAAATCCTTCTTTAACCTGTCTCCTCCCCTTCATCTACACTGATTGAAGTGAATTTAACAAGTGACATCAATAAGGGATCATAGCTTTCACCTTGATTCACCTGGTCAGTTTATGCAATGGAAAGAGCAGGTGTCCTTAATGTTTTGTACACTCAGTGTATATTGAGTGGGTATGGTTGGGTGGGAGTAAAAAATACATAACATTGAAACATACGGTATATTGTTGTATTAAATTGATTTTGACCACTTCTGTATTGAGTGACTGTGTGAAGCAGTGTGTAATAATAATAATAATAATAATAATAATAATAATAATAATAATAAACAAATGAATAGTTGAATTATACAAAATACTTGCCAGACTCTCCTTATTTGACTGCGTTGACTAGATGATGAACTCTACGTTTACCTACAACACAGTGTAATAGTTCCATTATAAATATTCTGATGGGTCAAGGAGTGCAGGCGAAATGGAGTTGTCAGTCTTCTTTGGTTTATAACCCTGCAACAGAACATATTATAAAGGAAATGTCAAGGGACGAGGAATTGCACCCAAGTCATGTGGCCGATTCTCCTGTGTTATTGTTTTATGGTGCGATACAGAACACGTCTAGCCCATGGGATAAGAGACAGGAAGCATGTTCAGTAATACAAGTTGCCTGGATTCTTCTTTTTTTTTCCTGGTGTATACTTAGATCAATAACTGGGACAGAAAGGGAAACACCTAATAAGCAATGACTGAGCACTTTGAATTTACGGAATCATATAAATCATTATCACTCCACATCATACTGTATGTATTGTTAATTCATGAGGTATGTGTGGAAAAGTAAAAGGTAACTTTAGAGTTGTGTGAAGAACTCCCTGCACTGCATGCAGGAATAGGTGAGATTGAATAGGCCATTTCTAAACTATGTAATGTACAGTATATGACTGTTCATTTGTCAGTGGTGTAGAACAACATTTTGAACTGACACCAAGCCACTGAATCTCACCAGAATGTGAAACGTTGAAAGGATACTATAGAAATGAGCTTATGATGTGACGCGTCTATAGTGAGGAAGAAAATGCTGTAATATTGAATTGTTACGTATATAAGGTACATTTTAGCTCTCCAACAGACCTATACATTATGATTCTCCATTCACTTTTACTAGGAAGCAAACTAATAACAATTTTGAAAAACTACTGTTTTGAAAAATACTCTCACATGCCACATGGAGCAAATAATTGAGAAATATGATTTTTCTGTTTGTGTATAGTATTTAACTTCTCCCAGTCTCTCAAGCCAATGCAAACACTGCTCTTAGTTCAAACGAAGGCCCAAGGAATTCAAAACCTCAAATTAATTAAAACAAAAAAAAGATTTCCCCTTCAAAAGCAGGCCAGAAGAACAGATATCACTTAGGTTCTGTCTAGCAACCGCGATGCATTGGCTGTTCAGATGTGTAGGAGACTCAGCATAGGAGAAAGGGTTAAATATCAGTGCTTGTGTGAATATGTATTTTGTCTTATGCAGCTGTATCGATTCAATTGGTGAATGAACTTGGTTTGTGCTTTATTAAGCGTCCGTGAGTTTTAATAGGTTAATTAGAACCTAACAATGGTCATATCGGTTCTACACAGAAAAACAGGATGCTTTCTCCCATTCCTTTTCATCCAAAGTTGAGGAGGGAGAAATTACAGGAAGTTGCAGGCTAGTTGTTGGTCAATGAGAGGAAGTGATATGAAGTAGCGGAGGGTTGATAATGAGGTGAGTAATGTTTTCTCCCTGTTTGGCTGTTGCCAAGGTGCACTTTTGTCATTACCCCAGTACGATCTGTAAGCAAAAGTACCCAACAATATTTATATATGAAAACAGCATGCCACTCAATGGGTATAGTTTATGTTAACCCACTTCTACATTCTATTCATTAGTAACAATGAACAGCTATACTGTGACCTTGTGAAGTGATTTCCTATGAGAACCTGCAGCATGGATTTAAAATCAGCTGGCAGCAGAATCTTGCATCTGTCTGTGCCTCTACTGGGCTGGCTAAACTTTATCCATGGTGCTGTAAGTCTCTAAAGGGCCTACTGTATAAGCCAGACTTCAAACTGCAGACGCTAACATCACTTTCATCCTTCCTGTGATCAGTTAGCCTAAAGTGACAAGAGGAGATAATGCATTGATTGAAGACTATTCTAAGATATTGCGTTCTGATAGAAGTAAATTACTAGCTTCCCTCAAAAGTTACTGAGCTGACATTATTTCCAACATTTCGGTTTGAGGAGATATGTTGGTATAGTTGGTTCATGCTCTTTTGTTCACTTGATTTATTATTGCCACTAATATTGTGGCGAAATCTGCACGGAGCCTTCACCGTGCACTGCCACTTTAAGAGCGCATGAGCAGTAAGGAAGGAGGAAATAAAGAGAGCTCGTTCAGCTCTTTGGGGAGGGGCTCTTTGGTGGCGCGACAGTTTGATTGTGTGTGCTGTGCTGCAGAAGTTTTGTTTGTTTTCAGCGTGTGTAGTTTATAGAGTATTTGACTCAATCATCGGTGTAATCGCTCTAGGTCGTGGTTGTTTTCGTTTGGGACCGCACCCGTTATGGATCGCATGGATTAGTAGCAACATTGTTGCGAAGCTTTAACATGCAAACCAACAAACCATCGGACAGTCAGACAGTACACCTGCACGCCTGAAGACCACAGCTAAGATCTCTCTTGTTCTCTTTCTCTTTTTCTCTTCCCTCTATCGTTCCAGTGCTTTACCCTGCAACAGACTCTCTATTTTTCCAATGCACTTCCCATTGAGGTTCATTAGAGCTGGACTATTATTGCCCTGCCAGAAGTATTTGGACATTTTAGTTAAAAGGGAGGTTGTTTGCAAGTTGTGTATTGTTATGTGAACTGTATTGAGATGTACTAATGACATGTGGCCGAGAAGACTGTGGACATTTTTAAGGCCTTTGTTGTGTCGATGAACACCCCCCCCACACACATTCATACCCTCTGCACTCATCCACTAGAAAGTAATACAGATTATTGCAAATCCTCTGACTGGGTTCGTTCTTGTATGAAGTTGCTGTTGAATTGCTCTGCCATTATTAGTATTATTGTATGAGGTATTCTTGTTGGGGTTACCCCTGTGCTGTGATGTGGGTTTTATATGATGTGTATTCTCTTTTCTCTCCACTGGCTATCTGGTAAACAGGCTACACTCTAGGCAGTCTCTTCTGCTGATGTGTGTGGGTCTGGTAGTGGTTCTCTCTATTCTACTCTTTTCCTTTCGGCATGGTTAATACCTGCCTGGCGCCCGAACAAAATCTTTTACCCCTCTCTAATAAATACCGCTACAATAATGTGTCACTCTTACATTCTACAACCTAATGTACCATCAAACCTAATGTTCAAGGAATTAATCAAAACATGTATTATAATGTACTTGTTCAAGTATGTGCAAGAAATAAGGGTACATTATCACGTAAGTCATCCACTCTAGTATGTCAGTGCATTAGTAAATTAATGAATTCTGTGAATATGTAACTAGGGTACGAAAATCAAATGTAGCCTTGTTAAGGCTTGCAGTCGCTTACAACTACAGTGCATTAATAAATCAAGTGAAGTGTATGTAGTTTGTTCATTCTTCACAACTCATTTGATATTAGAGCCAAAATGATTCACATCACTGCAGACAGTGGGTCAGGAGGGCACACACAGGCTTGGAAAGTCTGTATAGTTCTGTAACTGATGATATAACAATTTGTCAGCATTCCAATTCCAAGCATTCCAATGAAGTAATGTCAGATGATCGTGTCAGATTGTCCTTTTCAAAGAGGTCTTTCATATCGGTTAGGAAATAAGGAGAAAATGTAAGATAATGTTTCATCATAACGTAGTCAGTCATCTCTTACAGAATGAGATTCTGAAAGAAATTGTGGCATGAAGGTTCATCATGGGTGTTAAGGTTTTCTTCCGGTGAAGGAGAGGAGGACCAAAATGCAGCGTGGTTATTTGTATACATCTTTAATAAAGATGAAAACACGAACAGTATACAAAAACAATAAACGTGAAAAACCTAAACAGCCTATCTGGTGCAAACAAACACAGAGACAGAAACAATCACCCACGAAACACTCAAAGAATATGGCTGCCTAAATATGGTTCCCAATCAGAGACAACGATAAACACCTGCCTCTGAGAACCACTTCAGGCAACCATAGACTTTTCTAGACAACCCCACTATACCACAATCCTAATACCTACAAAACCCCAAGACAAAACACACCACATAATTAACCCATGTCACACCCTGGCCTGACTAAAATAATAAAGAAAACACAAAATACTAAGACCAGGGCGTGACAGAACCCCTCCCCCCAAGGTGCGGACTCCCGGCCGTACACCTAAACCGATAGGGGTGGGCGTCTGTCCACGGTGGCGGCTCCGGCGCGGGACGTGGACCCCACTCCAACAAAGTCTTAGTCCACATGCATCGCGTCCTTAGATTGGCAACCCTCGCCACCGACCTCGGCTTAGTAACCCTAACCAAGGGCCCCACTGGACTGAGGGGTAGCTCGGGACTGAGGGGTAGCTCGGGCAGGTAGATGGCTCTGGCAGATCCTGGCTGGCTGGCGGTTCCGACAGATCCTGGCAGCTCCGGCTGCTCCATGCAGGCTGGCGGCTCCGGCTGCTCCATGCAGGCTGGCGGCTCCGGCTGCTCCATGCAGGCTGGCGGCTCCGGCTGCTCCATGCAGGCTGGCGGCTCCGGCTGCTCCATGCAGGCTGGCGGCTCCTTGCAGACTGGCAGCTCCTTGCAGACTGGCAGCTCTGGCAGCGCTGGACAGGCGGGAGACTCCGACAGCGCTGTAGAGGAGGAAGGCTCTGGCAGACCTGGACAGGTGAGGCGCACTGTAGGCCTGATGCGTGGTGCTGGCACTGGTGGTACTGGGCCGAGGACACGCACAGGAAGCCTGGTGCGGGGAGCTGCCACCGGAGGGCTGGTGCGTGGAGGTGGTACTGGATAGACCGGACCGTGCAGGCGCACTGGAGCTCTTGAGCACCGAGCCTGCCCAACCTTACCTGGCTCGATGCCCACTCTAGCCCGGCCGATACGAGGAGCTGGTATGTACCGCACCGGGCTATGCACCCACACTGGAGACACCGTGCGCTCCACAGCATAACACGGTGCCTGCCCAGTCTCTCTAGCCCCCCGGTAAGCACAGGAAGTTGGCGCAGGTCTCCTACCTGGCATCGCCATACTCCTGTGAGCCCCCCCCCCCCCCCCCCAAGACATTTTTGGGGCTGACTCCCGGGCTTCCTTCCACGCCGCCGTGTTCGTCTCTCCAACTCCATTCTCATATAACCCTCCTCGCACTGCTCCAGCGAATCCCAGGCGGGCTCCAGCACTCTCCCTGGGTCGACCACCCACCTGTCTATCTCCTCCCAAGTCGTATAATCCAGACTTTGTTGCTCCTGCTGCCACTGCCTGTCACCACACCGCTTGGTCCTGTTGTGGTGGGTGATTCTGTTAAGGTTTTCTTCCGGTGAAGGAGAGGAGGACCAAAATGCAGCGTGGTTATTTGTATACATCTTTAATAAAGATGAAAAAACCTAAACAGCCTATCTGGTGCAAACAGAGACAGGAACAATCACCCACGAAACACTCAAAGAATATGGCTGCCTAAATATGGTTCCCAATCAGAGACAACAATAAACACCTGCCTCTGATTAAGAACCACTTCAGGCAACCATAGACTTTTCTAGACAACCCCACTATACCACAATCCCAACACCTACAAAACCCCAAGACACAACACACCACATAATTAACCCATGTCACACCCTGGCCTGACCAAAATAATAAAGAAAACACAAAATACTAAGACCAGGGCGTGACAATGGGAAAATGATGAATGTTTCATGACTGCAATGATGAGATAGAAAACAGTGACAAACTATTGGTAATCATTTTAGATCCTCCAATATAATCTGGTTTCAAAGCTTGGATAAGGGAGCCTGCAGTAAAAGAAAATGGTGATGTTTTTGTAACAGCTTGTATACTGTTACATGCCAGCGTACATACAATATATGGACACACTAGTTTGCCTGACTCTGTGAGACTAGTATACAATTACACTCAGTATAGAGTGTACAGTTGGCTATCCATCTCCTATCCAACCCCATACAACCTTTGTAACTCTTTGCCTTTTACATGGTGGTCTCCAAAACAGGAAGGGCTGTTTCCTCAACAACCCAAACAAACAAAGTTACTTTTGCCCCCCGTTCTACTCCCCCGGATAAATGCCTCGCACTCCTATTGTCCCCGATTTGGCTGCTTTGCAAAGCGACCCCAATAACCCCGTAGAAAATCTTCTGTAGCTGCACAAGTGCACTTGATGTCCCTGTGACTGGGTTGACGTTGGCTGAATTATAGTAGGTAAGTCATCAGTGCAGAGTATTTAGAAAGGCGGTATCCAGTTGTTTGCTATGTCTTTCAGATGACTGTGTGATCTCGCTCTCTGTAACCAATGTGAGTAAGACCGAGAGAAGGCTTATAAAATTACAATAAAAATTCAAACCAGTTTAATTAACGCCCTTAACCCCCTACTGTATAATTTCTGTGTTTGACCTGATGGGGCATGTATAGGGGTCGCAATATGGTGATGACTCCACCCTGCTGTGTAATGGGCTCTCGGACACTTCTGCCACATCACTTACACAAATCTAGAACCTCCAGATATGCAAACACTAACTAGAAACCGATGTCCAATTCCAAACCAACCCTGCTCTAAAGTTTGATTTGTAATTGGGCACAAAATATTAATTAACAGGGAGAAGGGGTTTTAAAGACAAGTAAGGAAATGAACAGTCAATTTCAGTCAATATTTTATTACTTGCAATGAACATTCACAGCCAATTCATTCAAATATTCACCAGAAAGCAAACTCGGAAAAAATATACAAATATTTACAGTGCCTTGCGAAAGTATTCGGCCCCCTTGAACTTCGCGACCTTTTGCCACATTTCAGGCTTCAAACATAAAGATATAAAACTGTATTTTTTTGTGAAGAATCAACAACAAGTGGGACACAATCATGAAGTGGAACGACATTCATTGGATATTTCAAACTTTTTTAACAAATCAAAAACTGAAATTGGGCGTGCAAAATTATTCAGCCCCCTTAAGTTAATACTTTGTAGTGCCACCTTTTGCTGCGATTACAGCTGTAAGTCGCTTGGGGTATGTCTCTATCAGTTTTGCACATCGAGAGACTGAAATTTTTTCCCATTCCTCCTTGCAAAACAGCTCGAGCTCAGTGAGGTTGGATGGAGAGCATTTGTGAACAGCAGTTTTCAGTTCTTTCCACAGATTCTCGATTGGATTCAGGTCTGGACTTTGACTTGGCCATTCTAACACCTGCATATATTTATTTTTGAACCATTCCATTGTAGATTTTGCTTTATGTTTTAGATCATTGTCTTGTTGGAAGACAAATCTCCGTCCCAGTCTCAGGTCTTTTGCAGACTCCATCAGGTTTTCTTCCAGAATGGTCCTGTATTTGGCTCCATCCATCTTCCCATCAATTTTAACCATCTTCCCTGTCCCTGCTGAAGAAAAGCAGGCCCAAACCATGATGCTGCCACCACCATGTTTGACAGTGGGGATGGTGTGTTCAGCTGTGTTGCTTTTACGCCAAACATAACGTTTTACATTGTTGCCAAAAAGTTCAATTTTGGTTTCATCTGACCAGAGCACCTTCTTCCACATGTTTGGTGTGTCTCCCAGGTGGCTTCTGGCAAACTTTAAACAACACTTTTTATGGATATCTTTAAGAAATGGCTTTCTTCTTGCCACTCTTCCATAAAGGCCAGATTTGTGCAATATACGACTGATTGTTGTCCTATGGACAGAGTCTCCCACCTCAGCTGTAGATCTCTGCAGTTCATCCAGAGTGATCATGGGCCTCTTGGCTGCATCTCTGATCAGTCTTCTCCTTGTATGAGCTGAAAGTTTAGAGGGACGGCCAGGTCTTGGTAGATTTGCAGTGGTCTGATACTCCTTCCATTTCAATAGTATCGCTTGCACAGTGCTCCTTGGGATGTTTAAAGCTTGGGAAATATTTTTGTATCCAAATCCGGCTTTAAAACTTCTTCACAACAGTATCTCGGACCTGCCTGGTGTGTTCCTTGTTCTTCATGATGCTCTCTGCGCTTTTAACGGACCTCTGAGACTATCACAGTGCAGGTGCATTTATACGGAGACTTGATTACACACAGGTGGATTGTATTTATCATCATTAGTCATTTAGGTCAACATTGGATCATTCAGAGATCCTCACTGAACTTCTGGAGAGAGTTTGCTGCACTGAAAGTGAAGGGGCTGAATAATTTTGCACGCCCAATTTTTCAGTTTTTGATTTGTTAAAAAAGTTTGAAATATCCAATAAATGTCGTTCCACTTCATGATTGTGTCCCACTTGTTGTTGATTCTTCACAAAAAATACAGTTTTATATCTTTATGTTTGAAGCCTGAAATGTGGCAAAAGGTCGCAAAGTTCAAGGGGGCCGAATACTTTCGCAAGGCACTGTACATGCTTGAAAACGTTACTTACAATACAAGACAGTTACCTGTGCTAAATACAGTTGAAATTGGAAGTTTACATACACTTAGGTTGGTGTAACGATTCTCGTTGGTGGAAGGAGAGGAGGACCAAAATGCAGCGTGGTAAGTGTTCGTCATATTTTAATTGAAAAACTGAACACTACACAAAATAACAATGAAGCGAAAACGAAACAGTTCTGCCAGGTGAACAGACACTAAACAGAAATTAATCACCCACAACCAAAATGGGGAAAACAGGCTACCTAAGTATGATTCTCAATCAGAGACAACGAACGACACCTGCCTCTGATTGAGAACCATACTAGGCCAAACACATAGAAATATAACAACATATAAAAAGGAACATAGACTACCCACCCCAACTCACACCCTGACCAACCTAACACAAAGACCTAAAGAAGGAACTAAGGTCAGAACGTGACAGTTGGAGTCATTAAAACTTGTTTTTCAACCACCACAAATTTCTTGTTAACAAACTATAGTTTTGACAAGTCAGTTAGGACATCTACTTTGTGCATGACACAAGTAATTTTTCCAACAATTGTTTACAGACAGATAATTTCACTTATAATTCACTGTATCACAATTCCAGTGGGTCAGAAGTTTACATACACTAAGTTGACTGTGCCTCTAAACAGCTTGGAAAATTCCAGAAAATTATGTCATGGCCTTAGAAGCTTCTGATAGGCTAATTGACATAATTGGAGTCAATTGGAGGTGTACCTGTGAATGGATTTCAAGGCCTACCTTAAAGTTCAGTGCCTCTTTGCTTGACATCATGGGAAAATCAAAAGAAATCAGCCAAGACCTCAGAAAAAAATTGTAGACCTCCACAAGTCTGGTTCATCTTTGGAAGCAATTACCAAACGCCTGAAGGTACCACGTTCATCTGTACAAACAATAATACGTAAGTATAAACACCACGCAGCCGTCATACTGCTCAGGAAGGAGACGCATTCTGTCTCCTAGAGATTAACGTATTTTGGTGCGAAAAGTGCAAATCAATCCCAGAACAACAGCAAAGGACCTTGTGAAGATGCTGGAGGAAACAGGTACAAAAGTATCTATATCCACAGTAAAACAAGTCCAATATCGACATAACCTGAAAGGCAGCTCAGCAAGGAAGAAGCCAATGCTCCAAATCCGCCATAAAAAAGCCAGACTACGGTTTGCAACTGCACATGGGGACAAAGATCGTACTTTTTGGAGCAATGTCCTCTGGTCTGATGAAACAAAAATAGAACTGTTTGGCCATAATGACCATCATTATGTTTGGAGGAAAAAGGGGGAGGCTTACAAGCCAAAGAACACCATCCCAACAGTGAAGCATGGGGGTGGCAGCATCATGTTGTGGGGGTGCTTTGCTGCAGGAGGGACTGGTGCACTTCACAAAATAAAATGGAATCATGAGGCAGGAAAATTATGTGGATATATTGAAGCAACATCTCAAGACGTCAGTCAGGAAGTTAAAGCTTGGTCGCAAATGGGTCTTCCAAATGGACAATGACCCCAAGCATACTTCCAAAGTTGTGGTAAAATGGCTTAAGGACAACAAAGTCAAGGTATTGGAGTGGCCATCACAAAGCCCTGACCTCAATCCTATAGAAAATTTGTGGGCAGAACTGAAAAAGCGTGTGCGAGCAAGAAGACCTACAAACCTGACTAAGTTACACCAGCTCTGTCAGGAGGAATCGGACAAAATTCACCCAACTTATTGTTGGAAGCTTGTGGAAGGCCACCCGAAACGTTTGACCCAAGTTTAAATGGTTTAAGGCAATGCTACCAAATACTAATTGAGTGTATGTAAACTTCTGACCCACTGGGAATGTGATGAAAGAAAGTAAAGCTGAAATAAATAATTCTGTCTACAATTATTCTTACATTTCACATTCTTAAAATAAGGTGGTGATCCTAACTGACTTAAGACAGGGAATTTTTACTCTGATTAAATGTCAGGACTTGTGAGAAACTGAGTTTAAATGTATTTGACTAAGGTGTATGTAAACATCCGACTTCAAGTGTACTTGCCAACCAATTTACCAACTTTCACACTGCCAATGTCTGCAAGAAAACTCATATTTAAACAAATGAAAAACATTATTATTACAACATGATTAAAGTTATTTACAATAACATGCAAATGACAAGGCATGTAATGTTGTAAAATATCTATCGCCTTGAGATGGGGAGCCGGCCAAGGAGTGACAACAAGAGTGGGGAAAACAACAGACACAACAGATGACGGACAACGGACACCATGGACAGACAAATTCACAGACATTGATGACATGACAAAGAAGACACATGAAAATGATTGCTCCTGCACCAGCATAAGCGGTAGATTGGGATTTATCAGGGGTGCTGCATCAATTAAAAAATGATTCATATTTAAAATAAATGTCCAACAAATTAGTGAGCTCTGGCTTTATTACGCCTGTATGAGCAGAGAAAAATACTCCTCAGCAGAGCAGGGAGTAAAATACCCCCATGGATTTCTGATGGTATCGTGCCATAGAGGGTTCCTCACCTCTGCAGAGGGTTAAACCTTTTCCAATAGCAAACAGCCCAAAATCTGTGCCTCCTTTCTGCTGCTTGACAGCCGGCAATGTGTACAGTACCAGTCAAAAGTTTGGACACACCTACTCATTCAAGGGTTTTTCTGTATTTTTACTATTTTCTACATTGTACAATAATAGTGAAAACATCAAAACTATGAAATAACACATATCATGTAGTAACCCAAAAAATGTTTTACAAATCAAAATATATTTTAGATTCTTCAGAGTTGCCACCCTTTGCCTTGATGACAGCTTTGCAAACTCTTGACATTCTCTCAACCAGCTTCACCTGGAATGTTTTTTAAGAGTCTTGAAGGAGTTCCCACATATGCTGAGCACTTGTTGGCTGCTTTTCTTTCACTCTGCGGTCCAACTCATCCACAACCATCTCAATTGGGGTGAGGTCGGGTGATTGTGGATGCCAGGTCATCTGATGCAGAACTCCATCACTCTCCTTCTTGGTCAAATAGCCCTTACACAGCCTGAAGGTCATTGTCCTGTTGAAAAACAAATGATAGTCCCACTAAGCGCAAACCAGATGGGATGGCGTATCGCTGCAGAATGCTGTGGTAGCCATGCTGGTTAAGTGTGCCTTGAATTCTAAATAAATCCCAGTGTCACCAGCAAAGCACCCTCACACCTCCTCCTACACGGTGGGAACCACACATGTGGAGATTATCCGTTCATCTACTCCACATCTCTCAACGACACAGCAGTTGGAACCAAAAACCTCAAACTTGGACTCATCAGACCAAAGGACAGATTTCCACTGGTCTAATGTCAATTGCTCATGTTTCTTGGCCCAAGCAAGTCTCTTCTTATTATTGGTGTCCTTTAGTAGTGGTTTCTTTGCAGCAATCCGACTGTGAAGGCCTGATTCACGCAGTTGATGTTGAGATGTGTCTGTTACTGTCACGTCTGCTCCAGGGCCCCCTCTTTACACGCGTCAGAGCTTCATCGGACTCACCTGGACTCCATCACGTTATTAATTACCTCCCCTATATCTGTCACTTCCTCAGTTTCTTTCCCGAGTCAGCATTAATGTCGTTGTGTCCCTTGTCCCGACGCCGTTCGTGTTTTGTTTCCTGTCTGTTTATTCATTAAATATTCACTCCCTGTACTTGCTTCTCATCTCCCAGCATCTGTCCTTACAGTTACTTGAACTCTGAAGCATTTATTTGGGCTGAAAATGAAGTTATCCTCTGCAGAGGTAACTCTGGGTCTTCCTTTCCTGTAGCGGTCCTCATGAGGGCCAGTTTCATCATAGCACTTGACGGTTTTTGTGACTACACTTTAAGAAACTTTCAAAGTTCTTAACTCTTTCCTTATTTACTGACCTTCATGTCTTAACCCTTTCACACGTACCATTCTACAGTGGTCCCTGAAGCGTACATCAATCACACCCGTGTGGTTTGAACGCTTATTTAGAACGGCAAGGTTCGAATGACGCAACAATCAGCATTTGAGCTGGCCACACTTTTTTCAGAAACTATTTACACAAACACAGTCCTTACAAAGTTATGTCCAGAATTGAGCAGTTTATTTTTGGATGCAATGTTCAGATAATCACAGAAGTATCTATTGCATAACACAATCATCCAAACCGTAAAAATGTAGGCTACATTTGTCCTAGCGCTAACTGAACACAAGCGGTCATATTTGCTAACTCTTGGCTGACATACACTACAATATGAATTAGCTAATAGCAATTACTATGTATAATTAATCACATCACGGGTGAGCTCACCATTGATCGAAATAAATGAGTAAAACACTATCTAGAAAACGAAAGTAATCCGACGATTATTAGTTTCAGCGCGCAATAGAAGACACGTTTGGTCTGTTTATAGTATGCATGTTGAAGGGGTGTTTCATCTACCATCGTTCATATCTCACCATTCACTTTCTGAAGTTCTCAAAAAATGTGTGAACCCTTACTCACCTCATTTTGTTATAGCATCTTTGGTCCCGACAGATGATTACGTGAAACCCAGATTGCATTGTATGTCGACAAACATGGCTCCACACATAGCTGGAATTAGTTTAGCTCATCATAATCAGTACAACCTTCAAAAACGTATTTTAAACATACTATTTGCCCATTACAATCTATGCAAGAATCGGAATGAATGATTTATCACTGGTAATTGAAAAACGCTAATAAAACAGTAAATATATCAATAATTACCACAAAACATTTTCTGATAGTGATTTATTGATACAAATGGCGCGTACAGGCAGTCAATCACGTAACCTCTCACTCCAACTCTCAACCATTCAGTGTTGTTGTTTATGTGTGTGGCTAGTGAGCTGTAGTTGTAGCATTAGCAATGTCTTTCAAAAAGGAGTCAACTTCTGGAGATGTAAAAAAATTCTGACAATGAGTCTGAAAGTCAGGTCGGTATTCGGACACGATTGCTACAAGTTTACAGTAGATAGATGGCTAGACTAACGTATCTATCAAAACATTGTTAGCTGGCATGGCTAATTGAGTGACTGTCAGTGACTAACATAACAAGAGAAATACTGCTGATGCACATCCACATTTTGAAATTGCACCTACTATTCTATATATAAAGAATAAGTTGAGAAATTACAATTGTTTTTGGGTCGGGGGACCCCTAGCGCTTCTAGGCGACCGCTTATGCTGCTTATGCCTGGAGCCAGCCCTGGTTGTCCTGCTATCCAGCTGCAGCCAGTGATTAAATCTCTGCAGCTGGCCTGGTCCCCGAACATAGACATTCCTGCCTAGATTATGACCTAATCCATTCTACTCGCTGCATACTATTATTGGTGCAAGTATGTAGGAGGACCACTGGAAGAAATAATGTCTCATAACATGCAAAGGCAACCTGATACAGCACAAGAACACCTGAAACAACCTATCACAACACATATCTGTCTCTTGCCTTCACTATGTTCTGATGTTTTTCTAACACCAGGGAACCAGATCATGTTTTGTTATGTTGGACAAAACATCTGGCTGCAGTGTTCCATCAACACCTCAGACAGAGTTCTGAAGAAATAAGAAATACAGTAGTGAGCCTAACTCTACTATACTGTACCTTAATGTTGCTGTTGTTAGGTAGAGAGAGGCGTGGGAATGTTATCAGAGCAAAGGGCACATGCTCATATCTAAGGAGGTGTAATACTGTCCAATGCCTGATTACTTTATAATGTCTCAATCTAAGAACAACCATCAAGCTGGAATCAGATTAATAGACTTAAAAACGCTTCTTCCTTGAGAAAGTTACATGGAAAAGTTGTTGACACATGATCGGGCAATGATTTAGTCAAGTGCATAACGGGTTTCAAAATACAAGAATATGTATTCAAAAAACATCCTCCATTTAGTTCTAGCTGTGGAGAACCTATTAGAGAGTACCAACGGAGTAGTACATTTCATCAGATGTGCATGTTGTAAAGATTAAAATATTTGTTTTCAGTAGTCATCATTGCATTCCTTTGTTAAACAAAAATCAATAATTTATTTTTAACCAAAGGAAAAACATGTCCACGTATGATCTGTTTTCAATTCAGTGTCCTACCATAAACCTTCCAATAAGACACATGGCATTTAGGCAAAAAATAATAATACATTAAATTGTGATTATGGAAAATTATGAGTTCTGTTATACCAAAAGATATTCCCTCTGAAATCTATTATGGCCAATAAAAACACTAGTGTATTTGTTCTGCCGCAGTTTCCAGCTGATCCAACACTTTGTTTCATACTCTGTTAGTCCTTCCTGCCTTGCCTTCCCTTCACATCACATGCCACTGGCACAAGATCATTCCTAGAGTATGACTACAACATCAAGAAAATAAGCAGCATGTTCAGGAGGCAGTAAACGATTTACTACAATTCAGCCACTAGATGAGGCTGTATGTCCAATGTAAATTGAAGTTGAAGCTTGCAGAGTTTACAGGCTTTAGCTATTCTGTAGCCTACTTGGTCGGATTCAATCCAATGTACCTTCAATCTAAAAATTCCCTTCAATATGATAAACTGACTTAATATATATTTGTTTTATTCATGGCAACAGTTAGGCTATTACAGTTGATATGAAACATTCTGTATATTTGTTACATATAAAACAAGAATACACTTGTTCGACATAAAGTAAGATTTATGCCTAAACCTGCACATACTTAGAAAAAGGGTTCAAAGCAGGTTCTGCAGTTGTCCCTGTAGGAGAATCCTTTTTTTTGGTTCAAGGTAGAACACGTTTAGTTCATAAAACGGTTCTACCTGATACCAAAAAGGGCTCTACCCAGCCCAAAAGGGGTTCTATCTGGAACCAAAAAAGTGTTATCCTACATGGACAGTCGTAGAACATCTTATGGTTCTAGTTAACCCCCTTTTCCCCCCATAAGAGTGTAGTACATCGAGAGCTTTGTCTTTTGCTAAAAAGATTTCAAGCTTGACTCATCAAAAGATCTTAAAACACATTTATCTTTAGAGTTGTCCATGCTCCAGTTGTGCTTAAGTTGCTCTGAAAGCTTATGAGATCAGTTACCAGCATATCTTGGGTCTTTTGTGATGATAAAAATATGAAAGTATTGAATTAAACATCACTGACACTGAAACAAAGAATACTGTCTTGTAACGTTCAGCTGCAATGCATTATTTCATTGAGGAACATCATAATGATTTTAGATTACGAAAACAGTTATAACAGTGCGCTTGGACTGTTTTCCTTACAATGCTTGCTGGGTATTGAAGTCTTTCTAATCCGAGGCAGATTCTATTTGCGACTACCATCCATATTAGGCCAATTGAGATGCCCTGCTTGCGGTTTTACACAAGAACTACTATTAC
The DNA here is from genome assembly GCF_013265735.2 of Oncorhynchus mykiss. NCBI lineage: Eukaryota > Metazoa > Chordata > Actinopteri > Salmoniformes > Salmonidae > Oncorhynchus > Oncorhynchus mykiss. The sequence continues at coordinate 43,760,360 of NC_048566.1, read as the reverse complement.
CAAAATGCCCTCCGGGTTGTTTCCGGTCATTCCGGTAAAAAAAAGTTTCGATGGGAGCCTGGGAAAAAGTGATGAGGAAATGGCTGAGTAGCCTAGCTATATTAAATCGATTGTAACCGATTTCCAAACAAGAGGAGGGCAATTCATGAGTCAGGAGAGAAGGTATGTGAGATCTGAAGCAACATGGTAGAGTAAACAGAAATTGAATAATTTCCTGCAGAACACAATGAACGTGGTTTTAACTTGGCAATCACTAAGACACTGCCATTGAAAATATAGATTTGTAACAACTTTTTTCCAAATGTAATTTTTTATTAGTTTTCGTACATATTTATTTTGTTTTTACCGCTTAAATCAGTGACGGTGTATTGTCCACCTTGATCTCCATTGATGCTCTGTTGGCGTTCAAGCACAATGGATGCGAGTGATGATGCTCTCTAGATGTTATCAGTGGAATGGAGTGGTGATGTTACACTGGGTAGCAATTAGCAAACCTCTTTTTCCTACAAAGAGGTGAGCTACAGGCTGCGGTTTGATTTTTAGATATGTGATGACTGTCCTTCATCCCTGTGGGTTGACTACAACTGCGTAGTCTATTCAATTCGTTTTTTTGGCAATAATATGATAGGCTACAGTTGACGGAATAGCTAGTTGCTAAGTAGGCTACTTAATAGTTTGAAAACAGCCGCTATAGCTATCTATGCGATTGGTTTCCTGAAGGTCCATCATTTGTTCGATTTGCCCACTGTTCAGCCATAACCAACAGATAGAAATGTTGCTGCGGCTTTCTTTGATATGCACAATAGGCCAAACTGAGTCTACGAATAGACTATGCATTTTATTGAACACCCATTTGATTGTTTACCTGTTCCGTTATTCGCGGGAGAATGTGCTCTGCTAGTTGCCTTTACATGTTGCGCTGCAGCAAACCGCCAATCTTTCATGCATTATAACCAACAGTGTTATCGTTGCTTCAATGTTGCATTGTAACAATTCCACCCAACCGCAACAATGAGTACGTTTACATGCACACAATAATGCGATTATTGTGGATGATCAGATTCATGTAATATAGTTCGATTAAAACGTTTACATGCTTTGCAAGAATAACGATTTTCCTAATCCTGTTTACATGGACGCATCTGAAATCAGTCTACCAGACGGCACTAATACATGCAGAAAATCGCCAATCGAAATAAACGATCTACCACATCGAACATATTATTTTTGGGAAGCATATTTGATTCTGATTTTGGACATAAAGTTTGTATGCGAAAACTACTTCTAAAACGCATACATTCAGTTATTCAGAACTCACTACACTCGTGCCAAACATGCTGATGCTAGCACATGCGCAGATCAAATAGACCACTGGAACGCCAATTAAGGCGTTTAAGTGTCCTAATAATTCTAAATATTTCTCAGAAAACCAGGTGTTTTAATCGACGTATGTTTACACCGATTTTGACTTTACACAGTTTAAGATAAATATGTTTACATGACTATTGCATAATCTGCCTATTGCCATAATCATTAAGGCAGTTAACCCACTGTTCCTAGGCGTCAATGTAAATAAGAGTTTGTTGTTAACTGACTTGCCTAGTTAAATAAAATAAATACTATGTTTGGAAACCAAAATATGCGTCCAAACAGAGCAAGATAAACTACTGGGTCATTGTCGATTTGGTTTTGCGAATCGAGAGAGGAATATTAAGCATTCCTGTGACCTCAAGTTAGCTTGCATTGACTTGTTTATGCATGATTTATGTCTCTGTGCTAGAGCGAATATGGAGACATGATAGCCGAATATGGATACTACTTGTTCCTGCATCATCATGGCTCAGCTGTAGGATAGCTTATGCTAGCGCTTGCTTACGCGTAGATCACACCGACAGTGTTATTGCGCAAAATGGTATGCAGCATCGTCTGAATATGTGTGCAACAAAAGTTCAACATTCACCTTCTGGGGCAGACGGGTTCAGGGTCATGAAATATTGTGTGAATAAAGAGTGGGCGGGTTGAATAAAGAAAACAATACCTTAAATTCATAAATGTATAATTCTTGTGCAATTTATATTTATAGGCTACATTGAGGTTTTTCTTTCATTATTTTAGGCTAGATATTTGGTATTTGTGCTTAAACTTAAACTGTAGTGCCTAACCAGTGGTGGGAAAAGTACTCAATTGTCATACTTGAGTAAAAGTAAAGATACCTTAATAGAAAATTACTGATTGAGGTGCGTTTTCCGAGTCATATCTCGCGCCAGCTCCGCAGTGTCTTAATCTACATAGGAAGTCTCAGACCCAAGTGCAGCAGTAAGCAAGCGGGTCGGATCTGCTGGCTAAGTCTATTCCTGAATACCATGGGGTGTTCCACAAAATACTGATGAGAATAGATTGTTATGGTTCAAAAACTGAATGGGACATTTGATGGAGGATACATTTTCATGGAATGTATGAATATTTAAATTGTCATAATTTTATTCCCTTAACTAAAGGGGATTTGATGTTTTCAAGGTCATGATAAAGTAGAGTACATTGGCACATTGTGGTTGAGCAGATCAGTCTGTGTGAGGTAGGTGCCAGTGTTTTTGTAGTTAGGCTATGTTGAATGGAGTTACTTGCGGTTCTCTTAATGCTGGACAGTCAGTATGCAGTAATAACAAAGAAACCACGAACTCCGTGGTAATACAGTAGCAAAACACTGCTGCTTGTTTTGCCAATGTAGTCCTGTCTTACAGAGACTACTTCAAACAGGATAGTGCAGAGGTGTTGGATGCATAGTGTATCATTATATCAAATTAAATTAAATATTCTGTTGCATGCGCCATATACAACTGGTGCACAGTTAAACACAAATGAAAAAATACAATAAAATAGTTACACAAGGAATACAAAATGTGATACAGTGTATGTTTACAGGGTGTAAACTGTTAAATGAGCGCTGTTAAATTTCAGTGCTGTGGTACAGTATGTATGCATTACAAAAGTGTATATAACTCATTCACTCTTCCTAACTATTGTAAAAACCTGCAAGAGAGTGTTGACTGCAGAGTTCTGTGAAGGCTGCAAAATCAACAATTTGGAAGAAATCAAAAGTCTATAACTATAATATAAAAGCAACATGGAACAATTTCAAAGATTTTACTGAGTTACAGTTCACATAAGGAAATCAGTCACTTTAAATAAATACATTAGGCCTTAATAAACACAGCAAAAAAAGAAACATCCCTTTTTCAGACCCTGTCTTTCAAAGATATTTTGTAAAAATCCATATAATTTCACAGATCTTCATTGTAAAGGGTTTGAACACTGTTTCCCATGCTTGTTCAATGAACCATAAACAATTCATGAACATGCACCTGTGGAACGGTCGTTAAGACACTAACAGCTTACAGACGGTAGGCAATTAAGGTCAGTTATGAAAACGTAGGACACAAAAGAGGCCTTTCTGTGAGACGCCTAAGACAGCGCTACAGAGGGACAAGACGGACAGCTGATCATCCTCGCAGTGGCAGACCACATGTAACAACACCTGCACAGGATCGGTACATCCGAACATCACACCTGCGGGACAGGAACAGGATGGCAACAACCACTGCCCGAGTCACACCAGGAACGCACAATCCCTCCATGTCCGCAATACGCTGAGAGAGGCTGGATTGAGGGCTTGTAGGCCCGTTGTAAGGCAGGTTCCTACCAGACATCACCGGCAACAACGTTGCCTATGGGCACAAACCCACCGTCGCTGGACCAGACAGGACTGGCCAAAAGTGCTCTTCACTGACGAGTCGCGATTTTGTCTCACCAGGGGTGATGGTCGGATTCGCGTTTATCGTCAAAGGAATGAGCGTTACCCCGAGGGCTGTACGCAGGAGCGGGATCGAGGTGGAGGGTCCGTCATGGTCTGGGCCGGTGTGTCACAGCATCATCAGACTGAGCTTGTTGTCATTGCATGCAATCTCAACGCTGTGCGTTACAGGGAAGACATCCTCCCTCATGTGGTACCCTACCTGCAGGCTCATTCTGACATGACCCTCCAGCATGACAATGCCACCAGCCATCTGCTCATTCTGTGCGTGATGTCCTGCAAGACAGAAATGTCAGTGTTCTGCCATGGCCAGTGAAGAGCCCGGATCTCAATTCCATTGAGCACATGTGGAACCTGTTGGATCGGAGGGTGACATTCCCCCCCAGATATGTCCGGGAACTTGCAGGTGCCTTGGTGGAAGAGTGGGGTAACATCTCACAGCAAGAACTGGCAAATCTGGTGCAGTCCATGAGGAGGAGATGGCACTGGAGGAGATGCACTACGGTACTTAATGCAGCTGGTGGCCACACCAGATACCGACTGTTACTTTTGATTTTGACCCCCCCTTTGTTCAGGGACACATTATTCCATTTCTGTTTGTCACATGTGTGTGGAACATGTTCAGTTTGTCTGTTGTTGAATCTTGTTATGTTCATACAAATATTTACACATGTTAAGTTTGAAAATGAACACAGTTGACTGTGTGAGGATGTTTCTTTTTTTGCTGAGTTTGTATGGATTTCACATGACTAGGAATTCAGATATGCATCTCTTAGTCACAGATACCTTAAAAGAAAAGGTAGGGGCGTGGATCGGAAAACCAGTCAGTATCTGGTGGGACCACCATTTTCCTCATGCAGCGCGACACATCTCACTTGCGTAGAGTTTCTCAAGCTGTTGATTGTGGCCTGTGAAATGTTGTCCCACTCTTCTTCAATGGCTGTACGAAGTTGCTGGATATTGGCGGAAATTGGAACGCGCTGTCATACAGGTCGATCCAGAGCATCCCAAACATGCTTAATGGGTGACATGTCTGGTGAGTATGCAGGCCATGGAAGAAGTGGGACTGTTTCAGCTTCCAGGAATTGTGTACAGATCCTTGCGACATGGGGCCATGCGTTATCATGCTGAAACATGAGGTGCTGGCGGCAGATGAATGGCACAACAATGGGCCTCAGTATCTCATCACGGAATCTCTGTGCATTCAAATTGCCATCGATAAAATGTAATTGCGTTCGTTGTCCATAGTTTATGCCTGCCCATACCATTACAATGCCAAAATGCAGTCAGATCAAGATCCTGGTGAGGACAATGAGCACACAGATGACAGTTTGTGCAGAAATTCTTCGATTGTGCAAACTCAGTTTCATCAGCTGTCTGGGTGGCTGGTCTAAGATGATCCTGCAGGAGAAGATGCTGGATGTGGAGATCCTGGGCTGGCATGGTTACACGTGGTCTGCGGTTGTGAGGCTGGTTGGACGTACTGCCAAATTCTCTAAAATGATGTTGGCTGCGGCATATGGTAGAGAAATTAACATTAAATTCTTTGGCAACCGCTCTGGTGGACATTCCTGCAGTCAACATGACAATTGCACGCTCCTTCTAATCATGAGACATCTGTGGCATTATGTTGTGTGACACAACTACACATTTTAGTGTCCTTTTATTGTCCCCAGCACAAGGTGCACCTGTGTAATGATCATGCTGTTCAATCAGCCTCTTGATTTGCCAAACCTTTCAGGTGGATGTATTATCTTGGCAAATGAGAAATGCTGATTAACAGGAATGTTAACAAATTTATAAACAACATTTAAGAGAAATAAGCTTTTTGTGCGTATGGACAATTTCTGTGATCTTTTATTTCGACTCATGAAACATGGGACCAACACTTTATATGTTGCGTTTTATATTTTTGTTCAGTATATTTCCCTCTTCAGTGCACATGATTTAATCCTTTTTCATCTTATCTAATTTTTTTTTAATTATATTTTTTTACCCCTTTTTTCTCCCCAATTTTGTGGTATCCAATTGGTAGTTATTCTTGTCCCATTGCCACGACTCCCGTATGGACTCGGGGGAGTGACAGCGCCACTCAGGAGGCACTTTTTCATATTTTCCACACCTGTTACTAGGTTACTAGTGGGTTCGTTCCTGTGTGTCTGTACTGTCTGTTTTAGCCACCTCCAATACCTGCCCCATAAAACTGTATCTCATTATCTGATGCTGACTATTTGTGGCCTGAGAGGTCTTGAAGTTCATTTGCCTGTCAGAGAAAACGCTGTCTCAGTGCTCTTGGAGTGCTCGCCACATCCTATTGGAATGCAATGTAATGGGTAATGGGCCATTATAAGCTGAGCAGGATGCTTAACCCATCAGCTGGGCATGATTCAGTTACACCAAAGAGGAGACGGGTCTCGACAAGCCACTTCAATAGCTCTCAGCCAGGGTTTCCGTTAGGAAAATGTTGCGCCGGACAACATAACCGGGAAGATTTTAATATACCGGCCATTTTGAGAAATGTACCTGACCCATATGCACTGGGTGCATAACCCATTAGGGTGTTCACACATGGTTCACATAATGACAGAAATCACATTTAGATTATGGTAATGCATCTTAACAGAACATGCAACTCATGTAATGAAGCAGCCAATAAAACGTCCTTTACAAAAATTGGCCACAATGCAATTAGCTGGAAAACCCCATTCTAAACGGCACACCAGGGAAAACCCCATTCTAAACAGCGCACCTGATAGCAGTTCCATGTGACACAGATGAAAATGTCTGTCAGAAACTTTGAAAGAGGGTGAATCTAAAGATACAACAACTCATGGGTTGCTAATATGAAAAGGATTGTGCCTTTAAATTGAAAACTAATAGAACTGGAGAGAAATGGCATAGTGGTTGGTCCAATGGGGAAGTAAATGGAAATACATTTGCCAAAATGAAATCATTTCTCCTGTCTATACAGGGGAGTGGCAAAAGGCATCGCTGATTTATTGAATTACAGCTGTCAGTAAAAAGCATCTCAAATATGTGTGAAGATAATGTGTCTTGATTATCATTTAAAATGTTGAGACAAGAAGGGTGTGGCGACGATATAGGCGTCTCTCCAGAATGGCTTAGCTGTATCCCGCCAATTCTTCGCATTCATTGTTTTATTGATTCTCCATTTACATATGTACCGTTAATCCCTGTCATTTGGTTGCATAAATTTGGTTGTCACTCTATAGCTAAAGAAGAAGCAAAATGGAAGAGTGATTGGGGAGGTTGTACAGTGCATTGGGAAAGTATTCAGACCCTCTCCCTTTTTACATTTTTTTTTACGTGATAGCCTTATTTTAAAATAGATTAAATAATATTTTTTTCTCATCAGTCTACACACAATACCCCATAATGACAAAGCAAAAACATGTTCCCCAAAATTTTTGTACATTTATAAACAAATAAATTACAGAAGTACGTAAGTACTTTTTGCTATGAGACTTAAAATTGAGCTCAGATGCATCCTGTTTCCATTGATCACCCTTGAGATGCTTCTACAACTTTATTGTACTACATCTGTGGTAAATTGAATTGATTGGACATGATTTGGATTGGCACCCACCTGTCTATACAAGGTCCCACAGTTGACAGTGCATGTCAGAGCAAAACCAAGCCATGACGTCGAAGGAATTGTCCATAGAGCTCAGAGACAGGATTGTGGTGAGGCACAGATCTGGGGAAGGGTACCAAAACATTTCTGCAGCATTGAAGCTCCCCAATAAAACAGTGGCCTCCATTCTTAAATGGAAGAAGTACAATGGTCACTCTGACAGAGCTCCAGAGTTCCTCTCTGGAGATGGGATAATCTTCCAGACGGAAGCCACTCCTCAGTAAAAGGCACATGACAGCTCGCTTGGAGTTTGCCAAAAGGCAACTAAAGGACTTTCAGACGTTGAGAAACAAGATTCTCTGGTCTAATGAAACCAAGATTGAACTCTGAATGTTGAGTAAACCTTGCACCATCCCTACTGTGAAGCATCAAGCTGTGGGGATGTTTTTCCGCGGCAGGGACTGGGAGACTAGTCAGGATCGAGGGAAAGATTAACGGAGGAAAGTACAGCGATCCTTGATAAAAACCTGCTTGAGTGCTCAGGTCCTAAAACTGGGGCGACAGTTCACCTTCCAACAGGAAAACAATCCTAAGCACACAGCCAAGGCAACGCAGGAGTGGCTTCGGGACAAGTCTCTGGATGTCCTTGAATGGCCCAGCCTGAGCCCGGACTTGAACTCGATCAAACATCTCTGGAGAGAACTGAAAATGGCTGTGCAGTGACGCTCCCCATCCATCCTGACAGAGCTTGAGAGGTTCTGCAGAGAAAAATGGGAGAAACTCCCCAAATACAGGTGTGCCAAGCTTGTAGCGTAATACCCAAGAAGACTCAAGGCTGTAATTGCTGCTAAAGGTGCTTCAACAAAGTACTGAGTAAATGGTTTGAATACTTATGTGAATGTGATATTTCAGTTCTGAATTTTTTATACATTTGCAAAATTTGCTTTGTCATTATGGGGTATTGTGTATAGATTGATGAGGACAAAAAAACAATTGAATACTTTTTAGAATAAGGGTGTCACGTAGTAAAATATGGTCAAGGGGTATCAATACTTTCCGAAAACACTGTTCTTTAATCATGGCTTAAGCAACAAAAGAGGGGTTATTATTCTTATTGGTAATCAGATTAGCTAATATCCATGTGACTATAGGAGATTCTCACGGGAGATGGATTATGTTAGATATATCAGTGGACAACCTCTATGCCCCAAATTTGTACAATTCATTATTCTTTGAGAGGAGACGATACAGAAATTGAAGGATTGTAAATGAACAAATTATAATGGTTGGAGTTTTTAATACGGTGATGAATTCAGTAATCGATAGAGCATGTCAAATTATCACCCACAAGCTCTTTCAACAACCGGGGAGAATATATCCTCTCTGGATCTAGTAGATATCGGGAGATTTAAAAGTCAGAGTCAATTAGATATACTTGGCGAAGAAGGGAGAAGGCGAGACTAATTTATTATTTTTTTATTTGCTTTTTTACTCAGTTCTAAGGTATCAAACTGTTATTGCTGAACATTTATGTTCAAAGTACTCTGTTATTACAATCCAACTTGTCAGTGAGGAATTCCCAAGTGGTCCAGGGTTTTGGAAGTTTAACCAATCCTTACCGGAGGATATGAATTTTATTCATAACAATTTTTTTTAAACATAAATTCATTTAACCACAATACAGACGCAGATGATCTGCATATTGTATGGGATGCCATCAAATGCGCTTTCAGTGGGCATGTGATAAAACATTCTTCTTGGAGAAAGAAAAGGTTTTTGCCAAGGAAAAGTTTTTAAACAGAGGAATTCTTTGCTCTAAACCAACAAATTGACAATTATTTTAAAGATTTAAATTACAACATTACAATTACTCAATGGAAAACAAAGAGAGTATGGTGGTACCATCTATACTGTAGGTGGTGAAAAAATATATACAGTGCCTTGCGAAAGTATTCGGCCCCCTTGAACTTTGCGACCTTTTGCCACATTTCAGGCTTCAAACATAAAGATATAAAACTGTATTTTTTTGTGAAGAATCAACAACAAGTGGGACACAATCATGAAGTGGAACGACATTTATTGGATATTTCAAACTTTTTTAACAAATCAAAAACTGAAAAATTGGGCGTGCAAAATTATTCAGCCCCTTTACTTTCAGTGCAGCAAACTCTCTCCAGAAGTTCAGTGAGGATCTCTGAATGATCCAATGTTGACCTAAATGACTAATGATGATAAATACAATCCACCTGTGTGTAATCAAGTCTCCGTATAAATGCACCTGCACTGTGATAGTCTCAGAGGTCCGTTAAAAACGCAGAGAGCATCATGAAGAACAAGGAACACACCAGGCAGGTCCGAGATACTGTTGTGAAGAAGTTTAAAGCCGGATTTGGATACAAAAAGATTTCCCAAGCTTTAAACATCCCAAGGAGCACTGTGCAAGCGATAATATTGAAATGGAAGGAGTATCAGACCACTGCAAATCTACCAAGATCTGGCCGTCCCTCTAAACTTTCAGCTCATACAAGGAGAAGACTGATCAGAGATGCAGCCAAGAGGCCCACGATCACTCTGGATGAACTGCAGAGGTCTACAGCTGAGGTGGGAGACTCTGTCCATAGGACAACAATCAGTCGTATATTGCACAAATCTGGCCTTTATGGAAGAGTGGCAAGAAGAAAGCCATTTCTTAAAGATATCCATAAAAAGTGTCGTTTAAAGTTTGCCACAAGCCACCTGGGAGACACACCAAACATGTGGAAGAAGGTGCTCTGGTCAGATTAAACCAAAATTGAACTTTTTGGCAACAATGCAAAACGTTATGTTTGGCGTAAAAGCAACACAGCTGAACACACCATCCCCACTGTCAAACATGGTGGTGGCAGCATCATGGTTTGGGTTTTTGATTTGTTAAAAAAGTTTGAAATATCCAATGAATGTCGTTCCACTTCATGATTGTGTCCCACTTGTTGTTGATTCTTCACAAAAAAATACAGTTTTATATCTTTATGTTTGAAGCCTGAAATGTGGCAAAAGGTCGCAAAGTTCAAGGGGGCCGAATACTTTCGCAAGGCACTGTATTTCATGCATTTACAGCAGAGAAATTTGCCTGAAAAAGAAATCAACTCATATTAGAGAATTGCATTATTAATAGAAGGAGCAAATTATTTCAAACAGTTGTTCAAACAGAAGCCAGCCCTACAATCTCACAAGCATTCACAGACAAGCATTTTGCTACACACCCAATAACATCTGCTAAATATGTGAATGGGACCAATACAATTTGATTTGAGATTTTCTTTTGTATTGAATATCCCCCGCCTGAAACGTATAGATGAGCAGCAGCTTTTAGGTGAAGGTTTGATCTAGGAGGAATTACAGAGGAGAGAGGAGGAATTACATTATGCCATTGAGTCATTCAAAATGGGAGAGTCCCCACTTTTAGATGAAATTCCAATTTGAGGTATGTAAAATGTTCTTCACAGAAACTAAGAAACCCTTACTATTCTTTCCATGCTATTATCCAATCCGGCACCCAACAGGAGACTCCTCACGTCACTTGGTTTTAATGTCCGTATACTGTCAATGTATTTCCTTGAGAGTTAGAAACTTCAAGTTGTAGAAACATCCCAAGGATGATCAATGGAAACAGAATGCACCTGAGCTCAAGTTCGAGTCTCATAGCAAAAGGTCTGAATACTTTTGTAAAAAAAGGTATTTGTTTTTTTATTGGTAATACATTTGCAAAAATTCTAAAAAAAATATTTTTGCTTTTTCGTCATGGGGTATTGGGTGTAGATTGATGAGGAAAATATATTTTAGAATAAGGCTGTGACCTAACAAAATGTGTAAACAGTCAAGGGGTCTGAGTACTTTCCTAGTGTACTGTATATCCCAATCCAAACTGGATTTCAGCTAAATGTACTACATTTTCACACACAACCTCCTCCCTTTTCATCAACTTAAACATTTCTCTACCAAAATAGCATAATTTATTTTTAGCAATGCATCTCCATTACTTCAGGAAGCAATTCTATTCTCCCGAAAACCCTGAGGAAGTTCTTCAGCAACGTATTTAGTACAACACAAATATTAATGGCTAACCTCTTTTGTTGGCCATCTTATTGAAAAACACATTTTCTAAAGGGCATTGTGGACAAGGACAGAAAGTTGTTTGATTTTGTAATGATGTGTAAAACCTACGGGGATATATGTACAAATCATACATGTGCTCAATTAGTGTCTGCTATACCCCCCACATGGAAAGTTAACTTGTGCTTTCCTTTCTTCATCTTAACTGTATGCTGTCCTACTCTAAAAAACTATAAATGGATACAAAATGATAAGTTATATTTATCTGCAACGCCATAAAAATTAGGAAGATATCTTTGACAACCCAATACCATGGAAGCAGGTCTGAGCCTTTCAGTTAAATGTATTTTATAAAATTATGTCAACAAAGACAATGCTTTGTATTTGATTTATTGAGCAAGACTCGAAATGCAGATTCTGTCATAATGAGGAGGACATAATGCATTTGTATTGGTACTGTTTGACAGTAAGTTTATTCTGGCTACAGATTCAAGGCTGTAATAAACAGGCTCTCTAAGGTCAGGGCGTGACAAAGTGGGAGATGCTAAGCAATGGGTAGTATTGAGAAACTCTTTAGGCATATTTTTTGGACCAAGTCGACTAGAGTTCTATTGAACAATATTATTAATTAAAGCAAATATGTTTTTAAAATTGTCCAAATGCCATGGAATGTAAGCTAACAATGTTTTGTACTTATTTTTTGTATTAGGCTACACCATGGCATTGCTAATAACTGTTGTCCAAATGTGTTGTATCGTGTGTGTTTGTTTTGATATGTACATTGTCCTTAGTTCTTATGGTTGTCTTATCCTGTCATCATTTCTTTTTTAAATCTTTTAATTCATGTCATTTACCTTTCTCAATCTCAGAGTGGAAACGTTGTTTGCAGAGTTCACAACCTTGTGAGAAACATTGTCTTTTGTTTGGGGTGCTCCATATGAGCATGTGTCTGATTTCTCTTTCCTGATAATGTTGAGGTAGTGTGTGCGCACTTGAGCACGCATAGAAGTACCTGTCCTGCTGCACAGGAAAAGTAGGAAAGTGTTTATTATTATTTTTTTATATCCATTGCGAATTATAATATATTGAAACTATAGTTCCTCACAGTAAGCTATTTGAAAAAGGTTTTAAACAATTAAGTATGTTTTCAAAATGCATACTGCCTCCAGCTCACATTGCAAAGTGGTGGGTGATGCACTATTAGGCTGGTGCCTGCACTTGAATGGTAGGCGTGTTTAGAAAAACAAAATTGTAGCTCTTTTTAATTGTGCACTAAAACTGTTTTAAACATGCAATTTGCATTGGGATTTGTGGCGCAATGAATGGGCTTATAAAAGCACATTTTACTCTAGCAGCAATCAGCTGAGGAGCTGCAGGAGAAATCCCGCTCAAAATAGGCTCTGTATGCCTTGCGCATATGATAGTTGTTGGATAAATAAGATGCATGATGACTAATGAATGCACAGGCCAATATAATTACACTAAATTATTAAAATTAGCCTATAGACTGATAAGCATGACGGTGAAATGTATTTCCATGAACTGGTGTTTCCACCAATGAATTAAAACATTTTTTTATTGCCAATTGCCGGCTAACGGAAACCCTGTTGGTTAATGTACTCTGCCCTCTCCTCATTTTAGTCCACTAGTAGGATGGTAGGGTGGAGGGTGCGGAGACTGCGGACTCACTGACTTTAAACAGTGGAAGTGCATTTATGCACGAGGATGGAAATATGGGATGCAGAGAGCTTGGAAGATGGGTGTGTGAAAATACTGACCATGCAAAAGGTGTGGGTTCAAGCTAGATTACCTGACAGCTGTCCCTGCTGATACCTGACAGCTGTCCAAGCCAGCGATCTTGTCTATTGTATATAATCAGGAACTTCACTTCCACACACCACATTGGGTGGAGTCCTTACTTCTGCCTTTAGGACAGAGGATATAAACACATTCTCATTGCTCATAGTTACCGAAGAACAGTGAGTTTCAAAGGTCCATTTGCAATAGCTTCCTGTTGAACAGTGCTCTAAAACAGGTGGAGAGATTTTTAAAAAGTTTTTCAGGGGATAGGAGCGTTTTGGGCTCCTTGGGAAAGTGGGCCACAAGTCCCTGCGGTGAGTGGTGCTATTCTGGGGTAGGCTCGGTGATGACGTGTAGCCGACCCGGATTGAGAACAGACTCCATCTTCTGTCCGTATCCGAGAGGGGGGGCTGGGGAGCGGTGCTGATCGGAGAGATTCGCACGAGAGGGACTAGAGAGGCTGTAAGTCTGCCACTGCGCACCCAGCTCCAAGACACCTTTGGCGGGGGAGAGATCTGGCATAAAGACCCTTCTGGAGCAGTGAGTATGGCACTGGGTCCACCTGCTTTAGGCTCTGGTTCTGGACAACTGCAGTGCTTACCTTCTAGATGTGTCGTGCTAGATGCATGCCATTAGCTGAGAGTGTTGTCTTGGTGAAGTGGTAGAGAACTGGGGATAACAATTTTTTCTTCACTGTATTGGTGGCTGTTTGTGCCCAAAACCCAAGCAGCCCTGCTGTGAGAGGAGGTGGGCTGCTATTAAAAGATCACATAACCAAGCCAGCTGCTCCCGTTTCCGCTCTCATCTTAATTGAATCATCGCTAGTGGAGTGCGCCAGCCAGTGAGAGTGCACTCTACAAATGATTATACAGTGGTCACTCTAGCAACAAATAGTTTGTGATTCCTCCTGACCAGTGCTTTCTGACCTTTGCTTTGTGATTCAATCGGCTACTCACCACGGTGGAAATCATTACGGTCTCTAATTAGTCAGGACTATCACTGACCAAGGTGTGTGCCAGGTCTTGCACCCTCCTGCTTGACAGTCAGTGTGAGGTGTTATGTGAGGTCAGGTGTTATCAGCTGTGGTCTGGACTGGAGACTGACATGTTATGATGTGTCAAAGGCAAGTGGAGTGTATATCTGGCATCGCTATGTTGGAAAGGTGAGTGATTTGAAGTCTCTGGACTGTTTGACTTTGACACAGTGAGACTTGTGGTGGTGCAGAAAAGCATTGATTGAGCACAGCGGTTTCGCCCAGCAGTGAGACGGTTAAAAACTCAAAAGGGAACTAGGCCATGTACATCCCTTTTTCACAAGCACCATCCAGAGGGTGTGCTGTGAGCATGAGAGGGAGAGAGAGCGAGGGAGGGAGAGAGCACATTTCTTTGTTTCAAATTACATGCAGTGATGCATTCAACGGCTGAGCATAAAGATGAGGGCATGACGAGATGTATAAGATCACAAACACACACACACCTTTCTAAGATCTGGAAATGCTCGCCACTCTACTCCAGACTCTGCTGTGACTCACCAAGCCGTGGTGCTAGGCGGGTTGGGAGTGACTACTTGTCTTTCAATGCTAAAAGTCCAGTACATTTAGCCCAGGCTCTGAACTCAAGGAAAGGATGGGGCTTATTTGGTGTCGCTGCCACTTATTCAGTTGGGTTTCATTCCTTTACCCTTTTAGCTTTCTTTTGTGGTTAAAATGCAAAGCTTTGTTCCCACACTCATACAGCAAGAGAAACTCAGAAGTGGTGACGGTACTTCTGAAACAAAGCAATCAGTCATATTAAATGGTCGACTGATGATGGGAAGTGCGTTTGTGTGAGTGAGAGCAGTAGAACCCTGTGCATAGCTGAGTCCTAGATAGACTATAAGCCTAGGTAATGGCTGTGTGTGTCCGTGAGTGTGTCCATGCATTTATGATTGCGCGTGTGTCTGTGTGTAGTAGAGCAGTAGAACCCTGTGCATAGCTGAATCCTAGATAGACTATTAGCCTAGGTAATGGCTGTGTGTGTGCGTGAGTGTGTCCATGCATTTATGATTGCGCGTGTGTCTGTGTGTAGTAGAGCAGTAGAACCCTGTGCTTGGCTGTGTCCTGAACAGAATTATTACTTCATGGCAGGGCATTGTTTGGATGGTGTGTATTTCTAGCTCTGGTCAATGGGGCCTCTCAGGCCTCTCAATGGGGCCATCACATTGTTTTAACAGGCTTTTGCCCATGTAGTCATGGGTTAATAACACTGTTCATTAAAGAATAGTGATAGTCATTTGTAGGGCTGGGAATTGCCAGGGACCTCACGATATGATATTATTACGATACTTAGGTGCCAATACAATATGTATTGTGATTCTCATGATTTTATATGTATTGCAATTCAATACTGTGATTTTATTGCAATGTTCAATGTTATAAATATATTGCTCTCCATGTCTGCTGCAGAGACGAGAGCCATGAGAAGTTTTGATCAGTTATGGAAATAAAAGTGCTGAAAACAAATTGGCTCCCTATAAAAAGAAGAGCATTTCAAGCATTTCGCTACACTCGTATTAACATCTGCTAACCATGTGTATGTGACAAATAAAATTTGATTTGAGATTGAGAACAAGCTATGACGTTTTGGTGCAGGGAAAGCAAACTAGCACAAAAATGATACTGTGATATTGTCAAAATCATGTCATAACTTTTCTGGCCTTGCATTTATGGATGTGTAAGTTGTTGTTAAATCATATATTAAGCATTAATCAGTTAAATTAGACATTGAACTTGAACCCTGTAAGAATCCTGGATCTAGCTGTCGGACAGTTTTTTTTTGATATAGAGATCTGAAAAATGCAGTCTAAGTAACATTTTGTGTCTCCTTATGTTACAGGGTGAAAACCGTTTTCATGAGCACACAAATCCAAAATGATGTATGCGATTGCAAAATCAAATGCTTCTAACCGAAAAATTAAGGCAGTGATACAATTTTAAAGACATTACAATACATTCATTACAGAATCCACAATACACTGTGTGCCCTCAGGCCCATACTCCATTACCACATATCTACAACGCAAAATCCATGTGTACGTGTGTGTATAGTGCGTATGTTACCGTGTGTGTGTGTATGCATGTGTGTGCCTATGTTTGTGTCACTTCAGTCCCTGCTTTTCCATAAGGTGTATTTTTATCTGGTTTTTAAATCTGATTCTACTGCTTTCATCAGTTACCTGTTGTGGAATAAAGTTCCATGTAGTGATGGCTCTATGTAGTACTGTGTGCCTCCCATAGTCTGTTCTGCTGCATTTCTTGTGGAGTATGCATGGGTGTCCGAGCTGTGTGATGATAGTATTTTAAACAGACAGCTGGGTACTTTCAGCTTGTCAACACCTCTTACAAAAACAAGTAATGAGGAAGTCAATCTCTCTTCCACTTTGAGCCATGAGAGATTGACATGCATGTCATTTAATTTTAGATCTCCATGTACTTTTAAGGGCCAGCCGTGCTGCCCTGTTCTGAGCCAACTGCAATTTTCCCAAGTCCCCCTTTGTGGCACCTGACCACACGACTGAACAGTAGTCCAGGTGCGACAAAACCAGGGCCTGTAGGACCTGCCTTGTTGATAGTGTTGTTAAGAAGGCAGAGCAGTGCTTTATTATGGACAGAATTCTCCCCATTTTAGCTACTGTTCTATCAATATGTTTTGACCATGACACCTCAACTTGCTCAATTTCAACATTATTCATTACGAGATGCAGTTGAGGTTCAGGGTTAGTAAATGATTTGTCCCAAATACAATGCTTTGTCCCAAATGCAAGTAACTTATTCCTTGCTACCCATTCTGAAACTACCAAGAACTCTTTGTTAAGTGTTGCAGTCATTTCAGTCACTCTAGTAGCGGACGTAAATAGTGATGAGTCATGTGCATACATAGACACACTGGCCATACTCAAAGCCAGTGGCATGTCTTTAGTAAAGATTGAAAAAAGCAAGGTGAAGCATGGTGAAGAAACGGGAGCTTTTTCGCCTACAAAAATAATATTTTTGGAAAAAAGGAACATTTGCTATCTAACTGGGAGTCTCCTGAGTGAAAGCATCCAAAGTTCTTCAAAGGTAAATTATTTAATTTGGTTGCTTTTCTTATTTTTGTGAAAATGTTGCCTGCTGCCAGCAGAGCCTAGCATAGCATTATGCCATGATAAACTTACACAAATGCTTGTCTAGCGTTGGCTGTAATGCATATTTTGAAAATCTGAGATGACAGTGTTGTTAACAAAAGGCTAAGCTTGTGTTTGAATATATTTATTTCATTTCATTTGCGATTTTCATGAATAGGAAAAGTTTCTAGGGGTATTTATGTCCGTTATGCTAATGCATTTGAGGCTATGATTACGCTCCCGGATACGGGTTTGCTCGTCGCAACTGGTTAAAGAACACAATCTGTGTTCTGTTAGACAAGTAGCTCTTTATCCACATTATAGCAGGGGGTGAAAAGCCATAACACAAGTTTTTCTAGCAGCAGACTATGAATGTAATGTCAAAAGCCGCACCGAAGTCTAACAAGACAGGCCCCACAATCCTTTTATCAACAATTTCTCTCAGCCAATCATCAGTCATTTGTGTAAGTGCTGTGCTTGTTGAGTGTCCTTCCCTATATGCGTGCTTAAAGTCTGTCAATTTGTTTACTGTAGAATAGCATTGTATCTTTTCCAGAAGTTTACTAAAAGTTGGTAACAGGCTGATCGGTTGGCTATTTGAGCCAGTAAGGGGGGGCTTTACTATTATTGGGTAGGGGAATGACTTTAGCTTCCCTCCAGGCCTGAGGGCACACACTTTCTAGTAGGATTAAATTGAAAATGTGGCAAATAGGAGTGGCAATATCGTCTGCTATTATTCTCAGTAGTTTTCCATCCAGATTGTCAGACCCCGTTGGCTTGTCATTGTTGATAGACAACAATAATTTCTTCACCTTTTCCACACTGACTTTAAGGAATTCAAAAGTACAATTATTGTCTTTCATAATTTGGTCAGATATACTTGGTTGTGTAGTTTCAGAATTTGTTTCTGGCATGTCATCCCTAAGTTTGTTTATCTTGCCAATGAAAATGTAATTAAAGTAGTTGGCAATATCAGTGGGTTTTGTGATAAATGAGCCATATGATCAAATCAAATCAAATGTATTTATATAGCCCTTCTTACATCAGCTGATATATCAAAGTGCTGTACAGAAACCCAGACTAAAACCCAAAACAGCAAGCAATGCAGGTGTAGAAGCACGGTGGCTAGGAAAAACTCCCTAGAAAGGCCAAAACCTAGGAAGAAACCTAGAGCGGAACCAGGCTATGAGGGGTGGCCAGTCTTCTTCTGGCTGTGCCTGGTGGAGATGATAAAAACACATGGCCAAGATGTTAAAATGTTCGTAAATGACCAGCTTGGTCAAATAATTATAATCACAGTAGTTGTCGAGGGGCAGCAAGTCAGCACCTCAGGAGTAAATGTCAGTTGGCTTTTCATAGCCGATCATTAAGAGTATCTCTACCACTCCTGCTGTCTCTAGAGAGTTGACAACAGCAGGTCTGGGACAGGTAGCACATCCGGTGAACAGGTCAGGGTTCCATAGCCGCAGGCAGAACAGTTGAAACTGGAGCAGCAGCATGGCCAGGTGGACTGGGGACAGCAAGGAGTCATCATGCCAGGTAGTCCTGAGGCATGGTCCTAGGGCTCAGGTCTTCCGAGAGAAAGAGAGCATTAGAGAGAGCATACTTAAATTCACACAGGACACCGGATAAGACAGGAGAAGTACTCCAGATATAACAAACTGACCCTAGCCCCCCGATACATAAACTACTGCAGCATAAATACTGGAGGCTGAGACAGGAGGGGTCAGGAGACACTGTGGCCCCATCCGATGATACCCCCGGACAGGGCCAAACAGGAAGGATATAACCACACCCACTTTGCCAAAGCACAGCCCCCACACCACTAGAGGGATATCTTCAACCACCAACTTACCATCCTGAGACAAGGCCGAGTATAGCCCACAACGATCTCCGCCACGGCACAACCCAAGGGGGGGCGCCAAACCAGACAGGAAGATCACGTCAGTATCTCAACCCACTCAAGTGACGCACCCCTCCTAGGGATGGCATGAAAGAGCACCAGTAAGCCAGTGACTCAGCCCCTGTAATAGGGTTAGAGGCAGAGAATCCCAGTGGAGAGAGGGGAACCGGCCAGGCAGAGACAGCAAGGGCGGTTCGTTGCTCCAGAGCCTTTCCGTTCACCTTCACACTCCTAGGCCAGACGACACTCAATCATATGACCCACTGAAGAGATGAGTCTTCAGTAAAGACTTAAAGGTTGAGACCGAGTCTGCGTCTCTCACATGGGTAGGCAGACCATTCCATTAAAATGGAGCTCTATAGGAGAAAGCCTTGCCTCCAGCTGTTTGCTTAGAAATTCGAGGGACAATTAGGAGGCCTGCGTCTTGTGACCGTAGCGTACGTGTAGGTATGTACGGCAGGACCAAATCAGAAAGATGGGTAGGATCAAGCCCATGTAATGCTTTGTAGGTTAGCAGTAAAACCTTGAAATCAGCCCTTGCCTTAACATGAAGCCAGTGTAGGGAGGCTAGCACTGGAGTAATATGATTTTTTTTTTTTGGTTCTAGTCAGGATTCTAGCATTGTTTATTTAGTGCTTTACCCGGGTAGCCAGAATGTAGAGCATTGCAGTAGTCTAACCTAGAAGTAACAAAAGTATGGATTAATTTTTCTGCATCATTTTTGGTCAACGTTTCTGATTTTGCAATGTTACATAGATGGAAAAAAGCTGTCCTTGAAAAGCTGTCCTTGTCCTCGTCAAAAGAGAGATCAGGGTCCAGAGTAACGCCGAGGTCCTTCAGTTTTATTTGAGATGACTGTACAACCATCAAAATTAATTGTCAGATTGTACAGAAGATCTCTTTGTTTCTTGGGACCTAGAACAAGCATCTCTCTTTTGTCCGAGTTTAAAAGTAGAAGGTTTGCAGCCATCCTCTTCCTTATGTCTGAAACACAGGCTTCTAGCGAGGGCAATTTTGGGGCTTCACCATGTTTCATTGAAATGTGCAGCTGTGTGTCATCCGCATAGCAGTGAAAGTTAACATTATGTTTTCGAATGACATCCCCAAGAGGTAAAATATATAGTGAAAACAATAGTGGTCCTAAAACGGAACCTTGAGGAACACTGAAATGTACAATTGATTTGTCAGAGGACAAACCATTCACAGAGACAAACTGATATCTTTCCGACAGATAAGATCTAAACCAGGCCAGCACTTGTCCGTGTCGACCAATTTGGGTTTCCAATCTCTCCAAAAGAATGTGGTGATCGATGGTATCAAAAGCAGCACTAAGGTCTAGGAGCACGAGGACAGATGCAGAGCCTCAGTCTGATCCCATTAAAAAGGTAATTTTACCACCTTGACAAGTGCAGTCTCAGTGCTATGATGGGGTCTAAAACCAGACTGAAGCATTTCGTATACATTGTTTGTCTTCAGGAAGGCAGTGAGTTTCTGCGCAACAGCTTTTTCTAAAATGTTTGAGAGGAATGGAAGATTCGATATAGGCTGATAGTTTTTAAAAATATTTTCTGGGTCAAGGTTTGGCTTTTTCAAGAGTGGCTTTATTACTGCCACTTTTCGTGAGTTTGGTACACATCCGGTGGATAGAGAGCCGTTTATTATGTTCAACATATGAGGGCCAAGCACAGGAAGCAGCTCTTTCAGTAGTTTAGTTGAAATAGGGTCCAGTATGCAGCTTAAAGGTTTAGAGGCCATGATTATTTTCATAATTGTGTCAAGAGATATAGTACTAAAACACTTGAGTGTCTCCCTTGATCCTAGGTCCTGGCAGAGTTGTGCAGACTCAGGACAACTGAGCTTTGGAAGATTACGCAGATTTAAAGAAGAGTCCATCATTTGCTTTCTAATGATTATGATCTTTTCCTCAAAGAAGTTCATGAATTTATCACTGCTGAAGTGAAAGCCATCCTCACTTGGGGAATGCTGCTTTTTAGTTAGCTTTGCGACAGTAGGCAGCAGCAGCAGGCTCATAAGCATTCATTTAAACAGCACTTTCGTGCGTTTTGCCAGCAGTTCTTCGCAAGCACAGCTCTGTTTATGACCTAATGGCTGATGTAACCGATGTGAAATGGCTAGCTAGTCAGCGGTGGTTCGCGCTAATAGCGTTTCAATGGTGATGTCTCTCACTCTGAATCCTGAAGTAGTTGTTCCCCATGCTCTGCAAGGGCCGCAGCTTTTGTGGAGCGATGGGTAACGATGCTTCGAGTGTGGCTGTTGTCGATGTGTTCCTGGTACGAGCCCAGGTAGGGGCGAGGAGAGGGACGGAAGCTATATTTTTACACTGGCAATACTATAGTGCCTATAAGAACATCCAGTAGTCAAAGGTATATGAAATACAAATGGTATAGAGAGAAATAGTCCTATAAATACTGTATTAACTACAACCTAAAACCTCTTACCTTGGAATATTGAAGTCTCATGTTGAAAGGAACCACCAGCTTTCATATGTTCTCATGTTCTGAGCAAGGTACTCAAACGTTAGCTTTTTTACATAGCACATATTGCACTTTTACTTCTCCAACACTTTGTTTTTGCATTATTTAAACCAAATTGTTTAAACATGTTTCATGATTTATTTGGGGCTAAATGGATTTTTATTGGTGTATTATATTAAGTTAAAATAAGTGTTCATTCAGTATTGTTGTAAATGTCATTATTACAAATACATTTTTTTTTAATCGGCCGATTTAATCGGTATCTGCTTTATTTGGTCCTCCATTAATCGGTATCGGCGTTGAAAAATCATAATCGGTTTAATATTGTCCTCCTGGCTACGACACTGTCACACCGAGCTGCAGCTAGAGTCAGTGTGCGTGTGTGTGTTTCAGTCAAGATGGACTGTAAAGGAGCATGTCTTTTGGCTCTCTTTAATATTTAGTACCACAATGTGTTTATTGCCAATTGTTTTTATTAACTATCTTAGAATTTAGATTTGGGTGTAAATCTGAAGAGGAAAAATGCAGTTTTCAAACAGTCGTTAAGTCCGTGTGTGTTTGGGTGTCATAACGATGCCATTACCCTTCTCCTCACTCTAAATCCTCTAAATATTTAAGTGTTGTTTTATGTGGAATGTCACTTGAGTTTATCGATCCCCATTAAAACTGGTTAAATGCTCTCCCCTCCCAGCTGTGTGTGACTGACTGTGTGTTTTGCTCTCTCTGGACAGCGGGACTGAGCCGAGAGGGCATCTCCAGGGAGGCCTGAAACCTCTCCCCACAGACCTACGTACTGCTGCTGAAGACCACCTCCTCCCAACACCAATGACCTTCTACAGTGTACATCTCTTCAGTTTTTACATAAATACTATTCATGAAAGTTGACCTTTTTGCCATTTTCCTCTGCAGGCTAATAAATAAAAATGTTGCCGCTTCTTTTTCAGGAATCGTTGACTGTTGCGCCTCAGACCTTGTAATGGAAAGTCGTGGTAAGTTTAGCTTCTTGTTCATTGTGGTTTGTGTAGTAGTGCAACATAGACCTGGGTGTGTTTATGGGGCAGTTTGTTTTTTGCTGCTAATCGGCGCACAGCAGACAGCTATGGCGCCCTCTGTAGGCTAGTGAGACAGGCTCCCTCCCTTTCTTGTTAGAACCAGTCTGTGTGTTGAGGTTCAGTTCCATCTGCCTGCTGAAGAGGCCTGGCCCAGTCTGTTTTCCAGGTCGACAGGTTCCGGGCTCATGCGGATTGGCCCAGCTCTCTGTCTCTCCCGCTCTCTGGAAGCCAGCCCATTTTGGAGGCTTTATGTGGGGCAGTGAGAAAATGCCGTACAACTACAGACTCCATCTTTAGAAGCAGAGAGAGAGAAAGGGAAGAGGAAAAGGCTCATACCTAGTCAGTTGTAAAACTGAAATTTGTCTTCCGCATTTAACCCAAATGGAGGGCTGCCTTAATAGACATCTACTTCATCGGTGCCTGGGGAAGAATGGGGTTAACTGCCTTGCTCAGGGGCAGAACGACAGACTTTTTTACCTTGTCGGCTCTGGGATTCTTTAGCTGTGCTTGATTGAGCTTGCCTGGCACAATGGAACCAATAGAATAGTCCCCAAAGTGACAGCTTTGCAAACCTCGCACACCTGGCATTCCAGACAGGCTCAATCAAACACAGCTAGGAAAAACTCCCTAGAAAGGCTAAAACCTAGGAAGAAACCTAGAGAGGAACCAGGCTATGAGGGGTGGCCAGTCCTCTTCTGTCTGTGCCGGGTGGAGCTAACAGAACATGGCCAAGATTTTCAAATGTTCATAAATGACCAGCATGGTCAAATAATAATAATCACAGTAGTTGTCGAGGGTGCAGCAAGTCAGCACCTCAGGAGTAAATGTCAGTTGGCTTTTAATAGCCGATCATTAAGAGTCTCTACCACTCCTACTGTCTCTAGAGAGTTGAAAACAGCAGGTCATGGACAGGTAGCAAGTCCGGTGAACAGGTCAGGATTCCATGGCCGTATTCCATTCCATATTGTGTAGAACAGATATGATTGTCTGTCAGATCATACCAGCTCAATTCACTCTAATCCTATCTGCGATGTCCAGAACGTTTCACATCACTGAATACACCCCACGTCCGTTCAGTGTCCTGTGTTGCATGTTGCATGTGACCCCAGGTAGTGGGTTTAAACATGCCCTTTGTTCTAACCAAAACAGCCTGGCTGGCTAGCCTTCCTCCTCTTCTGCCGATCTCTCTCTCTACCCTCTCCAATGAGAAGGAGTCGTTTGTGTTGGTCCCTTCACACTCCTTTCTCCCTCTGTCTCTGTATCTTGCCCAAACAGTTTGCACCTCTCCTTGGCAAACATAGGTTTCAAAGGCATGCTAATCCCTCGGAGCCTGTTCAGATTCTGATAAGGATCCAGGCCCAGGATGGACAGAAAACAGCAGCCAACCAGCCAGCGTTGAAAATTGAGAAATAGGGTCGTTCCACCTCAAAAAGCACAAGAAAGAATGTCACGGCAGATTTCCTCCTCTTCCTCTGAAGAGGTGAAACAAGGATCGGACCAATACGCAGCGTGGTAGGTGTCCATGGTTTTTAATAAGAAAAACTAAACATGAACACAAATACAAAATAAAAAAGTGAACTGGCAACGAAACAGCCCTGTGTGGTACAAACACTGACACAGGAAACAATCACCCACAAAATACCCAAAGAATATGGCAGCCTAAATATGGTTCCCAATCAGAGACAACGATAGACAGCTGCCTCTAATTGAGAACCAATCTAGGCAACCATAGACATACAATTACCTAGAAAGGAAACAGCCCCATAAACTTACAAAACCCCTAGACAAGAAGAAACACATAAATCCCCCATGTCACACCCTGACCTAACCAAAATAATAAAGAAAACAAAGATAACTAAGGCCAGGGCGTGACAAAGAGGATTTCGACGACACCCACCATTTCAAATTGTTCTGAAATCTTTTCTGATCAGATTAGCATTCGTTCAAAATTATTTTGTCAAAATATAATTTGATCTCTGAGACAATAAACTGATTGATTGCACCCAAATTGTCAATTTTAAATGAGAGGATTCATATAATATTCAATAAAAATATAGTACATAACATTCCATTTGGACCCCAACAAAAAGCTTACAATGAGTAAGATTCCAACTGACCCCCCATGCCAATCCGTATCAGTTTTCTATGTTTACTGAACAAAAATATAAACGCAATAATTTCAATTTTATTGAGTAAAATCATTGAAATTGTTGCGTTTATTAGGAATTCAGTCAATTGAAATAAATAAATTAGGCCCAAATCTATGGATTTCACATGACTGGGTAGGGGTGCAGCCATGGGTGGGCCTGGGAAGGCATAGACCCACACACTTTACCTAAAAAAAATTAAATCCACTAATAACCCTGTCTTACTGTATGATTGCATATGAAAATCACAATGTATTTCACATTCATACAATAGAAACACTTTTATATACAAAGACAAAAATAACTGAATGTTTTTCTACATACCACTACCAATAAAGAAAACTGACAACAATACATTCAGCTTTAAGATAGTGGCACCTCCGTAAAATCGTCTCTCTCTCAACTGGTTTACCAGCTCGTGAGCACAATTTTACACAAAACCAATAACATGTAAAACAAACTCAGTAATCCCTATCAAATGGATTCTTAATAAAATCTCCCAAACAAAATCGAGTACAAGTAAGCTACTCAGTAAAGTCTCTGACTTTTTACCTCAGCTAGCATCAAGCTAACATGTACTCTCGGGCATTGTAAATCACGTTCTTATCTCACTCAGTTCGACACAAAACCAACACAAAACCTTTCCTAAAGTGAATACCTTGACAAGGTTGTTAACTAGCATGTTATTACATGTTCTTTCAATATTAGAAAGTTTGGAAGTTCTGTTACATACCTGCAATAGTAAAAAGAACAGACACAAGTTTACATCTGCAATGTTCAGGAGCTTTCTTTATTCTGAAGAATGGTGCGCGCACTTGGCCAGAACTTGCTGTTTTTTCTACTACCACAGTGCAACAGCGCCATCTATTGGCCATCTGGACTACTAGCGCATGTAGAATCTACAAATTTAGATTAATTCAGACAAATACATAAACAAATTGGTTAAAAAATATATACGAAAGGGGTGTCTTGTTTTTAGTGACTTTGTTTTCAACCCATTACAGCAACAGTTCTGGTGGACATTCCTGCAGTCAGCATACCAATTGCACGCTCCCTCAAAATCTGTGGCATTGTGTTGTGTGACAAAACTGCACATTTTAGTGGCCTTTTATTGTCCCTAGCACAAGGTGCAACTGTGTAATGATCATGCTTTTTAATCAGCTTCTTAATATGTCGCACCTGTCAGGTGGATGGATTATCTTGACAAAGGTGAAATGCTCACTAACAAGGATGTACACACATTTGAGAGAAAGATTTTTCTGCGTGTGGAACATTTCTGGGATCTTTTCTTTCAGCTCATGAAACATGGGACCAACACTTTACATGTTGCGTTTATATTTTTGTTCGGTATAGTATGAAGCTGCAGCTCAGAGAATTGTTTCTTCATATCCTACGTAATGCATTCCCATGCTAAAAAGTTAGCATTTAAAACAGTGGCCAAGTAAACATGGGTGTCATGGCATGCAGAAATGACATGGAATGAACCAGTACCGTCTCAATGAAGTAGATAGTTGTAGCTCTGTCATGAGTGCTGACTGGAAGTGAATGTGAAGAAGGCTTTTGTGAAGCGTACGCGGCCATTTTTAATGGCTAGCCATTGTGCATTCATTTTTCACATTTACATTTTAGTCATGCTCTTGCTGCGGGCGATTCCCTGATCCACCTCTACGCAGACGACACCATTCTATATACTTCCGGCCCGTCCTTGGACACTGTGCTATCTAACCTCCAAACGAGCTTCAATGCCATACAACACTCCTTCCGTGGCCTCCAATTGCTCTTAAACGCTAGTAAAACCAAATGCATGCTTTTCAACCGTTCGCTGCCTGCACCCGCACGCCTGACTAGCATCACCACCCTGGATGGTTCCGACCTTGAATATGTGGACATCTATAAGTACCTAGGTGTCTGGCTAGACTGTAAACTCTCCTTCCAGACTCATATCAAACATCTCCAATCGAAAATCAAATCTATAGTCGGCTTTCTATTCCACAACAAAGCCTCCTTCACTCACGCCGCCAAACTTACCCTAGTAAAACTGACTATCCTACCGATCCTCGACTTCGGCGATGTCATCTACAAAATTGCTTCCAACACTCTACTCAGCAAACTGAATGCAGTTTATCACAGTGCCATCCGTTTTTCCACTAAAGCACCTTATACCACCCACCACTGCGACCTGTATGCTCTAGTCGGCTGGCCCTCGCTACATATTCGTCGCCAGACCCACTGGCTCCAGGTCATCTACAAGTCCATTCTAGGTAAAGCTCCGCCTTATCTCAGCTCACTGGTCACGATGGCAACACCCACCCGTAACACGCGCTCCAGCAGGTGTATCTCACTGATCATCCCTAAAGCCAACACCTCATTTGGCCGCCTTTCTTTCCAGCCTGTGACTGGAACGAATTGCAAAAATCGCTGAAGTTGGAGACTTTTATCTCCCTCACCAACTTCAAACATCTGCTATCTGAGCAGCTAACCGATCGCTGCAGCTGTACATAGTCTATCGGTAAATAGCCCACCCATTTTTACCTACCTCATCCCCATACTGTTTTTATTTATTTTATTTTATGCTCTTTTGCACACCAATATCTCTACCTGTACATGACCATCTGATCATTTATCACTCCAGTGTTAATCTGCAAAATTGTAATTATTCGCCTACCTCCTCATGCCTTTTGCACACAATGTATATAGACTCTCCTTTTTTCTACTGTATTATTGACTTGTTAATTGTTTACTCCATGTGTAACTCTGTGTTGTCTGTTCACACTGCTATGCTTTATCTTGGCCAGGTCGCAGTTGCAAATGAGAACTTGTTCTCAACTAGCCTACCTGGTTAAATAAAGGTGAAATCATTTTTTATTTTATTTTTATTTTTTTTAGCAGATGCTCTTATCCAGTGCAACATACAGGAGCCATTAGGGTTGTGCCTTACTCAAGGGCACGTCAACAGATGTTTCACCTAGTAAGCTCGGGGATTCAAACCAGCAACCTTTCTGCTCTTAACCGCTAGGCTAACTGCCACCCCATGACCACTTCAGCAGTACTAGCGACATCTCTGCTGATGGAATGATGTGTGGTCTCAGAGCAGACACTTCCTCCTCTCTCTATCTGAACTACATCTGCTTTGATAGAGGGCACAGATAGAAATAGATCTCTCCCAAAGGACAAGCTAGTAGCTTTGTAACTGCTCTGGTTTTCCGACTTTAAGCAATTTAATTTCTATGTCGGAAGTGAGTTAGAGAAGGTACCACTTTCTATATTTTTTTATTCTATTTTTCTCTCTCGGACCCCACTGCCCATCCTTTCAGTTCTCTGTGAATACTCACACCTCTCAGCCCTACTGGCAGAGTTGCTGTTAGGAGCCCCGTGTTCATGCTCTACATATACAGTGGGGAGAACAAGTATTTGAGACACTGCCGATTTTGAAGGTTTTCCCTACTTACAAAGCATGTAGAGGTCTGGAATTTATCATAGGTACACTTCAACTGTGAGAGACGGAATCTAAAACAAAAATCCAGAAAATCACATTGTATGATTTTTAAGTAATTCATTTGCATTTTATTGCATGACATAAGTATTTGATACATCAGAAAAGCAGAACTTAATATTTGGTACAGAAACCTTTGTTTGCAATTACAGAGATCATACGTTTCCTGTCATTCTTGACCAGGTTTGCACACACTGCAGCAGGGATTTTGGCCCACTCCTCCATACAGACCTTCTCCAGATCATTCAGGTTTCGGGGCTGTCGCTGGGCAATATGGACTTTCAGCTCCCTCCAAAGATTTTCTATTGGGTTCAGGTCTGGAGACTGGCTAGGCCACTCCAGGACCTTGAGATGCTTCTTACGGAGCCACCTCTTAGTTGCCCTGGCTGTGTGTTTTGGGTCGTTGTCATGCTGGAAGACCCAGCCACAACCCATCTTCAAGGCTCTTACTGAGGGAAGGAGGTTGTTGGCCAAGATCTCGCGATACATGGCCCCATCCATCTTCCCCTCAATACGGTGCAGTCGTCCTGTCCCCTTTGCAGAAAAGCATCCCCAAAGAATGATGTTTCCACCTCCATGCTTCATGGTTGGGATGGTGTTCTTGGGGTTGTACTCATCCTTCTTCTTCCTCCAAACACGGCGAGTGGAGTTTAGACCAAAAAGCTCAATTTTTGTCTCATGACCACATGACCTTCTCCCATTCCTCCTCTGGATCATCCAGATGGTCATTGGCAAACTTCAGACGGGCCTGGACATGCGCTGGCTTGAGCAGGGGGACCTTGCGTGCGCTGCAGGATTTTAATCCATGACGGCGTAGTGTGTTACTAATGGTTTTCTTTGAGACTGTGGTCCCAGCTCTCTTCAGGTCATTGACCAGGTCCTGTCGTGTAGTTCTGGGCTGATCCCTCACCTTCCTCATGATCATTGATGCGCCACGAGGTGAGATCTTGCATGGAGCCCCAGACCGAGGGTGATTGACCGTCACCTTGAACTTCTTCCATTTTCTAATAATTGCGCCAACAGTAGTTGCCTTCTCAACAAATTGCTTGCCTATTGTCCTGTAGCCCATCCCAGCCTTGTGCAGGTCTACCATTTTATCCCTGATGTCCTTACACAGCTCTCTAGTCTTGGCCATTGTGGAGAGGTTGGAGTCTGTTTGATTGAGTGTGTGGACAGGTGTCTTTTATACAGGTAACGGAGTTCAAACAGGTGCAGTTAATACAGGTAATGAGTGGAGAACAGGAGGGGTTCTTAAAGAAAAACTAACACGTCTGTGAGAGCCGGAATTCTTACTGGTTGGTAGGTGATCAAATACTTATGTCATGCAATAAAATGCAAATTAATTACTTAAAAATCATACAATGGGATTTTCTGGATTTTTGTTTTAGATTCCGTCTATCACAGTGTACCTATGATAAACATTACAGACCTCTACATGCTTTGTAAGTAGGAATACTGCTGATTTTGCAGGTTATCAAATACTTGTTCTCCCCACTGTATATGGTGGCTCCATAGAGACTATGAATACCTCCGTGGGTGTCATTATTTAACCTTTGACCTGGATCTGGCCACTGTCAGGCCACATGAGCAGTCAGAGCCCACCGCTGCTCAAGAAACTACTTTCGTTACTGCTGGTTTTGGTCTATTAAGCATCTGATTGCCCCATTCAAAGTGGAAAGAGATCCTGTGCAGAACTGTGGTGGGCATATATGAAGGGCTAAAGCCCGAGAGGTTAGCCAGAGAATGTTGGTCAATTCTCTTGTGGTAAATCCAATCTTCTCACTCACTCTAACACACACACACACACACACACACACACACACACACACACACACACACTAAAATACAAACACATATTTATACACCACCAGTGCAGCTCAAAGGAATGATTGGCATCCGTCTGTGAATGCTGACCGGAAGGAGGGTCAGTGAGAAAGGGAGAGGGTGGGGAGCACTTCAAGGGAGCAGGGAGGGTAGGTCTTACGGAGACCGAAAGAGGGAGGGAGAGTGGGAGGATTAACCGAAAAAGGTAGAAGGGATAGAAAGTTGCAAAGAGTTGCTGGTGAAATAGACAGAAAGAGGAGTCTAGTGAACTTGGTTGAACAAGCTGTGGACCAGGTGTGCTCCTCCTCTGCCCAGCACGGAGTGCCTATTCCTGGGTAGAAAGAGCAAAACAGGCCCCTCTGGGGCTGGATCATGGGACAGAGCCTTCCTCTGGAGACCCCAGCTCAGGACCAACACATCCCCCGCAGCGGTGAGTTTCTAGCTTACTTACTCACTCACTCACTCAGTCACTCACATACACCTGCTCTATTATCAGTCTCACAAGTACACATTTATAAATAAACTCAAACACTTTTACTCACTTATAAAAAAATATCCTTAGTGATCAGTTTTTCAATTTCTTTTCAACATCTTGGGTGCTGAAAAAAGTTTGGAGGGCAGAGGAGAGGCGGGGCTGGAGATTGTGTAATCAACAATGTTGCACACTTTATTTATCTCTCTTTACCACAGGGAATGCTAAAAGTCACTGGGATCAGGTGGATGAATATCAGCTGTGTGTGTGTGTGTGCGTGCACCCACATTACTGAGTGCAGGATACCCTTCTGACATGCTGTATGCAAAACAAAAAGATTAGCCGCACAAACACGTCTCACTGTTTGCGGCAGAGGGATTACTGGAAATATGATTTTCTGTCTGAATGTGTAGAGTGTTATTATGTGCTTTTTTTGGAGCCATACCATCCAGCATTCCCTCAGTATTGTTGTGGTATGTTATCCCATGGAGGTTAAGCCTACGAGGTTGGGTTGTCTTGCTAGGTTATTGTATTGAGATTAAGTTAGGCAACCAGCGAGTAATCGGCCTAGTGTGCCACTTGTGTAACAAGTTAAACAAGCACACCATGCAAAAAATGGACCAGCCCTTCTTGCATTTGAAATGCCAGATGGCCAGTTCGACCCTGTGTGTAGATACTAGTACACAAAACCAGGTTGAGAGATGGCTATCTTTTCAAACGAAAACTTTAGGTATTGGAATTACCTCTCTGTACCACCCACTAGTGACAAGTCAAAACTTATCTAGGCTCCATTTCAAAACATGGAAGGTGACTAGTTTAGGGTTGAGGAGGGAAAGGGAGGGTGGGCTTTCCTTGCGGAAGCAGACTCATATCTAAGTGATCAGGCTGCTCTAGGCAGTGGGCCTGCTGCTGAGGCCCTTTAATACAACACTATCTGTTCTCCACCACATGCTCACCTGACTGCTCCTGCTATGAGTCATGGGGCTGAGGCTAAACCTGGATCATAATTAGCTACAGTTTTTTACGCAAGATATGTGATAACTATGTTTCCATACTCAACGTTACAGCTTAGCTTATACAAAACTTTGCCATAGATTTTTCAAGTAACCTGCTCTTGGCAATACTATCTTCGTTCTCATGTCAGGTACAAGGTTATCTTCTAAATGTCCGTGTCCAGTTGCTGGTGGTTCTACAAAAAAATATATTAAAACCATGTTTTGTATCGAGCGGGAAATGCCTCTTGCATGTGTGTAGATCTTTGTTTTGCTCACACTGTGTAACTTGCTGTCATCTACTAGTAGAAACAACTAGTTCCTGCAAAGATGCTGGGAAATGCTAGATGTGCGTTGGCGAAGAGCCTCCCAGCACGGCACAAAAAATGGATTTAAATACTTTCTGATTTTTTTTCTCCAGATTTTTTGTAGAATCATCTGCAACTGGACACTCACATTTCTAAGAACATTTTTCCTAATGACCATTACTCAGGCCTCTTTCTTTTTGTGGTGGGAGACTTGGTGTGAGATGATGTGTAGTTCGAAAAAATAATATATGACAACTCTTTTTATTGACTCGAGTTATTATTCGTTTTTCTGAGTTACTCATTCATTTTTTGTCGTTATTTTGAACTGCTGGCCGCAATTAACTCTACAGCAGGATTAATACGTGCTTCTCCGGCTCCTGAAATGTGCGGCGACCAACAACTGTCTGTCATATATGCGCGCTGGAAAATAGATCATGCTGCAGGCAGCATAGAGAAGAAAAATACATGTTTAGAACTGATAACAGCCCCTGTGCAACAAACTCGAACTTGAGAACGAATCGTTTGGGGTGCTGCAGTTGGCGAACAATATTGTGCTTATCACCCTCACTGCAGTCAAGCAATGCATTCCACCAAGAGCCGTTCACAATCTAGTCCGGTTGCGACCACAACTAGACCTCGTTTCAAGTGTATCAATAAATAATATAGTTTGTATTCCTAGAAATCTGGGCGTTACTGACTCTAAATAGTCAAGATTTGTTATTTTGACTAAACGAGTCAAAGATCATAGTCAGTAAAAATAGCTCAACTTCCCATCACTAGTCTGAGGTGTGGAATATGTTTTGACACCAGGTGTGGCTATTAGCATTGCTTTGAGGTCATCTCAGTCTGGCGGTTTCCACTAGATAGTAAAGCCACAATGTCGAAATTGGCTATATTGTAAAAATGGGAAATCACGTTTTAAGTAGATAAATTGTAGAAATAGGTGGAACTTATGACGTTGTGGCTGTGGTAACTGTTACAGGCTTTGGTTTTCGAGGTTGGTTCTATTTAGTTGTGAATGCGCACTGATTGGAATTATCCTAGTTGATCAGGATGTGTTTCACCTGTTGCCTCATTAGTCAGTTGTTAGTTTTAGGTGATATTTAAGAGCTACAGAGCCAATGCTTCAGTGGGCATCTCTTATGTGAAACAAAGCCTTTTATCATGTCTCACCTGTTTGTTTTGTGCCACATTTATTTGCACTCCCTTACCTAAGTTGGTGTGAGTTGTCTTTTCCTTTAGTTTGTCTGCTATCAGGCAAATCCGGTGGGTGTTTGTTTAGCCAGCACCCAGTCAGTAGGCACCCCCTTGGATGCCTTTTAAAACCCCACCTGTTTTGTTCTGGTTGTCAGAGGCTCATTTGGTAGTTCCCTATTTCTAATGAGCAGCAAATTTTTTTTTTGGGGGGGGGGGGGGGGGGGGGGGGGGGGGGGGGGGGGGGGGGGGGGTGTGTAACATTACTAGTGACGACCAAGTCTGACCCTGTTTCCTTATTGGCAAGCTCTAGATGGGATGGATTCCTAATTGGACAGCACTGTCGTCTAGCCTGGTATCCTTGCTGTCACTGCATCATTCACTTTGAACCTTTCTTCCAGACCTCTCTAATGTCTGTTTTTACATAAAATCATTATACACAACACTTAAGGATTCTTCAAGAGGTCTGGGTGATTGATGATGATGGAGGGTTTATGGTATTGTTATACAACGGGTGGGTCTAATCTTTAATACTGATTGGTAAAAACCGCATTCCAGCCGGTGTCTATTCCACAAATTAGCACCGGCTAAATCTATGACGTTAAAATGCCTATTTACTCTGTTCCATCTGACTGCACAATCCACTGTCATCCCAGCCAAGTTCTAAACTTGATCTCCATTATAAAAAGCATCTAGACATTATCTCAATTTTCTTTTACACTAACATTTAGTTTTCAACAGCAGAGATTTGTATAAACCTTATAGAACAAAGACTGAACAACTGGATAGCGTCTCTAGCAACCGAACCGATAGAACGAACGATCAGCCAGCTTGGGTAGCAACCCTAGATTTGTGTCAGGACTTTATCTTGTGGAAGAATGAAATGGTATGAATAAATTCATCAAAATAATGTTTTTAATGAAAATATGTCAATCATTATTTGAATATGTTGGTAACCCGTAGTATAAAAGTGATACTGCCCTTGAAACCGGTGTTTTGAAAGATATATTGGCACAATTTGCTAACACCCCTGCCAATATACCGCCTTCTCTGGCATTATCACTTAATATTATGTCCTGTGTGCTTTATAGCCGACAGTACAGGCTATCAGTTGAAACAGGCTCTCTGTTTCCATGTGAGTGGTGGAGGTTGACTTTGTTCTCTGTCACAGTTAGAATCAGGGTGGAGTACCGTTTCCTCCCTTGTTTCCCAGAACCCTCCCCCCTTTCCTCTGTCCGAGTCACACAGCTGCAGACAGCCTCCACACACCGGACCTCCACTCACTCTTCAGGCACGCTTTTGACAAGAAAATGGGTATAGGAAGGATCCATTTGGTCACCTTTCGGATCTCCGGGATAAGATCAACTGTATTTCCTGCTACCAGCTGAATGGAGTGAATGTGCTGCCGTGTGTTTCTGGTAGTATCAGTCAGTCAACCCACTGTGGATCTGGAGTGTGTCGGCCCAGCACAGCCATCATTTATCCTGCTTGAGGGGATTTTAACTGACCTGCCTGCCGTGCTCTCCTTGTCAGAGGCAAACCGTTCTGCCAGAGCCTGCTGTGCCTGTGTGTAGGAGAACCAAGGGAGTGTATGTGTTACAGACAACTGCGTTTAGCAACTCATTCTTTGGACATCGTGAACTGAATCCACTGGTTTTTGTAACTTCCCGAAGAGATGGCTGTACATGGTTTGGACCTGGCCTCTGGACTTTGATGTTTTGTCCGTATGTGGCTTAGTAGCCTTCTGTGGGTCTCTGCACTGTCACAGCCGACCCCCGCCCCTCCCTACCTAGGGTGTTGGGATTGACTAGGGACAAGTGTTTGAGTTTTTGAACACAACCTTCTGCTTCCTCATGGCATGCTGCCTCAAGTCCCACCACCATGGAAGCTGGACCCTGACCTCTCACCCAGGTGACTTGCTCTGTAATATAACTTCCATAACCCTGCTTTGGAGCCCATTTCCACCTTTTGACATGTTTCCTCTACCTCCACTTCTGGTGTTTTGAAGGAAGGTATTGTATAGTATTATTACATCTGCCCATCAGCAGCTGGCAAATATTATAGTGTTTTTTAAGCGTGCGTTGTTGTGTGAACCGAATTGCTGGGGCAATGTTATTGTCAGGACATCCTATGTTTGTGGGACTGGTTGGTTGTTTTGCCCCAGCCCTTCTACACTGTAAATATTAAATCTGCGGAATTAATACCTCAACCTTAGAGGAACCTGGCTCACAGAGATGTTCTGTGACAGGCCTTGTGAAGCTCAGCACCTTGTCAGTCAGCCTGTCAATCACCTGAGCTGTTACCATGGCAGCTGGATGTCTGTACGTGTCTCGGAGAGAGACTCACTCAGGCCAAAGAGAGAGTCCTACCTCCAAATAATGTTAAAGGTGTATGACTCCACATTGTTAGTGAAAAAGCATAAAGAGTGCAATGTGTGTCTGTGTGCTTCCACATAGCCTGTTGTTGTTGAAAGGCTTATAACAATATTCTCCCAGTAGGGAGGAATGTGAGACTCTTGATTGTGGGAAGCTATAGGCGGAGGCTAGTGCAAGAGGAACTCTCCCATCTCATAACTGTTGGTTACTTGGTTGTGAATGTGTGGAGGAGTACATGCGCTTTCACTATCACCCTGCCAAAGCACACACAGTCCCAGAGCTCTGAGCTAACGTTAATAACCTTCCTAATGAGCCTGGCACTCCCATGTTCTTTAATCACGGTGCATATGGGTGTCAGGCTAGCATAGCTAGGCTAATGTTCCTCTGCACTTTACTCTGTGTGCATATGGGTGTCAGTCTAGCTCAGTTAGGCTATAGGCTAATGTTCTAATACAACACTTTACTCAAGAGTGCATGGGCCAGGCTAAACAGCAGCTGGTGCACAAGGTTTTGCTCGCCTGAGTTAGAGCTCAGGTAGGCTACTGTAAAAAATGTCTGGGCAAGGGTTACCTCTGCTCTCTGTGCTGTTGTTATGTTGCAGATGCCCAGTTGTAGTTGTCATAGTTCAACAGTGTTTCTTGACTCTCTATTCTTGTCTCTCTGACGCCATTGCTCCAGTTGATGAAGTTGACCACCTGCACACCACGACGGAGGGAGATGGGGACAGCACCCCTCTCCCATTCAAGGGCAAGGGCAAGTTCTCTACCCTTGGCAAGATCTTCAAACCATGGAAGTGGAGGAAGAAGAAAAGCAGCGAGAAGTTTACGGAAACTTCAGAAGGTTTGTGTTATGGTTTCGTTGTGTTTGTTAGTTTTTATGTGTTGCATTCAGTCTTTATCAAATGCCTTTTCAGTGTGTTTTCCTGTCTCCTGGTGATATGGCCAATTTTCCAGTGTGTACAGTTCAGTCTGCTTTAACAAGACGATTGTTATAGTGGTTAGAATAATATGATTTTTATTTGAAGATCTGTAAACTTACATCTTTGACTTCTGGAACGTGAGATGACACTAAAATCTGAAGTATTATCTTTGGTTTTATATGCTATCTGGAAGAAATCTGAAAAAAACCTCAGTGCATTAACGCACTGGCGTAAATTCTGTGTGTTGACGGCAGTTCTGGAGAGAAAGATGTCGATGAGACGACCGAGGCAGGAGCTTATAGAACAGGGAGTGCTGAAGGAGCTCCCGGAGAATGGTAAGAGTGCTGCCACTGGTGATGT
Source organism: Oncorhynchus mykiss (assembly GCF_013265735.2). Classification (NCBI taxonomy): domain Eukaryota; kingdom Metazoa; phylum Chordata; class Actinopteri; order Salmoniformes; family Salmonidae; genus Oncorhynchus; species Oncorhynchus mykiss. Next base: position 43,723,388 of record NC_048566.1, on the reverse strand, counting down.
CACTCACTCACCAGATCCCCACATGACTCAATCAGCCAGTTCCAGTTGGCTCACTTCCACTTCCCTTCCACTTACCCCTAAACTTTGAATGTTTGGCGAAAGATTGCGCCGGAGGGAGAAAGATGGCGCCGAAGGGTCTTATCGGCTCTTAACCAACCATGCTATTTTGTTTGTTTTTTCACGTTGTTCGTAACTGTTTTTTTTAAATATATTTTTACCCCTTTTTTCTCCCCAATTTCGTGGTATCCAATTGTTGTAGTAGCTACTATCTTGTCGCATCGCTACAAATCCCGTACGGGCTCGGGAGAGACGAAGGTTGAAAGTCATGCGTCCTCCGATACACAACCCAACCAGCCGCACTGCTTCTTAACACAGCGAGCATCCAACCCGGAAGCCAGCCGTACCAATGTGTCGGAGGCTACACCGTGCACCTGGCAACCTTGGTTAGCGCGCACTGCGCCCGGCCCGCCACAGGAGTCGCTGGTGCGCGATGAGACAAGGACATCCCCACCGACCAAGCCCTCCCTAACCCGGACGACGCTAGGCCAACTCCCGGTCGCGGCCGGTTACGACAGAGCCTGGGCGCGAACCCAGGGACTCTGATGGCACAGTTGGCGCTGCAGTACAGCGCCCTTAACCACTGCGCCACCCGGGAGGGTTCGTAACTTTTTTGTACATAATGTTGCTGCTACAGTCTCTTATAACCGAAAAGAGGACTGGGAATAGTCACCTCAAATTCGACGAGTCGGACTCGAGGGATATACTACGGACACCCGACCATGCCCAGATCCCCGTGATTCGCTGGAAAAGTAAACGTAGGTTTCACGGAAAGAAATCAGGATGCCTTGTGAGAATCAGGCGACTAGTGGCTAATCTGCCGTTGCCTTCCGTTCTGCTAGCTAACGTTCAATCGCTGGAAAATAAATGGGAGGAACTGAAAGCACGTATATCCTACCAACGGGACATTTAAAAACTGTAATATGTTTCACCGAGTCGTGGCTGAACGACGACATTAAGACCATTCAGCTGGCGGGTTATACACTATCGGCAGAACAGAACAGCAGCCTCTGATAAGACACAGGGTGTGGGCCTATGCATATTTGTAAATAATAGCTGGTGCACAATATCTAAGGAGGTCTCAGGGTTTTGCTCGCCTGTATCTCAGAGTTTTTATCTGTATTTTTTGTAGCTGTCTACATACCACCACAGGCCGAGGCTGGCACTAAAACTGCGCTCAATGAGCTGTATTCCGCCATAAGCAAACAGGAAAACACTCATCCAGAGACTGCACTCTTAGTGGCCAGGGACTTAAATCAGTTTTACCTCATTTCTATCAGCATGTTAAATGTGCAACCAGAGGGTAAATTCTAGACCACCTCTACCCCACACACAGAGAAGCGTACAAAGCTCGCCCTCCATTTGGCAAATAAGACCATAACTCTATCCTCCTGATTCCTGCTTACAAGTAAAAATTAAAGCTGGAGGCTCCAGTGACTGGGTCAAGAAAATAGTGGTCAGATGAAGCAGATGCTAAACTACAGGACTGGTTTGCTAGCACAGACTGGAATATGTTCCGGGATTCTTCAGATGGCATTGAGGAGTACACCACATCAGTCACTGGCTTCATCAATAAGTGCATAGAGGACGTCGTCCCCACAGTGACTGTACGTACATACCCCAACCAGAAGCCATGGATTACTGGCAACATTCGCACTGAGCTAAAGGGTAGAGTTGCCGCTTTAAAGGAGAGGGACTCTAACCCAGAAGCTTATAAGAAATCCCGCTATGCTCTCTGATGAACCATCAAACAGGCAAAGCGTCAATACAGGACTAAGATCGAATCATACTACACCGGCTCCAATGCTCGTCGGATGTGGCAGGGCTTGCAAACTATTACAGACTACAAAGGGAAGCACAGCCGAGAGCTGCCTGTGACACGAGCCTACCAGATGAGCTAAATAACTTCTATGCTCGCTACGAGGCAAATAACACTGAAACATGCATGAGAGCATCAGCTGTTCCGGATGACTGTGTGATCACGCTCTCCGCTGTTGTGAGTAAGACCTTTAAACAGGTCAACATTCACAAGGCCGCTGGGCCAAACGGATTACCAGGACGTGTACTCCGAGCATGCGCTGACCAACTGGCAAGTGTCTTCACTGACATTTTTAACCTCTCCCTGTCCAAGTCTGTAATACCAACATGTTTCAAGCAGACCACTGTAGTCCCTGTGCCCAAGGTAACCTGCCTAAATGACTACCGACCCGTAGCACTCACGTCTGTAGCCATGAAATGCTTTGAAAGGCTGGTCATGGCTCACATCAACACCATTATCCCAGAAGCCCTCGACCCACTCCAATTTGCATACTGCACCAACAGATCCACAGATTATGCAATATCTTTTGCACGCCACACTGCCCTTTCCCACCTGGACAAATGGAACACCTATGTTATTATCTATTCTTTAATAACTCTACCTACATAATAACCTCGACACCGGTAACACCGGTAACCCCCCCCCCCCCCCCCCCCCCCCCGCACAATGACACATTGACTCTCTACCGGTGCCCCCTGAATATAGCCCCGCTATTGTTATTTACTGCTGCACTTTAATTATTTTTTATTCTTATCATTTCCTTTTTTAGGAATTTTCTTAAAACTGCATTGTTGGTTAAGGGCTTGTAAGTAAGCATTTCACTGTAAGGTCTACTACCCCTGTTGTATTCGGGCGCATGTGACAAATCAAATTGATTTGATATATGTAAAGTGTAAGCAACATGTTGGACGCTCCACCACTACCCTACATATACCTATCCAGACCCTTCAGATCTGCAAACATTTAAGGGTTAGGGCAGCCAAGGGGGAGGGAGCAAATTGGAAATGGCTTTATCTTTATCAGACCAAAGTCCAGGGCTATCACACCTACACAGACAGCATAGTCGATGACAATAACAGCTTCAAATTCAGGACATTCAATGGCAGTTGAAGAAAAGCAAATTCACTCTCATGCTCCCTTTCAAACAGTATAACTGTATATTTTGGGAAGAAAATGACATGGCGTTTTTCTTGAGCTGGGGAAAGTGGAACGAATTGCACCCTGCAGCGAAATAGCTTTGAAAGTCAGTGTGTTCTGTGCTCTTACTCTGCCGGCATCAGTGTTGCAGAGACCTGTTTATTAAACATATTTTACTCCATGGGCAGAGCTCTGTTCTGAAGGGGTTGGCAGTTAGGACACCTTTCTCAAACCTTACATTCTGAATAGGGCTGCGAAATCATATCCAGATGCACCGCGGGAACAAATCCAAAAGTCCATCCTGCTCTATTTCAACAAGCCAATTAAATTTGATACTCAAATATGCAGAACATTTTGAGTAGAGATGATGGCTTTGTTAGATTTCTGGCTAACCCCTCCCTCACACTTGGTTGGTGACTCAAAGTAGTGTAGTTTATAGATCTTCTCATGTGTGCTTGATGATTGTCACTGTATGGAAAGTCTCACTGCTTGTATCCATTTTTGTGACAGAAGGGGACGATCCTCACAGCCCCAAGCAGCCCTACGTGAAGAATGGCCACACCCTGCCCGTGGGTGGAGGTGGTGGAGGGGGAAGAGGGCAGGAGAACCAGACAAGACCCCCTTCAGACTCTGGGGTGAACCCCTCAGACTTTAAGATTAACCCAGCCTGGCTGCCCCAGCCAGAGGACCGCAGGGTCCGCTTCCCCCCGGATGTAGACCGCCATGGGGACCAGGGTGGCCCCAGAGGCTCCGGACATCAGGAGGAGGGCCAGCGAGGAGGTGGAGGACGGTCCCAGGGGGAGGGGAAGTCTAACATGGCCTGGCAGGGCCAGGTGATGGGCCAGGTGCAGGGGATGGGACAGGAGGAGGGTAGACGTGGGGGCAGACTACACCTTTCTGACGGAGACAAGCGGCCGGGCCTGCAGAAGGCGCCATCAGAGGACGGAAGGAGGAGTCGCCCCACTGAGACAGCATGGAAGCCCACCCTCCCCCGGCACGCGTCCGCAGAGGAGGGAAGGGCCCGTAGAGGTGAGCTATTAACACCGACACATTCTTTTACTTTTAGATTTGTATATATTGTTGTGAATTGTTAGATATTACTGCACTGTTGGTGCTAGGAACACAAGCATTTCGCTACACACGCAATAACATCTGCTAAATATGTGTATGCAACCAATCAAATTTGATTTGACACATACACACCCTTATTCTGTGGAGTAGGGTGAAGCTGTCCCTAGACACTGATCTAAGGTTTGTGTTTTTCCCCCTAATTGAAGATTTGAAAAGGATCAGCTGATCCTAGATCTTTGCATAAAGGCAACTTCTACCTGGAGCCTGGTTTTCTGACTGCCCCTCCCTCCCTCCCTCCTTCCAGTCAGTCTTCCTCCTCTTCAGTCCTCTGGTTTGGGCCCAGATATAGACAGGAGTCTCGGAGCCTCTTTGCTCCCCTGAGTCCTGCTCCAGCTATGCGTCTTATTCAGGAACAGAAGGGAATAGAAGGAATAGCTCATCGTCTCCTCCTTTCGTAATTAATGCGGCACTATCGTTTTAACCATTCCTGCCCTTAAAAGCTAATGCCTCTCAGCTCAACCGTAAACCTGCTGAAGAGCTAAAGCTAATTGATACAATTCCAGCTATTACACACTGAGCTAAATGGCATTTAGTGTCTGCTGTTTCTTTTAGATATTATGCTGTCCCTGATTTATCTTAATCTTCTCGCTTTCTCTTTCTCTCTCTCCCTCTATTGTCTCTTTTCTCTCTCACTTCTGACACTTCCATTTCATCCCTCTCCCCCTCTTCTTTTCTCCCCTTTTCTCTCTCCCTCCGTTTTCTCTGACCTACAGTGCCTTCAGAAAGTTTTCACACCCTTGACTTTTTCCACGTTAGTTGTTACAGGCAGAATTTTAAATTGATTCAATTTAGATTTTGTGTCAATGATCTACACACAATACCCCATAATGTCAAAGTGGAATTATGTTTTTAGAAGTGTTTACAAATTAATAATAAATGAAAAGCTGAACTCTTAAGTCAATAAATGTTCAACCCTTTTGTAATGGCAAGCTTAAATAAGTCACTACAAAGATACAGGCACCCTAACTCAGTTGCCAGAGAGAAAGGAAACTGTTACAGAGTTTAGAGTTTAATGGCTGTGATAGGAGATGAATGAGGATTGCTCAACAACATTGTAGTTACTCCACAATACTAACATAAATGACAGAATGCAAAGAAGGAAGCCTGTACAGGAAACCTGTAATCCAACACAACACACCACGGAGTACCACTCTTTATATTTTCAACCATGGTGGCTGGATCATGTTATGGGTATGCTTGCCATCGGCAAAGACTAGAGTTTTTTTTAGGATGAAAAGAAATGGAATAGAGTTAAGCACAGGCAAAGTCTTAGAGAAAAACTTGGTTTAGTCTGCTTTCCAACAGAAACTGGGAGATGTCGTTTCTTTGTCATCATTAAAGGTGAAGACTGTTATTTTATAAAATCAATTCTCTGTAATTATTATTACATGATTAAACTAATCATGTAAATTGTATTAACTAGGAAGTCAGGGCACCACGGAAAATCTTCAGATAACAAAGTTATAATTTTCAGAATATAACTCTTCAGATATTTTAATATCTGATCAATTAGTCTTCTATTAATGAATTATTCTTTACAGTCTCATCTGAACGTCGTAAATGGTTGGATATCTGCACAAACCCAGCCTGTACTATAAATCATCCATACACCAATTTGCTTAATTATTTATTTACTAACTAACTAAATAATCACAGAAATGCATAAACAAACAAACCGTAGATATTGGTTACTAACAATGATAGGGAAGATTCCCTAGTGGGCTAAACCGATATGACAGCTTGGTGGACAAAGGGAAGGGGGTGTGGACTGAGAGAGCTGGAAAGACTAAATGGCTTCATTACACAGTCTATAATTATATACATTGAAATGCTAATCCTTCGCACATGAATGCTTACTCATTTAGGAATAATTGCAATCAATATATATTTACGCCCATATGTCGTTGTGATCTTCTCTGTTGGAATCATCAGTCTGTCTGTGGAAGAGTCAGTTCATCAGAGAGTCTCTGGTTACTCATGGTGGTAGCTCTATCGGCGGCTCCTGATAATGTCGGTTGTTATGGATACGTCAGGCGTCCATTGTTCTTAGAGTAGATGTTTCGGTGGTTGTCGGTATTCGCATCCCAAGTTTACATAATTTCGAGCTGGAGACTAGTAATTAGTATCTAAGATTTGCTCTTATTCTGTAGGGATTGATAGTCTCAGAGTTTAACCATTTCCAGGCATGTAGCCAATGCTCCACATGGTATGGTTTTCTAATCTTGGTACTCAAACCTGTGCCACCTCAGCTTACACCGAGGTATGCGTGGTCTTCACTTTTCGCAATCAAAGCTCACACTGTGGGTTTGCTTAGTTTGAAAAAGATTTTCTTAGGAGGGGCTTTTATTCGTAACAGTAGAAAAGGCGGTTCCATGATGCCAGATCATGTCTTCGCTCACGGGGGCGTGGCCGCTGACTAGTTAAACTTTACAGGGAATACAATTCTATCAAAATGAAAGGTTAACATCACATGACATTATTTCACAAAGAGTTTCATCTTTACTCATCAAGATTTAGATGCAAACACCATCATTGAGAAATGTACGCATTCAGAGATATAGTTGTGTGTTTCCTGTCCTCTATGAAGTTACCAAATGAAACGCACTCAACATAACTGTCCTTTAAGTGTCCATTGACCCTTCCCACATTCTCACAAGTGGACATATAGTTTCATTTTCACATTTTGGGAATTTAGGAGTTCGGCCAAGTGAAATCCTTTGTTCACTCTGTGGTCTCTCTCTCTGCATGAAAAGGGGAAGAGAGTCTCCACCAGGAATTTACGACCTGAGATAATAGAACCTGGGTGTAGTAGAGAGTGAGAGAGGGGGAAGCCACTATCTACACCCAGAAAGGGCCACGTCATGACAGAGCCAAATTCACCTTTCAACAGGACAATTACCTAAAACACAAGGCCAAAATATACACTGGGGTTGCTTACTAAGACAACATTGAATGTACAGTGCCTTGCGAAAGTATTTGGCCCCCTTGAACTTTGCTACCTTTTGCCACATTTCAGGCTTCAAACATAAAGATATAAAACTTTATTTTTTTGTGAAGAATCAACAACAAGTGGGACACAATCATGAAGTGGAACGACATTTATTGGATATTTCAAACTTTTTTAACAAATCAAAAACTGAAAAATTGGGCGTGCAAAATTATTCAGCCCCTTTACTTTCAGTGCAGCAAACTCTCTCCAGAAGTTCAGTGAGGATCTCTGAATGATCCAATGTTGACCTAAATGACTAATGATGATAAATACAATCCACCTGTGTGTAATCAAGTCTCCGTATAAATGCACCTGCACTGTGATAGTCTCAGAGGTCCTTTAAAAGCGCAGAGAGCATCATGAAGAACAAGGAACACACCAGGCAGGTCCGAGATACTGTTGTGAAGAAGTTTAAAGCCGGATTTGGATACAAAAAGATTTCCCAAGCTTTAAACATCCCAAGGAGCACTGTGCAAGCGATAATATTGAAATGGAAGGAGTATCAGACCACTGCAAATCTACCAAGACCTGGCCATCCCTCTAAACTTTCAGCTCAAACAAGTAGAAGACTGATCAGAGATGCAGCCAAGAGGCCCATGATCACTCTGGATGAACTGCAGAGATCTACAGCTGAGGTGGGAGACTCTGTCCATAAGACAACAATCAGTCGTATATTGCACAAATCTGGCCTTTATGGAAGAGTGGCAAGAAGAAAGCCATTTCTTAAAGATATCCATAAAAAGTGTTGTTTAAAGTTTGCCACAAGCCACCTGTGAGACACACCAAGCATGTGGAAGAAGGTGCTCTGGTCAGATGAAACCAAAATTGAACTTTTTGGCAACAATGCAAAACGTTATGTTTGGCGTAAAAGCAACACAGCTGAACACACCATCCCCACTGTCAAACATGGTGGTGGCAGCATCATGGTTTGGGCCTGCTTTTCTTCAGCAGGGACAGGGAAGATGGTTAAAATTGATGGGAAGATGGATGGAGCCAAATACAGGACCATTCTGGAAGAAAACCTGATGGAGTCTGCAAAAGACCTGAGACTGGGACGGAGATCTGTCTTCCAACAAGACAATGATCCAAAACATAAAGCAAAATCTACAATGGAATGGTTCAAAAATAAACATATCCAGGTGTTAGAATGGCCAAGTCAAAGTCCAGACCTGAATCCAATCGAGAATCTGTGGAAAGAACTGAAAACTGCTGTTCACAAATGCTCTCCATCCAACCTCACTGAGCTCGAGCTGTTTTGCAAGTAGGAATGGGGAAAAAATTCAGTCTCTCGATGTGCAAAACTGATAGAGACATACCCCAAGCGACTTACAGCTGTAATCGCAGCAAAAGGTGGCGCTACAAAGTATTAACTTAAGGGGGCTGAATAATTTTGCACGCACAATTTTTCAGTTTTTGATTTGTTAAAAAAGTTTGAAATATCCAATAAATGTCGTTCCACTTCATGATTGTGTCCCACTTGTTGTTGATTCTTCACAAAAAAATACAGTTTTATATCTTTATGTTTGAAGCCTGAAATGTGGCAAAAGGTCGCAAAGTTCAAGGGGGCCGAATACTTTCGCAAGGCACTGTACCTGAGTGGCCTAGTTACAGTTTTGACTTAAATTGGCTCTATGGCAAGACTTGGAAATGGCTGTCTAGCAATGTTCAACTTGACAGAGCTTGAATATTTTTTTATAATATAGTATAATGGGCAAATATTGTCCCATCCAGGTGTGCTAAGCCCTTAAGAGTGTCAGAGCTGTAATTGCTGCCAAAGCTGATTCTAACATGTATTGACTCAAGGGGTTGAATTCTTATCTAATGAAGATATATTGCGGTTTTATTTTCATAAAAAATCATTTACTTTTTCTTCCACTTTGACATTGAGCATTTTGTGTAGATCATTGACAAAAAAGGACACATTTTAATCCCACTTTGTAACACAACTAAATTTGAAAAAAGTCAAGGAGTGTGAATACTTTCTGAAGGCACTGTGTTTCCTCTTTTCTCTGTGACATCAGCATGTGATAAAGACTTGTCTATAAATAAACTTCAGCTTTGAGAAATGGTGTGGGATAAGAAGCAGGGTGGAGGGTTAGGGGAATGGGGGAAGGGGTTTGGTAATTACAGCACTGTTTGTCTATACAGCTGATCTCCTGATAATGACACACACACACACTAGAGTGGCTGAGTGAATGGCACAAATTGTCTCAGTGCTCCAACCCAAGACTGAAACATTTATGTTTTTTAGGGAGATGCATAATGTGATGAGCTGGAAAATATACTATTATTGAAAGAAACAAACACGCTCCACGCTGTGTGTACTGTCTTTGACACAAATGCGCCCATGTGTCTCTCATGATGATGATTAGTGATTAAATGTATAGTGCTCTTTAACACATGTATGTTATGTAACATATTTTTTGTGTGCTGTGTGTTTTGCAGAATCAGATAGCCATTTTGTTCCTGACCCAGATTCGCTGCGGGATACTCTCCGAGAGTCACTGCCCCCCAAACAGTCCGTTATGCCCCCCAAGTGGCTGATGAGCTCCACCCCCGAGCCCGGCAGCGAACCGAACCCTGCAACCACATACTCTTCCTCCTCCTCTTCTTCCTCTGCAGTTGCAAAGCCTGCCCAAACTGTCTCCTCTGCAGGCGCCAACACCCAATCTTCAGCAATAGTGTCCCTTGCGCCATCCTCCACCCCCCAGGCGACCAAGCAGCCACCCCTCCCCCTGCCCAAGCCCGTCAACAGGGGCGTTAATGCTGCCATGTTGGGTGAGTAGTAGTACTAGTTGTGGTGGTTGTAGTAGTAGGGGCCTGTTTAATCACAGAATGGCAGAATTAGCCAATGAGATGCCCGGGGAGACCAGGTGCCGTTTGCATCGATGCACACACACATTCACTCACGTGCACGTGTGCACATGCACAATCAGTGGAGCTTCCACACGTAACTTTTAGTCACGTGTTATATGCATACATGTCTGCAGAAGACTCGTGGCACATGCATAGGGGTTACTACAAGGGACACGTGCACGTTGCACGCATTCTCACACACACACACACACACACTTTGCCACTCTCATCCTTATAATGATGTTATCCCTGCGGCTCCAGCAGCTGTTCCCCAGCCGATGACTTAATAAGACTGAACTATTTTAGACAGCAGCAGCAGAGCAGATTTTCCCTGGCATTGTACTCTCCCAGGACACCACTGACTCTGGTGGATCTGAGCCTGCTGCTGCTCAGCTCCATGCGAAGACAATATTGTTGTTTTTGTTGTTACCAGGGGCGTTTCTCGTCAGGAGAGTCTGACTTTATTCACTGTTGTTCTCTTTGAGATCTGATACGCCTATTACCTTAGGACTGTTTTAAACACATTAGGTTGGTTGGTTTAGCCTGGAGCTAGTAGGCTTGGAAGTCATTTGCCGTGCACTCGTTTTGTCACCTATTCGCCATCTATAGTCTGTCAAGCTATTTCATATGTACGTTCTAGAATGTGTGTAGACATTTCAGCTGTCATATGTCTTATGTAAACAATTCCGATGTATTAAACCATGTCGGAAATGTTAACAAATGGGGCATAGAATGGGGCTTTTCATGATGTAGTCATGTAGCAGGAAGGAGAAATGGCATTAAGAAGTTGCTTCGCTGATAAACTTTCTGCATTCTAATTTGGTACAATTACAATACGTTCAGTTATTGTCTACAATACATTTTAGCCAGTGCATTTTGTTAGGTAATGTTCAAACCAAGGTGTTCATAAACTACTGGGAAAACTTGTAGATCTAAAATCTCATCCGGCATGGTACTGAATATGCAATCATTGCTTCCCCAGCAGTTGTTGAAACATATCAAACTGTATATGAATGCTAGCTGAGCCTGTAGTGACTGTTTTCAAAGGTATTTCAAAGGTATTCCACTAGTTAGTTAGGAATATTCCTAACAGTTAGCTAGGTACAGAGTGATTACTTCCAATGGCTAGGAGTTTTGATTTCCTCTTCACTTTCCCCACTTGGTGCCCCTCTCACAGCCCAGACAAGCCTCTCAGACACTTAGCGTAACACTCGAATTACACAGACGATCTTGTTCTGGGTGCTGGTAGTGCGTTCAGTGTAAGCATATCCACCTTGGTCGTGTCCATTAGACACCACACGTTTAAAAAAAAAAAACAGGAAGGACTACCTGGACTGTTTTTAAAATGATGTGCTACGGTGTGCCCTAATGAACATTACACTAGTGTATGTGTAGTTAAGGTGACCAGATATTGGAAATGAAAATCTGGGATTTTTTTACACGGGGCTAGTTGTGCAAAAATGTAGAAAAAGCAATGTCATGGAACTATAGTTTACTATCAAATGTCGATATATTCCATTCAAATACCTGTATTAATTATAACACAGAAATTGATTACCGCTCCACAGTTTTCTTAGGCTAGCCATTTTAGAATCACCTGTTTAGTAGCATGGGCCCTCATTTATCAATGTTGTGTACGAACAGAAATGTTCGTAAAACATGCGTGTGGGATTCAACAATTTGTACTTACAGTTGAAGTCGGAAGTTTGCATACACTTAGGTTGGAGTCATTAAAACTTGTGTTTCAAACACTCCAAAAATGTCTTATTAACAAACTATAGTTTTGTGCATGACACAAGTAATTTTTCCAACAATTGTTTACAGACAGATTATTTCACTTATAATTCACTGTATCACAATTCCAGTGGATCAGAAATGTACATACACTAAGTTAACTGTGCCTTTAAACAGCTTGGAAAATTCCAGAAGATTATGTAATGACTTTAGAAGCTTCTGATAGGCCAATTGACATAATTTGAGTCAATTGGAGGTGTACCTATGGATGTATTTCAAGGCCCACCTTCAAACGCAGTGCCTCTTTGTTTGACATCATGGGAAATCAAAATAAATCAGCCAAGACCTTAGGAAAACAAATTGTAGACCTCCACAAGTCTGGTTCATCCTTGGGAGTAATTTCCAAATGCCTGAAGGTACCACGTTCATCTGTACAAACAATAGTACGCAAGTATAAACACCATGGGACCACCCAGCCGTTTACCGCTCAGGAAGGAGACATGTTCTGTCTCCTAGAGATAAACGTACTTTGGTGCGAAAAGTGTAAATCAATCCCAGAACAACAGCAATGGACCTTGTGAAGATGCTGGAGGAAACTAGTACAAAAGTATCTATAGTATCTAAAAATATATATAGCCACAGTAAAATGAGTCCTATATCGACATAACCTGAAAGGCTGCTCAGCAAGGAAGAAGCCACTGCTCCAAAACCGCCATAAAAAGCCAGACTACGGTTTGCAACTGCAAATGGGGACAAAGATGGTACTTTTGGGAGAAATGTCCTCTGGTCTGATGAAACAAAAATAGAACTGTTTGGCCATAATGACCATCGTTATGTTTGGAGTAAAAAGGGGGAGGCTTGCAAGCTGAAGAACACTATCCCAACCGTGAAGCATGGGGGTGGCAGCATCATGTTGTGGGGGTGCTTTGCTGCAGGAGGGACTGGTGCACTTCACAAAATAGATGGCATCATGAGGCAGGAAAACTATGTGGATATATTGAAACAACATCTCAAGACATCAGTCAGGAAGTTAAAGCTTGGTCGCAAATGGGTCTTCCAAATGGACGATGACCCCAAACATACTTCCAAAGTTGTTGCAAAATGGCTTAAGGACAACAAAGTCAAGGTATTGGAGTGACCATCACGAAACCCTGACCTCAATCCCATAGAAAATTTGTGGGCAGAACTGAAAAAGCGTGTGCGAGCAAGGGGGCCTACAAACCTGACTCAGTCACACCAGCTCTGTCAGGAGGAATGGGCCAAAATCCACCCATCTTATTGTGGGAAGCTTGTGGAAGTCTACCCAAAACATTTGACCCAAGTTAAACTATTTAAAGGCAACGCTACCAAATACTAATTGAGTGTATGTAAACTTCTGACCCACTGGGAATGTGATGAAAGAAATAAAAGCTGAAATAAATAATTATCTCTTACTATTATTCTGACAATCTGACATGATATACTTGAGAATGTGCGTAAATTTAAGCACACCTCTGACCATGCGTACACAGCACCTTGTGGTAGAAAAGTCAAACTGCTAATGGAATACCATCTACCAAAATGGTGGAGAAAGGATTGACATACTGGACCAAATCATAAACTATGAAGGAAAAAGATAATACATGAATAGTTCATTAATGTATTTATTTTATAGACACTTCAGCTACTAATAGTTTTCTCAGGGTGCTATCGAATTCATCAACATGAAACCATTTCAGCCTAATTGAATAATAAAGTCAGTTAGAAAGAGAGTTGAATGTAAGGTTGAAGGCAATTCAGTTAAACCAGTTAAATAACATAAAAGGCAACACTGAGGAATTGTGACTTGTCCAAAATAGCAAATCTTGCATTGCTGGAGGAACTGGCACAAGCTGCATTACGCAGGGAGCATGTTTTCAATGAGTGTGCAGTTTTTTTTGTTTGTTGCTGAGAGCGACGCTTGGCTTATAAGTAGATTTCATTTTCCAAGGCATATTTTATTGTATCTCTGCAACCAACTCTCGCCAGTATTAGAAAGGGAGACGAAACGCACCAATGCCATCCCAGTGCGTGCCCAAGTCCTCTCCACCCTGGGATTTTTGGCCACTGGAACATTCCAACGGGATATTGCGGATCGGTCTGGCATTTCACAACCAACCATGAGCCAATTATTGCCTGCAGTCCATCGCGGCATTATTTAATTGACCCCACAATACATACAGTTTCCGTACACTGCTGTGCAACAGGACAGAGTGAAAAGGGATTTCCATGCCATAGCTGGATTTCACAATGTCATTGGAGCAATTGGCTGCACCCACATCGCAATCGAAGCATCATCATTGAGCAAATTTAACTTCATCAACAGAAAAAGTTTCCATTCTGTCAATGTGCAGATCATCTGTGATTCACATTTGGCTTTGTTGAATGTAGTGGCCAAATGGCCAGGTGAGACACATGATTCATTCATTGTGCAGAACAGTTCATTCTGCCTTAACCTCCAGGAAGGAGCTGTTGGGGATGGATGGCTTATTGGTAAGTGACTTATGTTTTATTTGCCATGTTAGACCTCTACTGGGAAACAATATCTGAATGTTGTGTTCATAATTGCAGGAGTCTGGGGTTACCCATTAAAAACATGGCTGATGACTCCCCTCACAAACCCCTCAAACCAACAAGAGGCAAGGTACAACCAAGCCCACGTACACAGAAGAACAGTAGAGCGCACCATAGGCCTGCTGAAAGGCCGTTGGCTGTACTTATCTGGGACAGGAGGCACACTGTAATTTGCCACTGAAATGACTTGCCTTCAAATGCCATTACGCGAATGTAATACAATGTGCAAATTCCTTTTTAGGTTTGCTACATTGTCAAGGATTGCAGTGTGCTCCACAATATTGCAATCAAAATTGGTATTACACTGAATGATCCACCTAGACTCGATCCCATGATCCCACTTGAGCCCATGCCTGACGGAGTGTTTCCCACCACCCATAGATAGCTCTGGCACTGAGGACAAGAGTCAATATCACACAACAGTTTTAGGTATCTGTTCTTCCAAATATTGTAATCAAATCGTCAAGGAAAACACATTTACATTGCACCAGTATTTGTCTCTAAGGCTGTTGCATACATACTCCATCTACTGTTTGAATCTAAGAATTGGTTTATCGATCTCGTTGTTTCAGGACTGCGTCAGTCAAAATATGCAGCGCAGCTGAAGCGCTTGCCAAAGAGGACACCCTTCTTGTGGGCCTGGGGATGGCTGAGGAGTCAGAAAAATCACCGACATCTGTAAAGATTTAATGTTTTGTAATTCTGGTTATATTAATTTTGTTACATTTAGTTTGTTATATTTATTGTCAAGAAAAAATATTTAGATGTGGTCCATGTCTGAATATGGTTGCGAAAATAAAGCTTGACTTACCAGCAGTTGGTGTGTCTGGTATTCATTCAGGGTCTGGGAGAAGATCCTCAGTATCACCATCACAAATGATGCCAGACACTGAGGTCTCTCCAATTATGCTGCCAATGCGCTGGTCCATAGCAGACAGTGAAGAGTCACTCTACCCTTCTTACACTTACAGTGCCTTGCGAAAGTATTCGGCCCCCTTGAACTTTGCAACCTTTTGCCACATTTCAGGCTTCAAACATAAAGATATAAAACTGTATTTTTTTGTGAAGAATCAACAACAAGTGGGACACAATCATGAAGTGGAACGACATTTATTGGATATTTCAAAATTTTTTAACAAATCAAAAACTGAAAAATTGGGCGTGCAAAATGATTCAGCCCCTTTACTTTCAGTGCAGCAAACTCTCTCCAGAAGTTCAGTGAGGATCTCTGAATGATCCAATGTTGACCTAAATGACTAATGATGATAAATACAATCCACCTGTGTGTAATCAAGTCTCCGTATAAATGCACCTGCACTGTGATAGTCTCAGAGGTCCGTTAAAAGCGCAGAGAGCATCATGAAGAACAAGGAACACACCAGGCAGGTCCGAGATACTGTTGTGAAGAAGTTTAAAGCCGGATTTGGATACAAAAAGATTTCCCAAGCTTTAAACATCCCAAGGATCACTGTGCAAGAGATAATATTGAAATGGAAGGAGTATCAGACCACTGCAAATCTACCAAGACCTAGCCGTCCCTCTAAACTTTCAGCTCATACAAGGAGAAGACTGATCAGAGATGCAGCCAAGAGGCCCATGATCACTCTGATGAACTGCAGAGATCTACAGCTGAGGTGGGAGACTCTGTCCATAGGACAACAATCAGTCGTATATTGCACAAATCTGGCCTTTATGGAAGAGTGGCAAGAAGAAAGCCATTTCTTAAAGATATCCATAAAAAGTGTCGTTTAAAGTTTGCCACAAGCCACCTGGGAGACACACCAAACATGTGGAAGAAGGTGCTCTGGTCAGATGAAACCAAAATTGAACTTTTTGGCAACAATGCAAAACGTTATGTTTGGCGTAAAAGCAACACAGCTGAACACACCATCCCCACTGTCAAACATGGTAGTGGCAGCATCATGGTTTGGGCCTGCTTTTCTTCAGCAGGGACAGGGAAGATGTTTAAAATTGATGGGAAGATGGATGGAGCCAAATACAGGACCATTCTGGAAGAATGGACTCCTGATGGAGTCTGCAAAAGACCTGAGACTGGGACGGAGATTTGTCTTCCAACAAGACAATGATCCAAAACATAAAGCAAAATCTACAATGGAATGGTTCAAAAATAAACATATCCAGGTGTTAGAATGGCCAAGTCAAAGTCCAGACCTGAATCCAATCGAGAATCTGTGGAAAGAACTGAAAACTGCTGTTCACAAATGCTCTCCATCCAACCTCACTGAGCTCGAGCTGTTTTGCAAGGAGGAATGGGAAAGAATTTCAGTCTCTCGATGTGCAAAACTGATAGAGACATACCCCAAGCGACTTACAGCTGTAATCGCAGCAAAAGGTGGCGCTACAAAGTATTAACTTAAGGGGGCTGAATAATTTTGCACGCCCAATTTTTCAGTTTTTGATTTGTTAAAAAAGTTTGAAATATCCAATAAATGTCGTTCCACTTCATGATTGTGTCCCACTTGGTGTTGATTCTTCACAAAAAAATACAGTTTTATATCTTTATGTTTGAAGCCTGAAATGTGGCAAAAGGTCGCAAAGTTCAAGGGGGCCGAATACTTTCGCAAGGCACTGTATATCTTCCACTTCGGTGATGAAAAGTTATATTTCTGCAGTTTTCTTTGTGTTCTTTGATTTCTCTATGTTGGCGGACAAAAATGAGTGACATTTCTTGCAGATTTGAAGGGAAGGTTTGTGACCATAAGTGGTTATTTAGGGCGGTTCTTTATGTAAATGAGACTTCACGTGCACTAGCACAGTGTTTTAGAACGTGTCTGATTTATCAAGGCAAAATACTTTCTGGTGTCTGTAAATCAAGCATACGAACAATTGATAAATACCAACTTTTTGGGGATTTGTACGAGATAATTTAGAAGCTTTTCTACGCAACATTGATAAATGAGGGCCCTGGTGGGCATGGTTGTTCATGCGGTGGTGACATGTTTGTATCAATGATCAAACGTTCTCATAAATG
Organism: Oncorhynchus mykiss; assembly: GCF_013265735.2. Taxonomy (NCBI): domain Eukaryota; kingdom Metazoa; phylum Chordata; class Actinopteri; order Salmoniformes; family Salmonidae; genus Oncorhynchus; species Oncorhynchus mykiss. The sequence goes on along the minus strand of NC_048566.1, from coordinate 43,706,081 downwards.
GTCAAACAGGTTTGGTACAGGGATAGACAATTTGTTACATGCAAATTTGACTGGATACAGCATTTTATTATTGAAATATCAACCTAAATGTAACTTCACAGTTGCATCTTTCTTTCTGAGGGATAATCGTGGATATTTTCATGGGGCAGCTCTAGCCGGGGACAGGCCACTAAAGTTGGGGACTGTCCCTGTAAATCAGGGACGTCTGGTCACCCTATACACACTGTATACATTCAGCCAGCCTATATGAGAGCTGAAGGCCTGCGTGTCATACCTCTCGTCCCCCGCCAGCCTCCACTCTACAGGGGGGTGTGAACCAGAATGACTCCCAACTGCCCCTCTACTGGTCATGCTGGAAACGCGAGGGCGACTATGACGTCTACCTGTCCCTCCCGGTCTACCTGTGTCGGCGGGACGGCAGAGGCCTGCGGTCAGGTAAAACAAAGGATGCCCACCAATGCCCCTCTTCCTTCTCTGGCATCGCCGCAGCAATGGTGCCCACCCTGTCTCTCTAACGTCTTCCCGAGCCTGCGTTGTGTGTGTGGCAGTATGCCCCTCCCCCTGTTAACGTCAATCTTCTGGTCATCATATTGCATCATCCTGACTTGAAATGCCTCATGCCAAATGCTACCTGGATGCTACTGCTGGACTAACCTATAACGGCCTGGATTGAGTGCTCTCTTATGCTCATGCCACGTTAGGCTGCATGCACGCAACAAGGTTGAATGAGAGTGAGGTGTGAGTGTAAGTGGGTTTAAGTGGGTGTATGTGGGTGTCTGAGCACCATATGTGTACTACCACCTCTGGCATGTGAATGGGGGAGTAACTGAGTGTCTCCCATGATGGCTAGCTGTGGCTGCGCAGCGCAGACCAGGCTGCCCCATAAAGGCTAATCCACACATCTGCTCTGGAGCAAGAAAGGAGAGAAGGGCAGATGAAGGGATTGACTCTGTTTAAAGCAGATGTTATAGTTCAATCCAGTCTACTGCATGCTTTATGTCTGGCACTTTAATTGGTCAGCTGCTGTGATCTATTGTACTCCAATGCAGTATGTGTCCATGGCTTTGTATTTTAATGCTATTTCATGTTAACACATCCGTCAGCAACTGCATCAAGCTTACATATTTAAAGGTTTGCATGCAATTGCAAAATGTCTATTCCAGCTTGGTTGAACAGGGTTTTTTCATAATTCTCAGTTCAGAGATGCTAAGAAGCGATGGATGCATACTGGCCAAATCGATTTGTGTATGGTCTGTGTGTGTTCTAGAGCATGTGTACTTATTCAAACCCTCACTGTAACCTTGATTGCCACATGCACCCGTTTGTAATGTAAGACCCTGTCGGATGCACTCATGTGACCTGGGTTTGTGGATCTATGCATTCATGTGCACTCACCCATGTTACTTGGGCTCGATCTTACATGTAAATGGAGACGTAAACAAGCATGTGCACTCACTTGATCCGCAGTTGAAAGCCCAGATTTAGGTTAATAAAGTAAGTGAACATGTGTTTTTATCAGTGTGTGTGACACCTTCAATATACTGTGTTTCTCAATCCCACAGGCAACCTCACCCAGACCGGTACCAGCCTTGTGCCAACTAAGCCCTCTCCACCGATGCCCCCCAAGAGGACCACCCCTGTCACAAAGCGCAACCCAGAGGACCCCTCTGCATCCACCCAGTCGGTCCCCACCCCCTCCCCCTCACTGCTTTCTCCTGGGGACCATCATAACCACTCAGTCGGCTTCCAGATGCCTCCCCCGTCCCCGCCCTTACCCAACTACATCCCCCCTTCTCCCCCCCGCCAGCATCTGCACACGCACTACCTCCACCACCAGCACTCCTACCAACATCCCATCCCCCAGCCCTTGCTCTTTGACACCCCCAGCCCCACCAGTGAGCCCCCCCAGCGTCCAGCCCCCGTCCCCCTGCACATCATGATCCAGAGGGCCCTGTCCAGCCCCGGCCAGGCCCAGCCACATCCCGACGGCTCCCAGCGTTCAGCCCACGCCCTGCTCTTTGAGACGCCGCCCGAGTACCAGGGGGACCGCGGCCGGCCCCTAGCCGTCAGCATCCAGCCTCTGAAACTGTGAGTCCAGTGGATATTTCATCAATGTTCTAGACTTGAGTAAAACACACACCTCAAACATTAGGTGTAAATTTGGCAAGATCTTGTCTAGGACTTATGAATGAATCTAGCCACACAATCTTTCTGTGATACCAATTATTTATTATCAGCTCCGTCAATAATATGTGACTGGCGGCTTTTCCTATTTCTGTTGAAAACTCATCTGATCTCCATTTCTCTCTCTCTCTCCCTCCTCTCTCTATCAGGGCTGAGGATGACTACTCTGAGGAGGAGGATGATGATGATGAAGAGGAGGAGTACGATGGGGAGCTTCCCCAGCCAGAGCTGGAGCCACGGAGCAGGAGGTGCATGGTGGGAGAGCCCAGCATCAACGTCATCCCCGAGGGGCCCAACAGCAGTGAGGAGGAGGAGGACGAGGAGGAGGAAAAAGAAGAGCAGGACCTGCAAAGGGAAGACAGCGACTCGGACGGGCCAGTGCTATATAAAGATGAAAATTCAGACGAGGATGAGGAAGATGAGCCTCCACCCAGTATGTATCTCTGTCCCACTTGAATTTGGTTACGGATAAACATTTATACTCAGATACAGCAGCGTCTTTAAAATACTGTAAAAATAAGTATGCCACCTAGCAGACTCGTGGCATATTAGAAGTTACCTACAGTAGCGTGAGCGCATACTTTTTTGTATGTGACTATAATACCTGCGGAAATGTATCCCCGATTTGGCATTGTTAGCACTGCACTCTTACCAGTTGAGCCACACAGGATATCCATATACAGTACCAGTCAAAAGTTTGGACACACCTACAGTGGTTGCTCCACTAAAAGTTTTGCGATTATTAAAAGTTTTGCGATTAGAGGTAATTTGTTTTTTAGTACGGTACCCTGCGTCACTACTTCATTGCTCCAGACCAGCGCAAGGGGGAGTTAGAGCACTGATTATGCTTTTGGGTCCTACTGTGTCTCTAACTGACAATGAATGGGTGACATAAACCTAAATAGAAAACTATAATTGTGCACGACTTCAATATTACTTACTAAAAGTGTTGTTACACTAAGGTTTTTATTATTTTATTTTGTTAGGATTATTTTGCTTTTACTGTAGTGCTGTAGCCCACTCCCGACCGGTCACGTTGTACAGCGCCTAAGTGGCGCAACGGTCTAAGACACTGCATAACAGTGCATGCTGTGCTTCTACAGATGCTGATTCAATACCCGTGCTGGCCTCGAGTGGGAGACCCATGAGATAGATGACTGTAGGTTTTTGGTTTCTCTCCCTCTAAAAACAGAAATAAATCATTCTAAATCATTCTAATTCTAAATAACAAACTGGCTTTATTTACAAATTAGTAACAATGTCTCTACCCATGAGATCGTCAAGGCAAAGAGTGGCTTCTTTGAAGAATCTCAAACATAAAATATATTTTGTTTTGTTTAACACTTTCTTTTTGGTTACTACATGGTTCCATATGTGTTATTTTTTTTTTTTTTAGTTTTGATGTCTTTACTATTATTCTACAATGTAGAAAATAGTACAACATAAATAAAAAACCTTGGATGAGTTGGTGTGTTCAAACTTTGGTCTTGTATTGTATATCTTTCTATACCTGACTACATCTCTCTGTGGTTCTTGTTCAGGTGCTTTGGCCAGCAGGGTCAGAAGGAAAGACACGTTAGCTTTGAAACTGAGTAACCGACACGCCCCAGAGAAACATGCTCGAGAGGACAAGTCCAGCAGTCACACCGAACGACGCACTCCGGGACACACACCAGGTCACACACACCAAGGGTCAACAGGGCTGACATGGCAGAGCAGGGAGCAATGGGAGGCCATACGCACACAAATAGGCTCTGCACTCACAAGGTAATAGATAAAGCCACACAGTCTCGCTATCATTTTCTTCTCGCTCTTTCCTCTTCTCTCCACACATACACACACCAAATCTAACACAAGGTTGATGTGAACTTCTATCCTCTAGGCGTCTCAGCCAGAGACCCAGTGCAGAGGAGCTGGAGCAGAGAAACATCCTTCAACGTAAGTCTTTCCTACTCCCCATCACAATTTTTCTGACAGGTGAAAGCTTTGTGGTGGAGGCATGGAGCGCTTGCCTTCACCCGTCCGATCATGTCTAATCAGAGAACTAAAAGGAAGGGAGGAAGGAATAATGCACTTTTCTGGAATTAGAATGGGGCCTAGGTTTTCACCTAATCACAGCTCAATCCCCACTGGTATTTCTCTTTTGGTAAGGATTCTTGTTATTTATATAAACGAGGCCACATTCCAAGAGCATGAGGCCACTTCTTATCAACGTGGATTAGATGTATTTTATTTTATCTCAGTCGGTGTATTTGTACCTAGTACCTTTATTAAATCCCATTGGAAAATCCTATTTTTGTGAAATAGACAGCAATTGCACAATTTGGTTAATGTCTGTACAGGGTTCTAAACATTAGTTTGACTCTCTCTCTCTCCTTTTCAGCCAAGAACCAGGTAGACAGGCAGGCGGAGGTCCGAGAGATCAAACGTAGACTCACCAGGAAGGTAAGACCAGTGACACACACACGCACTACTGTTACCTGTAATAATATATTTCTCTCATTTAACAGAACATTTACGCACAGAGGATTAACGAGTGAATTGTTATAAAACAAGCTGAGAGAAGGTAGTCTTCTTCAAGGGAGACTGGCAATGATGCCCTTTATCTACTTCCCCAGATTCAGATGAACATGTGGATACCATTTTGGCTTTCAAAACTACTTCTAACTTCCTTCATACAGAACACAAATTCATCTGACTCTGGGGAAGTAGATAAAGGGCGTCATCCCTTTAAACTCTTCATTTAACTCCTCCTCTAGCTGAGTGAGAGGCCCACGGTTGCTGAACTACAGGCCAGAAAGATCCTGCGCTTCCACGAGTATGTGGAGGTCACCACAGCCAATGATTACGATCGGCGAGCAGACAAGCCCTGGACCAAGCTAACACCCGCCGACAAGGTACAATCAGCTGTCAGTCATAGCTCCCTAAAGCCCACGGCTTGAAATGCACTTACTTATTGACACCAGTATATCTTATTGCCCAGTAATGGAAGTATATATTTCTGTATTTACTTTAGCAGTTAGACGCTGTCTTATGCAAGTCTTAATTGTATTAACTTTTCCACCTTCGTCCAGGCTGCCATTCGGAAGGAGCTCAATGACTTTAAGAGCTCTGAAATGGAGGTTCATGAAGACAGTAGGATCTATACAAGGTACTTCCTCAGCCTATGGACAACATGAAGTTATTTACACAATTACATAATATAGATCTTGCATTAACATACCAAGACATTTGTTTCGATCCCTTTAATTGGCTGCTCTTACAGCCTTGGAAAATACATTTTTGATATGTTGAGTTGTCGTGATTGATCAAATTATCATTGATGTCCTTTTCTTTAGGTTCCACCGGCCTTAGCATCCACCCCATACTGGAAAACACTTACTTAACCAGTGGCCGGCAGAGTCTCTGGAGAGGAGTTGCGGGGTCTCGGTGTTCCTAAACAGACTTCCCTTTTATGTTGCTGAATGTACTGTACAGATCATCAAGGAAGGCCCTGGAATTGACTGAACGGAAAACAGGGGGACTGAGGACCAGATGCAGTATTTCTATCAGACAATAGGGGGTACCAAGTGCCAACAAAGTGAAGAGGTGGCAGAGGGGCTTGACCGAGAGGGCTGACTGGGAGCCACTCTGCCGATGTGTGTTATCCTTCAGGGTTCCACTGACAACGACCTTTTGCCACCTATTTCGATGTTGCCTTTTTTCTGATTTTACTCTGTATGGCACAGTTAACCCATGTTGCAGAGATGTAAATGTAATAACATTACAGTAAAAATAGTCCTAATAATGACAGCTACAATAATAAACACATTAATAATAAATGTTAGAGACGAAGCTGCAGAAAGAGAATGAGGAGGAAGACGACTGTGGGATTTGCCATTCTCCTAACTGGAAAAGCTCTGGGATTTTTGTGCACTTCTGTATAGATTTCTGTGATTTCTTAGACTGAAACTTGAGAGTTCTAATAATGACAACTGTAATGCATAATATTTTGATCACATCAGAAATTACTGCTTTTATTTGAACCTGTGTGCATTTTTACATTTTAATCATTTAGCAGACACTCATCTAGAGTGACTTACAGGAGCAATTAGGGTTAAGTGCCTTGCTCAAGGGCACAGCGGCAGATTTGTCACCTAGTCCGCTTGGGGATTCGATCAGCGAACTTTCGGTTACTGGCCCAACGTTCTTAACAGCTAGCCTGCCTTGCCTGTAGTTATATTTGGCTGTGACATGGGGTGAGCATTTGAGCTTTAACTAGTCATAGGAAAGAACACAATGAGGAGGTAGTTGGTGTGCTATTCTTTTTAAAATTTGTTTCGTCATTTTTTGCCAGACTCTGATCCCCATGCTGACGGTAGAATGCTGTTTTCATATCACAGATTTCTTAATTTCGCTGCATGAGCCAACACACAGTGCAATTATTGAATCAACACTTTTTTTTTATTTACGCTTTTTTATTTGTGTTTTTTTGTACTTCTCTACATAGGTCAAACCATGCAATGCTGCAAATAATAGCTGTTTTAAAATGCTAAGATTATGATGATGGCATCTTAAATAAAACAAACGTTTAAATGTTACATTCTGTAAAGATTTGTATCAGTGCGGTTGGCATAGATCAGGATTTAATGAAAAAAAACTTTTTTATCTGGAGAAATGTTACACGCGTTGTATTCTGGCCAGTAGATTACAGAGTCCTTTAATGTACAGATGCATTTAGGTTACTGTATATATTGTTCTTCCTTATTATTTGAAAATAAATGTTAACTATAATAGTATTATAGGTTGCTATTTTTCTAAGCACAAAATATTACTGTATGATTAAACACTACAACAATGGGAATCTTTAAGTGTTCAGTTTAACTTAGTTTTTTTACGAAATGTGGAATTTTAGTGACTGCCTGTAAATAGTCACCTATAATTAAAAACCTTAAATCACTCTGAGTCTTTCACTCTTTGAGTCCCACTTCCCATCTTCAATTGTGAAGATCCAGCTAAATCCTGTAATTCCAAATGAATGGGACAATATCTCTCATTCATCTGGGATTCAGGCATATAGCTGAATCACAAGAACCGACAAGTGGATCTAGACTAGTTAATATTTAAAAATAATAATAATAATTTCTGGGTAACTAGTACCTTACTGTAGTAGATTTCCATTAAAATTGTTTTAAAAAATACATTTTTAGCAAAACAATATTTCTCAAGCAAGAACAACTTTGCTAGGACTAATCACGTTTCCATCCAGTTTTTATGCGAGTAAGTCATACCGTATAAAAAAAATTACAACATGTGTGATGGAAACAGGAAGTTTTGGAACTATTTTATAAATGCTGCCATAATTCGCAGCAGGTCAGCTTGGTGGAAACACCTCTGTTGGGAAAATGTGCATATTTTCGTTATGCGTATTTTAGAATATTTGCATGAAAATGTTTCTCCAATTTAATGCAAATCTAGCAATTATCTGGGTAGGGAGGGGAAAACTAGCTCTTATTGGCAGGTTTGCATGAGGTTTGGAACTCTCTTTGTTATTGGTCTATTAACCAATTTACTGCATGGTGATGTCACCATCGAAAGCTGAAACTCCCACTCATGCAAACCTGCTGATTAGAAGGTCCTGTGTAGATAGCAAATATCAGGAAATGACGCTGAACGTATTTTTTCACTCTAGTGCTTGTTTCATCAGCTGATAAAATGTTGACTAGCTGGGCCTTTAAACGCCCACAACAGTAAAAATCCACTTTTTCGAGATGAACGACGATAGCCAGAGTTTACCCATTTACCCAATTAGTATTTGGTAGCATTGACTTAATTGTTTAACTTGCGTCAAAAATTTTGAGTAGCCTTCCTCAAGCTTTCCACAATAAGTTGGGTGAATTTTGGCCCATTCCTCCTGACAGAGCTGGTGTAACTGAGTCAGGTTTGTAGGCCTCCTTGCTCGCATATGCTCTTTCAGTTCTGCCCACAAATTGTCTATAGGATTGAGGTCAGGGCTTTGTTATGGCCACTCCAATACCTTGACTTTGTTGTCCTTAAGCCATTTTTCCACAACTTTGGAAGTAGGCTTTGGGCCATTGTTCATTTGGATGACACATTTGCGACCAAGCTTTAACTTCCTGACTGATGTTTTCAGATGTTGCTTCAATATATCCACATAGTTTTCCTGCCTCATGATTCCATCTATTTTGTGAAGTGCACCAGTTCCTCCTGCAGTAAAGCACCCCCACAACATGTTGCCATCCCTGTGCTTCACGGTTGGGATGGTGTTCTTCGGCTTGCAAGCATCCCCCTTTTTCCTCCAAACATAATGGTCATTATGGCCAAACAGTTCTATTTTTGTTTCATCAGACCAGAGGACATTTCTCCCAAAAGTATGATCTTTGTCCCCATGTGCAGTTGCAAACTGTAGTCTGGATTTTTTATGGTGGTTTTGGAGCAGTGGCTTCTTCCTTACTGAGCAGCCTTTCAGGTTATGTCGATATAGAACTTGTTTTACTATAGCGGTATGACGGCTGCGTGGTCCCATGGTGTTTATACTTGCGTACTATTGTTTGTACAGATGAACGTGGTACCTTCAGGCATTTGGAAATTGCTCCCAAGGATGAACTAGACTTGTGGAGGTCTACAATTTTTTTCCTGAGGTCTTGACTGATTTCTTTTGATTTCCCATGATGTCAAGCAAAGAGGCACTGAGTTTGAAGGTAGGCTTTGAAATACATCCACAGGTACACCTCCAATTGACTCAAATGATGTCAATTAGCCTATCAGAAGCTTCTAAAGCCATGACATCATTTTCTGGAATTTTCCAAGCTGTTTAACGGCACAGTCAACTTAGTGTATGTAAACTTCTGACCCACTAGAATTGTGATACAGTGAAATAATCTTTCTGTAAACAATTGTTGAAAAATTACTTGTGTAATGCACAAAGTAGATGTCCTAACCGACTTGCCAAAACTATAGTTTGTTAACAAAAAATGTGTGGAGTGGTTGAAAAACAGGGTTCTAATGACTCCAACCTAAGTGCATGTTAACTTCCGACTTCAACTGTATGTATACACATGAGTGTATGTGTATTTTTATTATATGTATTATACAGGGCACATTTGGAAAAGAGACCTACTGTAGGTCTCAATAAGTCTTCCCTGTCAAAATCGAGGTTAAATAAAATAACAAATAAAACCACGGCCAGTAGAGAGGAACGGAAGAAGGAAAGGAAGCTAGGAATGGTGGAAAGGGTTAGAGGAAAGAAGGAAAGGAATCTAGGAAAGAAAAAGGAGTTCACATGTTTGTTGTAGGGATTAACCATGGCCAGTAGATGGCAATAGTATTGGTTTCAGTGACAAGCTAGTTTTAGTCACCGGCTGCTGCAGCTGGATAATATTGCCAGTGCATCCCCTAAGCTGTTGTCAGACACAGGTGAGTCTTGAAATACCATTCTCTTCCTCAATAGTGTGCACTGAATTCTTACAAAGGTTGTCTATGGAAATACATGTTCTCCAACATGGAAGACAAACAGGTGGAGGAGAGATCAGGTGGAACCATTCTAGCCAATGAGAGGGCAGATACGCATGTGAACAACAATAGATAGAGAGAGGACTCATCTTTGTATCTTGTGAGAGCAAATTTGCAACATGATGTTATAATACTATAATTGCATCAAATGGTTGTTTAATGCACAGAATCGAGGGTTCTTATAACACTGGGAGGCCTCTGGGAGATTTAACACTGACAGCAAATTTACGATATCTTTGGGTGATACTGCATTCCAGACCACGAGTTAATGTTTCTGTTCTATAAGGTACCAGGGAGAGCTGTCTTTCTACACAATGAGAACAGATTTTACAGCAAATAATTCCCAGCAGACAGTATAAGTGTCTTTCATGCCAATTTTAACCTTGTGACCCATTCCATACATCTGTTGTTCGTCATGTAGACTGAAGGGAGAGTATCTTGCCTATATAAGACCTGTGTACCTTTGTCTCGGGGCTCTCAACAAATCATCTGAGGGTGATTCGTCGACCAGCCATCATTATCGTAGAGCACTCAATCGATTCACTTAATATATGTGTGTTGTATTGACCTGCTCCTTTATTAATAAATGAATAAAGATTTAGTTTAAGTATTACTCTGACTTGTGTGATAAGTTTGCCTCTCCTCGTTTGATAGTAAAGAAATTAACCAACACAATCTATGCCATGTCTGTGACAGCCACAATGGCTCAGCCCATGCTATCTCCATTTTAAAGTAGTACATTTTCCTTCTTCTTCATTGGCTGATTGCTCCCAATTCATAGGAAAGGGGAAGGGGATACCAAGTCAGTTGCACAACTGAATGTATTCGACGTTATCGGCGCCAGGGGAGCAGTTGCTGTTTGGGGTTAACTGATTTGCTCAAGGGCAGAATGGCAGATTTTTTCACCTTGCCGGCTCTGTGATTCAAACCAGTGATCTTTCAGTTACTTGCCCAACGGTCTTAACTGCTAGGCTACCTGCCGAAAACTCACCCAGTTGACTACATTAAAATGGTGGAAGCCCATTAATGGCAATGTATATCCATGATGAGTCCTTTATCCATCTCTATGTCAATTTTGCTGAAATGCCAAATGCGTCCACTTATGCCAGTGCATTCGTAACAACCTGACCATTACGACGCTTGTATTAGATCGAATAAGCCTTTAGTAGCAAATTAGCAATAAAACATTTTATTGACCAAATTCGACACTCTCATTAGCTAGGTTTCCATCCAATTGGAGGCCGGTTTTCATGCGTTCTAAAATCTGTATAAAGAAAATATGGGCATTTTCCCACCAGTGGTGTGTCCTAACAGACTTGGTATGAATAAAAATTACATAGTGCACACCCCAAAAGAATTTGCTTCAGTTTTCATGTACGGAATAAAACTCTATAGATCAATGTGTTTCCAGTGCATTTTCCACTCTACAGATCACAAAAACGTTTGCATTAAATAGCAAACGTGCTTACTCTGGTCTTGGCATGTGAGTTCTAGTCAATAAGAGACACAGTGAGAGTAGGCTGTGGGGTTAGGCTAGTCTACATGATGAGAATATTATGGCTAAAAGCAATTCATATTTGCATTTGTCAAACAACAGTTAAGCATCGATCATCATGTCAACAAAATAAGACCCTCGATAATTATTGGAAAGGAGCATCAAGCACATTACCTGGCACTTTCACCACCATGTGAAGTTCATAATTGATTTAATCTGTAGTCTAATAAATTGCACGCTCTCCCGACAAGTCATAATCACAAGTTGTGATTTTTTGAAAATACAGTACGACTCTATTCGCATAAAAACTGTGGATCTAAACGTGGTTACTAACTTCCATACATGTCACGCCCTGGTCTTTTGTATTTTGTGTTTTCTTTATTATTTTGGTCAGGCCAGGGTGTGACATGGGTTTATTTATGTGGTGTGTTTTGTCTTGGAGTTTTCGTAGGTATTAGGATTGTGGCTTAGTGGGGTTCTCTAGCAAAGTCTATGGCTGTCTGGAGTGGTTCTCAATCAGAGGCAGGTGTTTATCGTTGTCTCTGATTGGGAACCATATTTAGGCAGCCATATTCTTTGAGTGTTTCGTGGGTGATTGTTCATGTCTCTGTTTGCACAAGAGAGGCTGTTTAGATTTTTGCGTTACGGTTATTGTTTTTGTATTGTTCGTGTTTATTCGTTAATTAAACATGTATCAAAATTACCACGCTGCATTTTGGTCCGACTCTCCTTCAGATAAAGAAAACTGTAACAATACAAAAAATCCTCACTTTGTGGGCTTATTTTTGTGGACAGATTTTGGGCAGTAAAACATCTCGCTTTGCCTCTTTCTCTTTGATTCTACTAGATGAAACACATCTACTCTTAGGAAAATGGGTCCTATACAGAACCTTTTGATTCTTTGGACGAGATTAAAGAACCCTTTACTGAGCAAGGTTCTATTTACACTGAGTATACAAGACATAAGGAACACCTGCTCTTTCCATGACATCGACTGACCAGGTGAAGCCAGCTGAAAGCTATGATCCCTTATTGATGTCACTTGTTAAGATCACTACTATCCCCGCCCTTATGGAGTGGCAACACAAGAGCTGATTTCCATACTTTTGGAATATTTCATGATAACAATGTTGAATAAAAAATATGGGTTATTGAACCAACAATGATAGGTGTAGCACACTTAAGCAGACCAGGGTCCAATTTATCGGCTCCTGTGGATTTCTGGTTGTCTATTACTAGCAAAGTATCTAGGACTTATATGTATTTTTCTGTAAGTAACCTTAAAGAAAAGCTTTGACTACTGTATCATTTATCTGATAATTCATCAAGTTTCCACTATTAGCATCCAGAAAAGAAACATGTAATGCCGATGCTGAAGACTTCTATATTGGTCCGCTAATACAGGCAGTGGCGACCCATCATTCAGTTCAACTGTTTAGCAACAAAAAATGTATATTATAATTTATTCTGTGTATATATATTTTTTTTGTATTGTTTTGTATGTTATTTTGGCATTAATACGTGTCACATTTAGTTCGCAAAGAATGTAATATATATATTTTTAAATGTAGTTAATAAAGCCGCATACAAACATGGTCTCTTTTTTTGCATTCTTGAGTAAGGCAGCTCCAAAATGCAGCTATTTCAGCCTAGCTCAGTGCTTTGTGGTGGTGGGGTAGCCAGCGGAAAATAGGGGTTGGTAATGTTTTCTAGTTGTGCCGTGATTGGCTCAGTGTTGTGGACGACATCCTTGTCTATGGTTGAACCAAAGAGGAGCACGACCGAAACCTCCACACGATACTGCAAAGGTCCGGCGAGAGAGGAGTCCGGCTCAACCCCGAGAAGAGCACAGTCGGCACTACAGAGGTCAGCTACTTCGGACATCTTCTCACAGCGACTGGAATCAAGCCAGATCCACGGAAGATCTCAGCCATAAAATAAATGGAGCCACCAAAGAACCGTGCAGAGCTGGAAACAGTGCTTGGCATGGTCAACTACTTAGCCAAGTTCGCACGCAACCCCTCCAATGCTAATGCACCCCTGCGTCAACTGCTAAAGCAGTCCAGTGAGTCTCTCTGGGACAAGCAACACGACATTGCTTTCCAGAATGTGAAAGACTTGATCACGAGAGAACCAGGACCAATCCTTGCCTACTACAACCCCAACAAAGAGCTCAGACTCCAAGTGGACGCGTTGAAACATGGACTAGGTGCAGTGCTACTGCAAGAAGGATATCTACGTATATGGACGACAAGTCATTGTGGAATCCGACCACAAGCCCCTTGAGTCAATCATGAGGAGACCACTAGCCGCAGCCCCGCCAACAAGGCTTCAGAGAATGATCCTTCAACTACAAAAATAGGACTAAACAATCACTCACCTTCCAGGCAAAGACATCCCTGTCTCAGACACACTCTCCAGGAAGTTTCTTACCTATAAAGGCAGCAGCCTCAGTGAAGGCATGGACATGCAAGTGCACACTGTGTACAGCAACTTACCAGTTAGTGACACAAAACTGAAGGAGATCCAAACAGAAACAGAAAAGGACTCACAACTCGCACAGCTGAGGAAAGTCATACAGGATGGATGGCCTGAGCAGAGGAGAAAATGCCCTCAGAGCATCTCCGTTCATCACAATTGTTCCAGAATTCTATCACAGATCAACTGAATAATTTTCAAAGGAGAGAAAATCGTTATTCCTACCAGTCCCAGAGAATAGATTTTGACAAAGATCCATGCTGGACACATGGGCATGGAAAAGTGCAAACAGAGAGCACAGGACATTTTGTTTTGGCCCGGAATGTGCAAACAAATAGAAGACATTGTTGGTAAATGCACCATATGTCTTGAACGACGCCCCTCAAACACCAAAGAGCCAATGTTACCTCACTGTATTCCAGACCGACCCTGGCAGGTCGTGGCAACAGATCTGTTCACCTGGAACAACGAGGACTACATCGTAACAGTGGATTACTACAGCAGATACTTCGATCTCGACAAGCTTCACAGCACCACATATGCAGCTGTGATACACAAGCTGAAAGCAGCCTTTGCCAGGCATGGCATTGTAGAGACTTTATTATCTGACAATGGGCCCTGTTACAAATCAAATGAGTTTGAATCCTTCACAAAAGCAAAGTAATGTCCTTGCTGAAAAATCTGTGCAGATTGCTAAATCACTCATGGACAAAGCAAAAGCAGACAAGAGAGACCCCTAACTCAGTCTCCTTGAATACTGCAACACTCCAGTTGACAACTTCAAATCACCAGCCCAGCTGTTGATGAGCCGCAGACTTTGCTCAAGCCTTCCCAGCACCAACCAGCAGCTGCAACCTGACGTCGTCAGCTACAAGGAAATGCAAGAAAAACGTACACAGAGACAACAACAACTACAGCGATACTACGACAGGTTAGCTAGACCACTGCCACCACTGATCGACGGAGAGTCAGTTAGAATCCAGGAGCATGGCCTCTGGAAGCCAGCAGTCGTCATCCAGCCAGCTGACACTGAACGTACTTATCACGTCTGCACCGCAGAAGGAGCGGTGTACCGCCGCAATCATCGTCACCTACTGAACACAAAATAACAACACACTGAGATGAACTGTTCCCCTGAAAGAGAGTGTGATGGACTAAACACACACACAGCACAACATACACCATACTTACCTGCAACACCACAAGAGCTGTTGACTGACACAGAAGCATGCTCAGCATCATATCGCGCAAGGTCAGGAAGAGAGGTCAAGCCCAGAGCTGTCCTAGACCTGTGAAATGTCAAAGGGTGTAGGCGGATCACTGCCATAAAAGAGTTCCAGACTCTAAATTGTTATAGAAAGTTCACTTGAAATGCTTTGGCATTGTATTTGTTTGAAATGTTAAGACGTCATTTCTACTGTGAAAGCTGAGTTGCTGAGAATCCCTTGTTCGAAAGTAACAGTATGTTGGATCATTGTTTCAGAGTCTATGTTGATTCAGTTGGTGTAGTATGCAATATAAATGGTTACCTACCTTGAGTTCAAACTGCAGAGCATGTTTTCAAAAGAAAAGCTTAGAATATGTAAACATTTTGTTTTAAAAGAAGGGGGATGTAATATTCATATTTGTAAACATACTGAATTATAATTGGATGCATTTTACTGCCGTATCATACTGTGCTATGATTGGTTAATTAAGAACACCCAGATGGTTAGGTCATGCGCAGTTGATCATGGTTGGAGATACATGAACATGCAAGTTGTAGCTAGCTAATAAAGAGCTACAGTGGGGCAAAAAAGTATTTAGTCAGCCACCAATTGTGCAAGTTCTCCCACTTAAAAAGATGAGAGGCCTGTAATTTTCATCATAGGTACACTTCAACTATGACAGACAAAACGAGAAAAAAAATCCAGAAAACCACATTCTAGGATTTTAATGAATTTATTTGCAAATTATGGTGGAAAACTGTATTTGTAGGATGACACTTTTTCAATGGATAAGCCACCAGATGTGACAATGCAAATATTCTCTGGCAGAGTTCTAGCTCTGGTAAAGGTCATGAATTTAGTTTTTTGTACATTCAAGACCAGTTTGAGACTGTAAAGGGAGGCCTGAAGTGACTGAAAAGCAGTCTGGAGCTCTTCAACAGCCTGAACCAGCGAAGGAGCACATGAATATATAATTGTATCATCTGCATATAGATGTAACTTTGCTGGTTGCATCCCATTTCTCAAATCATTCATAAAAATTTAAAACAACAGAAGAGCTAAAATGGAACCCTGTGGCACACCTCTATTAATCTCAAGAAAGCTATAATTGTCAGTATTTACACATTGTGTTCTGTCAAAGATAGTTCCTAAACCAATTTACTGAGACCGATGTTTCTGAGTCTACCTAGCAACATTTCATGGTCAACTGAATCAGAGGCCTTTGATAAATCCACGAACAGAGCAGCACAATGTTGCTTTTTATCAAGTGCATTAATGATGTTGTTTGCCACTGCCATAGCTGCAGTTGTGGTGCTGTGCTCCAATCTAAAGCCAGACTGAACCCTGCTCAGTATGTTTTTTTTTCAATTAAACCGTTTTTTAACTGAGTTCACTGGGGATTCATAGACTCTGGCCAGGTTAGGGAGTTTAGAGATAGGACGATAGTTATTAGCATCTGAGGGATGTTCACTCTTTAGCAGTGGGAGGACCTAAGCTGATTTACAAATGCAGGATATGATATTGGTCAAGAGACTCAAGTTGAAAATGTGAGCCACAGGTTCAGTAATAATACCAGCTGCTATCTTTAAGAGGTAGGGGTCCAGGTTGTCTGGACCTGCAGACTTTTTTTGTGTCTATTGCCTTTCGTGCTTTATGGACCTCAGTATAAGAAACAGGCTCAAAGTTAAAATGGTTCACATGAGGGCCCATATCATAGTTGACTGTAACAGAGCTTACATTAGTATCCTGGGCCACACCATTATCAAAAACTGAACCAGCAGATATGAAGTGCTTGTTAAAAAGAAAACCTACAATA
Organism: Oncorhynchus mykiss; assembly: GCF_013265735.2. Lineage (NCBI taxonomy): Eukaryota > Metazoa > Chordata > Actinopteri > Salmoniformes > Salmonidae > Oncorhynchus > Oncorhynchus mykiss. Next base: position 43,689,388 of record NC_048566.1, on the reverse strand, counting down.
TCAGCTTTATCCTTCATTTGAATCCATCATTAAATGGTCAGGAAGGCCAGAGGATACATTAGAACCTGACACTGATTTGATTAGCTTCCAGAACTTGGTAGGGTTGTTTAGGTTCTCTGTGACTGCATTTAAATAGTCATTTGATTTTAGACTTCCTGATCCATTTGGTGCATTTGTTTCTTAGCGCTCTGAAGGAGGCCCAGTCAACAAGAGCATTTGAATGTCTCGCTTGAGCCCAATATATATTTTTCTTTCTAATGAATTATGCGAAGTTATCTGAAATCCAGAGATTGGGTCCCTTCCACCGATTCTAAATTTCTTCACAGGGGTATGCTTATCACTAATGTGATGTGGGAGTCCTTATATATGTTCACTTTAACCGCAAGCAATTCAAAATGTTTGGCTATGATATTCGAGAGAATTTCAGAGGTGTTAAACTCAGATATCACATACATTTCAACCCCTCCGCCTTTACTCATCCGATCCGTTCTTTAAAAAAACGGGTATCCACCTATCAATAGAAATCGAGTTATTTGACAGATTTATTTAGCCAAGTTTCTGATAAAACCATTACGTCGTTTTGGCCCATTTTCTAATCATGTCTATTTTTGGAAATAGACTTCTGACATTAACATGTAAGAGGCCAAAACCTGCTGTGTTTTTAAAATCATAGTGATTCGGTTGAGATTGCATGGCATCTACTGGCCCAGGGTTTGGTTGCACATTACCATCAATAAAAGCGAAACAATATATATGTTGCCCAATGCGTGAAGATTTAGTGAAGCCAGCACATTTGTCAATAAAACGAACTGTCTTTCGACACAGAAAAAAAGTAATTAAATAGTTTGAGATTTTGGAAGTATGCCATCAAGTGCAGGTCCATTTGCTTTTGAGAATGGTACAAATGTAATTGCAGAGAGACACCAAGTTCCTGGTGGTATTGACATGATGGTATCGTCGGAGTGCTTGCAAATTGTATTGCATAAAGCATTCAGCCTATTTAATCCGGGATAGCATTGAATAAAGAGCAGGCAACAGTAACCGATACATAATGCCGGTTTTTAGGGGTATTTCGGCACAGGTGTGCAACAACCAGTAGACGTGTAGAACAAGGTAGGTTTTCCAATTCGATAACCGCTTCTCCGCTCCTAGCCTCCAGTGCGCACCTGCGCTCAAGTAGCAGGTATTGTGCGCAGACGACGGTCCTGACACGCAAGCTCCAACTCCAGAAAGGTGAAGAAAAAAATAAAGGCCTTCTCAATCTGAAATATTTGTATAAGTAAAATAGAGACTGAGATCTAAAAATAATAGTTATATACAGCATCCACCTCCACATAAAAAGTATTTGCTTCTGTAAACAGGATCAGGGTCATTAAAACATGAAAACTCTTAACTCTAATATCAAGGATCACACATACAAACGGACAGACTGATTGGCTACCAAATCTGATAATAATTTTGGAATATAAATATACTTGCTTGGTATATGTTTTCCAGTCGCTTGAAATACTTTGCAAATGCAACTTATTTCGACGTGAAAACTGAAATGGTCCATTCTAACCTTTTCCATAGTCACTCTTATCCTGAGCAATTGCATACATTTTCATACTGGTTTCATGTTGAATTGAACCCACAACCCTAGCATTGCATGTGCCATGCTCTACCAACTGAGCCACATCATCACAAACCACTACATGTCTCAATGTACTCAAATACTGTATTGTGCATTGTTTTTCTTCACGTTGATGGCAAGTCAACAGGTACAAACCTAGATGACCAGCCTATGTACAATACAGTAATGTACATTTACATTAAGTGGTTTGTAAGAATGGTAAATTAATACCCTAATAAAAGTGTTTGTTTTTCATGTTATTTGATCAAGAAAAATATTTAATTTGATGTGGATGTTTTGTGTCTTTGCCCATAACTTTTCACCTTTTGATGTAAATGTTTGAGGACAGGGTTTTGTTCTTTCTGGATGCCATTAGAATTAGACAATTGTAGAGAAAGGAACAGGGCAACAACTTTTACAATTCCAACTATTGAATCCTGCAAGATACTGTTCTTAATTATACAACTACCCTTTTTGCCAAAGCTGAGATGCTGAATTTTTGGGGGGCCAGCAGTTGTTGCCCAAGTCTACATTGGTAGCTAATACTAGTAAAGGCACAATGCACTACTTTTGTGAATTAAAAAAATACAATAATAATAATATATATAATATAGCATTTATCAATATAGCTAACACAGTATATATGGTGTAATATATATGTATTATATATATATATATATATATATATATATATTATATCGTTTTTTGGGGGGGTGCTGCAGCACCATCAGCACCCCTTCTTCCCGCAGCTACGCCTCAGTTGCCAGTCTGGGCCGAAGCCTGTGTTCCTGGTCTCGACCCAGTATGTATCTCTTTTATGAATGACTTTGGATATTTCCAGAGTGTACGAGGCATTAGATTTACCTTTAACCCCTATTTTTTTAAAGGGATTATCATTATCCACAATAGTATTGAAGACATCTACAAAGAGGCTCAAAGCTAAATCTGGTTCAGGGACAGCTGAAATACAATCAAAGTCACTAAAATAAAGATTGAGTAAAAAGCCTGTTCACGGAAGTTTTTGAAGTTTCTCTGTGATGACAAGGCTTAGATTTGTGTATTCTCACATCTCTAACACAAACAACTGGGCAATGGTCACTAATGTCTTGGGGCAAAGACACCAGTAGAAACATATTTCTTCAGGGTATTCGTTAAAATACAATCAATCAGAGTTGACTTTGAAGGATCTTTAGGGTTGGGCTGTGTAGGCTTAGTCACTAGCTGGCCTAGGTTTAGATCCTTAATACCTACCACATACATGTGTACTCCTCCTTTTCTTTCCTAGATTCCTTTCCTCCCATCCTCTCTCCTTTTCCGTTCCTCATTTTCCTCCTTTCATAGCGTTCTTTCCTTTCTTTCTTTCCTTCCTTCCTTCCCAACCTAAATGTTCTCTCCCCCTTCCCTATCCTTATCTCCTTACCTTTCCTAGCTCCTTTTCTCTGTTCTCTTTTCCTAGCTTCCTTTCTTTCCCTACATCCCTTTCCTCACCTCCATCCCTATCTACCTTTCCTATATTAATTTCATTCTTCCTTTTATTTCCTCCTTTTCTTTCCTAGATTCCTTTTCTCACTCTCTTTCCTTATCTCCTTTCCTACCTTCCTTTCCTTTCATAGCTTCCTTTAGAGAAGCACCTGCTATCAATATGCTTTGTATCCCACATTTACTCAAGTGTTTCCTTTTTTGTGGCAGATATCAACCACGACCAGTAGAGAGGAAAGGAACGGAAGAAGGAATGGAAGTTAGGAAAAGAGGAAATGAAAAGACGCTAGGAAAGAAGGAACTTAATCTAGGAAAGAAAAGAAGATCGCGTGTATGTGGGAGAGATTAACCACAGACAGTAGATGGCGATAGTATTTGTTTTAGTGACATGCAAGTTTAAAACTGCAATATGTAACTTTTGGGGCAAACTGACCAAATTCAAATATAAATATTAGTTATAGATTTGTCATTATCTCATTCAAAGCAAGTCTAAGAAGCGCTAGATCTATTTTATGTGTGCTATTTCTATGCTTCCTGTTAAATTGAGTTTTTGCTTTACTTTAAGTTTTGTACATCAGCTTCAAACAGCTGACAATACGATATTTTTTTGTTATGGAAAATATATTTCACAGCGGTTTAGCTGGTACAATGATTATCTACTCTAGAAGTGCTTGTTTTGTCACATTAACGTATTATAACTATTTGAATTTTAGCAAATGGCGGAGCGATTTCTGTATAGTGCAGCTTTAACACCTTGATCAGACTGACAGCCATTGCAGCATAATCGATTCTGCAGTCAAACTGTTTTAATGGATATGTGTGCAACAAAAGTTCAACATTTACCTTTTGCTACTATTTCTGGTACATACAGTGGTGCAGTAATAGGCAAGACAGATGTCTAACACGGCCACTGTCTCTTTAAAAATTGATGGCGCGTGGTCTGTGTGGAACAGTTGTAGACTGGGATAGCATACAGTACACCGCGCGAGTGCGGCTTCGTCTCTGTCAGCTACCAAAGTGATCCACGGTGCAGGCAAGTATATGGGTATTTAATATTTTTACTTGGGGGAGAACTCGTATATCCCGTTATCTTAAAATAACTACGAGATGTTTAGTTATTTTTATTAGTTTAGTCTATGTTCATCCACGTACCAATGAATCAGCTAGCAAGCTAACTTTCAGATAACGTTATCCAACTCCTGTTGAACTTGTTAGCTAGCCTTCCCGTTTAAAATGTAGCTAGATCGCGTTAGCTTTGTTGGTAAAATAGCGAACACGTTAGCACACTTTATGGTTTAAACAAACTCATTTCCCAAATATTAGCCAGCTAAGTTAGCTAGATAACTTAACTTTGTCATTGCAGTAACAGGCGCCTGTATGCGAACATTAGCTTAGTTCTAGCTGACGAAGTTCTGTGTTTACTTTAACAATTGAGGTCAGTACTAGCTATAGCCATCATCATGTTCTTGGGACGTGTAACGTTATCATCTACATGGCTAAAGTTAACAGGGTGGTTGTTTGCAGCCGGGAACAACTAGCTAACGTTATATTGTTGTGCGCCTTTTCGGTCGTAACGTTGCACACCACCCTACTCTATCTAGTCCAAGTCTCGCTGCACGTACATCTTGTGGAACAGCTGTCCGCACTGGTTGAATGAATAATAGCTAGTTCCTGACATCTGTTCAATTCAAACTACACTGCCCTCTTTCATAGGTCACATTTATTTAGTAACTGATATCCTACTGCAGCAATATTACTGTACCCCAGTATTGGAACTGTTATCTGGAATAGTTATTCCTCTAATGACCTTCCTAAAACAATTGTTTGCTATTTTAAATGCAGTCTTCATTTTCTGTTCATTACAGGCTTGTTTCCCCCTCAAGTCTTCTCACACTAGTTTTGTGCAGGGTCTGTTGCAGCCATGCCTGCAAAGAAGGCTCCTAAGAGACAAAAGGAAAGTAAACCAGAGGAAGTAAAGGATCTTAAGAAAGTTAAAGGTAAGCCACGGACTAACTCCATTAAGCCAATATGAAGTCTATTGTGAAATGTTCAATCTCTTTATCAAGCCGACTACTTGAACACACCCTAGTATGAGTCCTTTTGAAATAAAATCTTCATCAGTGTCTCTGCTTGTTAATTTTGCTGTTTTCATAAAGATACTACAGTTTGGATTAAACAATACTGTTAGTGTCAGTTTCCCACAGCAGCCATGGGGAGGAGAAGGGTCTGGTTCTAGTGCTGGGCCAAGGGGACGTAGGACAGCTGGGTCTGGGAGAGGACATAATGGAGAGGAAGAGGCCGGCCCTGGTGACACTGCCTGAGGGTGTGGTGCAGGTGGCGGCGGGGGGCATGCACACAGTCTGTCTCAGTGACACTGGAAATGTGAGTGAAGGCGGCAGATCCAACTACAACTGTCAAGATACTGCATCCAATTTCATAAATTCAGATTAACCATGCTACAGGTCTTTTAAAGCATGCTCAATTGAGAATATCTATTGAGTGCTTTTTAGTTCAGGCCCTGTATTCATGAATTGTCTCAGAGGCGTGTTTATTTCATCAACAATTACAAAAAATACTTGTCAATTACTTATTTTTCCTGACAACCAAGTGATGATAACGATGCCCTGAAGAAAAACAAACTATTGAAAAAAAAATAATAATTTGGAGAATTCCATGAACTCTTATGATTGTGTCCAATCATGAGTATGCATGCCTTTGGAATATAATGCAATCCTCTGTGGTCTTTCAGTTGCGCTGGCTGATTAAGCTGATCTGTCTGGCTCTACCACACACAGCTACCAGGAGGACACTCCAGTAACTCCTCTCTTTTGAGGACCCTTCAATTGTAACTAACCTCAACTAGAACCAATGTTTACACTCTTACTTTCATATGGGCTATTTTTGCTTTGATCACATCAGAAGCTCTTCCTTTGTGCTCTGTTATTCATCTGTGATGCTCTCGCATGTGGCAAATGCGAGGACCGTTGCTTTTTCTTGATTGGAAATGCTAAGGCTATTTGCTGAAATGATAGGAGTTAGGAGTAGGCTTTGTAGCCAATATGATAAATTATGGCTGGCATTGGTTACAATCTGCCACAAGCAATGTTGCCAGCTATGTGGAAATAGCCTTGTCCAAATAGGCCTACTATCTTAATGTGAACATTTATTGAAGTTGGAGGTAAATATTAATTATTTCATGAGGGAATAAATGTAGAGTAAAATGTGACAAATGACAAAAGAGGACATTTCTAAACCGCCTGATAGCTAAGACTACAAGGCTAAATCTAAAATGGCTGTCAAAATGAACACTGGCTCATCGAGTGCTGATCTAGGATAGTCACCTCACTCTTATTTAAAAGGCAAAACGGATCCTAGAGCAGTACTCCTACTTGGGAGATACTTTGTGAATATACATGCTGGACTAAGATTAATCTGTGGCTGGGAAACCGTATTTTAATGAAATATGACTTAGTAACCAGAAGCTTGTCACTGGTGTAGATCTACACGTTTGGCTGCAATGATGAGGGTGCTCTGGGTCGAGAGACGACAGAAGAGGGATCCGAGATGGTGCCAGGGAAGGTGGCCCTGGACGAGAGGGTGGTTCAGGTGTCTGCTGGGGACAGTCACACAGCTGCACTCACAGATGATGGTGCAGTATACATTTGGGGCTCCTTCAGGGTGAGTAGAGGACAGGGTTTAACTGCTGTCAAACACCCTGGAAACTGTTGCGCCATTCCGTTACTCAAATAATCTTAAATTGACTTGCATTAAACTAATCAAAAGGAATACAATTTCATTCATTCAGTCACATGCTTTGTACACAACAGGTGTGGGCTAACTGTGAAATGCTTACTTATGGGCTTTTCTCAACAATGCAGAGAAAGAATAGAAATTAACATTAAAAAATTAATAAATACACAGTGAGTAATGATACCCTGTGTATATAACCAAGTTATCTGTACTGAGTTGATGTGTAGGGGTACGAGGTAGATATGTACAGTTGAAGTTGGGACATTAACATACACCTTAGCCAAATGCATATAAACTCAGTTTTTCACAATTCCTGACATTTAATCCTAGTAAGAATTCCCGGTCTTAATTCAGTTAGATCACCTCTTTATTTTAATAATGTGAAATGTCAGAATAATAGTAGTGTTTTTATTTCTTTCATCACATTTCCAGTGGGTCAGAAGTTTACGTACACTCAATTAGTATTTGGTAGCATTGCCTTTACATTTTTTTTACTTGAGTCAAATGTTTCGGTTAGCCTTCCACAAGCTTCCCACAATAAGTTGGGTGACTGTTGGCTCATTCCTCCTGACGGAGTTGGTGTAACGGATTGAGGTTTGTAGGCCTCCTTGCTCGCACACGCTTTTTCAGTTCTGCCCCCAACATTCTATGGGATTGAGGTCAGGGTTTTGTGCTGGCCACTCCAATTCCTTGACTTTGTTGTCCGTAAGCTATTTTGCCGCAACTTTGGAAGTATGCTTGGGGTCATTGTCCATTTGGAAGACCCATTTGCAACCGAGCATTAACTTTCTGACTGATGTCTTGACATGTTGCTTCAATATATCCACATAATTTACCTCCCTCATGATGCCATCTATTTTGTGAAGTGCACCAGCCCATCCTGCAGCAAAGCACCCCCACAACATGATGCTGCCACCCCCGTGCTTCATGGTTGGGATTGTGTTCTTCGGCTTGCAAGCCTTCTCCCTTTTTCCTTCAAACATAACAATGGTCATTATGGCCAAACAGTTCTATTTTTGTTTCATCAGACCAGAGGACATTTCTCAAAAAAGTATGATCTTTGTCCCTGTGTGCAGTTGCAAACCGTAGTCTGGCTTTCTTTATGGTGGTTTGGGAGCAGTGGTTTCTTCCTTGCTGAGCTTATGTCAGGTTATGTCAATATAGGACTCGTTTTACTGTGGATATAGATACTTTTTGTACCTGTTTCCTCCAGCATCTTCACAGGGTCCTTTGCTGTTCTGGGGATGATTTGCTCTTTTCGCACCAAAGTACGTTCATCTCTAGGAGACAGAACGCGTCTCCTTGCTGAGCAGTATGACAGCTGCGTGGTCCCATGGTGTTGTATACTTGGCTACAATTGTTTGTACAGATGAACGTGGTACCTTCAGGCGTTTGGATATTGCTCCCAAGGATGAACTAGACTTGTGGAGGTCTACAAAAAAAATTCCCCCCTGGGGTCTTGGCTGATTTCTTTTGATTTTCCCATGATATCAAGCAAAGACACTGAGTTTGAAGGTAGGCCTTGAAATTCATCCACAGGTACACCTCCAATTGACTCAAATTAGAAGCTTCTAAAGCCATTACATAATTTTCTGGAATTTTCCAAGCTGTTTAAATGCACAGTCAACTTGGTGTATGTAAACTTCTGACCCTCTGGAATTGTGATACAGTGAAATAATCTGTCTGTAAACAATTGTTGGAAAAATTACTTGTCATACACAAAGTAGATGTCCTTAACCGACTTGCCAAAACTATAGTTTCTCAACAAGAAATTTGTGGAGTGGTTGAAAAACGAGTCATGTAAACTTCCGACTTTAGCAGGAAATGCACTGTATAACTAGGAATAAAGTAACAGATAATAAACAATAGCAGCAGCAAATGCTACTTATCATATACCAAATTAAGGTAACCTGCAATTCTCACTAATTTCACACATTGTCCCATTTGCTTTAGGATAACAGCGGAGTCATTGGTCTACTAGAGCCTCTGAAGAAGGTTACTGTGCCTGTCAAGGTCCCCATGAAAGGACCTGTGATGAAAATAGCATCAGGTGAGAAATGGGGGATCTGTCCCTAAGCTTTAAGGTTTCTCTGCAGAAGTTCTGCTTTCCCGGAGGTTTTGACCACATTCAACAAAAATATAATGATTAGAACTGACTTGATTCCTTATTCTGCAGGTCAGAGGCATGTTTGTCCTACAGCTACCATATAGTTTCTTGCTCAATGCTGTCCTGGTTATAAGACAATATTCATGACCTCTGACCCCCAGGTAATGACCACTTGGTGATGCTGACAGCAAGCGGTGACCTCTACACATCAGGCTGCGGAGAGCAGGGGCAGCTGGGAAGGGTGCCGGAGCTCTTTGCCAACCGAGGGGGCAGGAAAGGGCTGTGTATGTACCAACTGAAACCATTTATTTTGACACAGTATTCGTTCAGCTGTAGTTTGGGTGTGAGCACTTGGTATGATGAATGGATATCTGCACCATTATTCTCTGTTTTGACTGCTGTGGGTGATAGGACATGTGTTTCTGAATGCTTACAGTGCGGTTGCTGATACCTCAGATTGTGAAGGTCCAGTCTAGGGGCAAGGTTCACTTCACAGATGCCTTCTGTGGGGCTTATATGACCATTGCTGTGTCAAAAGAAGGCCACGTCTATGGATTTGGACTGTCAAACTACCATCAGCTTGGTGAGTGTTTAGATAAAAGTTTATTTGATAACCTTCAGAAATACTGTAACAGAACTTGGTTTATCCTCCAAATTAATCTTCCAATTTGAGCTTAATTCATCTTCAACTATAGGTTTCCATCCACTTGGCAAGGTTTTCATGGGAAATTTAAAGATCTTTATAAAGAATATGCACATTTTTACTTTGATATGGTTATATCAGTATGTGCATAAAGGGATTGCCATTTTTTTTTTATCCGACATGTACTTTACTTGCATAGAAAAAGGTTGGCTGGAACCTGGTTATTTATGCACACTCTGAGTCTCTGTGCTCTAGAATTGCAGTTGGGTGGGTTGGAGAGTGTCACACCGTACCCGTTGACCATAGACTTCTGTACTGTTTCCAGGGACCAAACTCATCAACACATGCTTTGTTCCAATAAAACTTACCTCCTTCAAAAACTCCACCATTAACTGGATTGGCTTCTCAGGGGGACAGCACCACACAGTCTGCCTCGACTCTGCCGGTAAGCGCATTGGGGCCCATCTTTTATTTTAAACACTCTTGATCAACTATTTCAGAACTTGGACTGTTCAAGAATCTGTCAACTGCATAGTGCAGCACAAATTGGGAAGATGACTCTTGTCCCCGTATAGGGAAGGTGTACAGCCTGGGCCGGGCGGAGTATGGGCGTTTGGGTCTGGGCCAGGGGGCAGAGGAGAAGAGCGAGCCCACGCCTGTGGAAGGACTGGATCTAGCCCAGGTGGTGGCTTGTGGGGCGTCGGTCAGCTATGCTGTCACCAAACAAGGTGAGGTCATTGCTAGTGTGTTTCTTCTGGTTTATGAAAAATTAAAGGATTAACCTGCTGATGTTGTGCATGTCTACGTTATGGTGTGTAATTGTGATAGGAATGACTCCGAGGCCATTGTGTCTGTATATGGTCCACTGATGTGTGTATTTATTGCAGGGTCTGCATATGCCTGGGGTATGGGCACTAACCTCCAGCTTGGCACAGGTGAGGAGGACGACGAATGGAGCCCTGTAGAGATGACGGGCAAGCAGCTGGAGAACCGCATAGTACTGATGGTGGCCAGCGGCGGGCAGCACACAATCCTACTGGTCAAAGACAAGCAGGAGAGTTGATGTATTCTCAGGCAGGGGAAGGTTGCCCTTGTTGGTCTGTACCAGAAGGATCTGTGTTAAATACCTACATGTGGGGGAGGGGTTTGTGGCTGAATGTGACTTCCTGTGCTGAGCCAGGTAACCCGGAGTGGGAACGTGGTGATGGGAAAGGGGCTAGTCTATGTTAGAGGGCTCTGATCTGTCCCGCTCAGTGCAAAAATCCCCTAATGTTTTTGATGTGGTTCAGTAGATTGTGATCAACAAGCAAGAGAAACACATTTTTTTAAATCTAGTTTATGCTTAGTTATTTTTTTAAATGAGAATCTTTAGGATGCCAGTCTGGTATGTTTGTGGGGCAAATAATGGACGAGCCTTTTAATGAAATCCCAAGTCACAGCCTTTTAAGAATACACCCCCCCCCCCCCGGCATCTGTAAGATGAGTACTAGTATTTCTTGTCAGCAAGGTCCTTTCATTTGAAAGTCTGGCCTAAGGTGTCTTGAACCATGTAGTTTAGACAGCTGTTCACTGTACCCCCTTGCACAATTATTTGCTGGTCCAACTTGGAAATAAAAGTACAATTTTACTGTTTTGATCTTTCTTTTGGTTTGCATACTGCAATGACACACTTTGTTCAGGGGTTGGTGCTCGTAATACATTGAGGGCCCAATTAGTAGATGGCCATAGTGATGATTTGAGTACAACAGCCTCACATTTATCAGTCTGCCAACATATATTTATATAAGGCAGCCAACATAAATTAAAATCACTTAAGTTGCAAATGATTGTTCTGGGGCAGAGAGCAATGCTACAGGCTACTTTTGTGCTAGTGAGAAGGGAAATGTTGCGTCCTTGGATTTTTCTACTGGCTTTCATCTGACTAATGACTCAAGGATGTGGAATCGTCTTAAAAAGCCCAGGTAGCTCCCATTTTTCTCAAAGCTTTGAAATGCTAAAGAACCTCTTCTACGCACTTAATTGACGAGTATGGCCTCATCCCACTGTTTGTAGTGCCTGTTCTCCTTTGACAGGATTTGATTTTGATGGGTGGGCAATCCATTCTGTTTGCAATATGCAGTGTCCTTCACTTTTAAATTTCATTTAGCAGTTTATGACACTATTAGGGGGGATTTCACACTGTTCCTGTGCTTCTCTAATGACCATCTAAGACTGACAGTCTCACCAGTCTCACCCTCCTTAGTGTCTCAGCTTGATCTCTTAACTCATCAACCAATGTGCTCAAATATTAGGTGACCCTCAACCTTCCTGGTTAGTAGTTGAAGCAATGGTGTCGCGGAAAGGTTCTGGCTATTGGATTTCACAGTACTCGGTAGGGTAGATAAAAATTAGATGTGACTACAGCCGATACTGTTTTTAGTGAGATTAGTAATGAACTTTAATTAAATTATCTTTAGACCCAAAATATACTAGACCCTGGTTTGTTTCCAGGCTGTATCACAACCGGCTGTGATTGTGAGTCCCATAGGGTGGTACAGAATTGTCCCAGCGTCGTCCGGGTTTGGCCGTCATTGTAATTAAGAACTTGTTCTTAACTGACTTGCCAAGTAAAATAAATAAAACCGTTTATCATTTAAGGAAATCAGTCAATTGAAATAAATCTATGGATTTCACATCTGGGCAGGGGTGCAGTTATGTGTGGGTCTGGGAGGGTGTAGGTTTTCCCCAACAAAAAAATATTACAGACATACTCCTCAGGTGATCCCGCAGGTGAGGAAACCTGATGTGGAGGTCCTGGACTGGCTTTATTACACGTGGTTTGCGGTTGTTCGACCGGGTGGACATGCTGCTAATTGGGCATACTGCTAATTGTTCGGCCGGTTGGACATAGTCAGCATGCCAATTGCATGCTCCCTCAACTTGAGACATCTGTGGTGTTGTGTGACAACTGAATATTAAGACAAACAGGGAAATGGTTCTAATTGTTTTTCCGCCATTTATTTTTCACATGGGGGATTTTGGAAACACTTAAAATAAGGGTTGGGTTTTGTGTAGTGTGGCAGAAGAATCCGAAATAGTTAGGTAACATATATAATTAAGATGGCTTATCTGCATAATATGCTTATCATATGCTTGTTATTAGAATGTATATTTTCGTACCTGGGGCCCAGAGAGGGGAGAAGTCAGGCTAGTCTTTCACAAGCCTGACTTGTTGAATATCAGAAGGAGAAGACAGGAGGGAACATTGTCTTCATATGTGAATGTTCTAAACCACATGAAGGGATGGCGTGATTAATGGGGAACCAATTACTTGTCTCCACAATGTCTGTGCACCAGTCACTCCCTCCTTTTGTATTGGGGGAGATACGGTCTGAGAAAAGATGTGGGCTAGTGTCTGGAACCATTGGATGTTCTCTCTTGATGTTGCACCTATCCTGGAGTAGTGTATGACCTAGAGGCTCATTCCCCTCAGTGAGCTTGTCCAGGTGTGTGGTCAAGAAGGTGTTTTACTTGAGATGGTAGTATCTGGAGTTGACAATTGATTTATGCCATATAATTAATTGGTATTTCTGTGCTACGAAGTACCAGGAACGGGATCGGAGCTTCTTCTTAGGGCCAGACTATACAATAAGAACAGTCTTCATAGCAAATGCTATCTGGCTGCGGGATACTCCTTTCTCATATATCAAGTTTCACCTTGTGACCCATTCCATACATCTGCTGTTTGTCATGAAGACTAAAAAAGCGTATCTTTTCTATAAAATATATTTGTATTCTTTGTATGTTAGAGCTACTCGCCACAACACTTGGAAGTGTTGAGCTGACCAGCCTCATCATTATAGAAGCAATTGCTCTATGCTTTCATTATTAATACATTTTGAATAAATTAATATACTGATTGGTGATTGACCTTGCCTCTCCTCATTATTGATTAGAGTCTCCACCACTATTTTGGCGACGAGGATGGGATATGCAACTTCACCTGTGGACCGCTCCTGAAGATCTGGGTAAACTGTGCACAGGGGATCAGAAATTGGGATCCCAGGGCATACCACACTCATTTTTGAGCAGCTGGACCCGCCTAATGATCTGAGAGGAAGAGTGCATGGGTGGATGCCATGATCCTGAAAGTAGAACTGAGAGAGGTGATCTTGGACAATATCAGTAAGTGATGAAAAGATAAGAAAACAATATAAAAAATAACAATCTTGTATTGAGGGTACACTCAGAGTGAGGTCTTCATTAAGAGGGCCACAGCTGGGTTAACTAGCAGGACTGAGTTGAGTTGATAAGTGTTCTTAACCTCTTAGGGGCAGTATTTTCATTTTTGGGAAAAAAACGTTCTTGTTTTGTCAGGAAAAGATGCTAGAATATGCATATAATTGACTGCTTTGGATAGAAAACACTCTAACGTTTCCAAAACTGTAAAGATATTGTCTGTGAGTATAACAGAACTGATGTTGCAGGCGAAAGCCTGAGAAGAATCCAATCCGGAAGTGCCCCAGGTTTTGAAAGCGCTGCGTTCCAATGACTCCCTATTCAGCTGTGAATGTACCATCAACAAGCTTACACTTTCTACGTATTCCCCAAGGTGTCTACAGCATTGTGACATATATATATACATACACACACAGTGCTCAAAAATAAAGGGAACACTTAAACAACACAATCACACTTCTTTGAAATCAAACTGTCCACTTAGGAAGCAACACTGATTGACATGCTGTTGTGCAAATGGAATACACAACAGGTGGAAATTATAGGCAATTAGCAAGACACCCCCAATAAAGGAGTGGTTCTGCAGGTGGTGACCACAGACCACTTCTCAGTTCCTATGCTTCCTGGCTGATGTTTTGGTCACTTTTGAATGCTGGCGGTGCTTTCACTCTAGTGGTAGCATGAGATGGAGTCTACAACCCACACAAGTTGCTCAGGTAGTGCAGCTCATCCAGGATGGCACATCAATGCGAGATGTGGCAAGAAGGTTTGCTGTGCCTGTCAGTGTAGTGTCCAGTACATCAGGAGACGTGTAGGAGGGTAACAACCCAGCAGCATGACCGCTACCTCCGCCTTTGTGCAAGGAGGAGCAGGAGGAGCACTGCCAGAGCCCTGCAAAATGACCTCCAGCAGGCCACACATGTGCATGTGTCTGCTCAAATGGTCAGAAACAGACTCCATGAGGGTGGTATGAGGGCCCGACGTCCACAGGTGAGGGTTGTGCTTACAGCCCAACACCGTGCAGGACGTTTGGCATTTGCCAGAGAACACCAAGATTGGCAAATTTGCCACTGGCGCCCTGTGCTCTTCACAGATGAAAGCAGGTTCACACTGAGCACATGTGACAGAGTCTGGAGACGCCGTGGAGAACGTTCTGCTGCCTGCAACATCCTCCAGCATGACCGGTTTGGCGGTGGGTCAGTCATGGTGTGGGGTGGCATTTCTTTGGGGGGGCCGCACAGCCCTCCATGTGCTCGCCAGAGGTAGCCTGACTGCCATTAGGTACCGAGATGAGATCCTCAGACCCCCTGTGAGACCATATGCTGGTGCGGTTGGCCCTGGGTTCCTCCTAATGCAAGACAATGCTAGACCTCATGTGGCTGGAGTGTGTCAGCAGTTCCTGCAAGAGGAAGGCATTGATGCTATGGACTGGCCCGCCCGTTCCCCAGACCTGAATCCAATTGAGCACATCTGGGACATCATGTCTAGCTCCATCCACCATGGTCTGTTGCACCACAGACTGTCCAGGAGTTGGCGGATGCTTTAGTCCAGGTCTGGGAGGAGATCCCTCAGGAGACCATCCGCCACCTCATCAGGAGCATGCCCAGGCGTTGTAGGGAGGTCATACAGCCACACACACTACTGAGCCTCATTTTGATTTGTTTTAAGGACATTACATCAAAGTTGGATCAGCCTGTAGTGTGGTTTTCCACTTTAATTTTGAGTGTGACTCCAAATCCAGACCTCCATGGGTTGATAAATTTGATTTCCATTGATCATTTTTGTGTGATTTTGTTGTCAGCACATTAAACAATGTAAAGAAAAAAGTATTTAATAAGAATATTTCATTCATTCAGATCTAGGATGTGTTATTTTAGTGTTCCCTTTATTTTTTTGTAATAATGACAATTACAACAATACTGAATGAACACTTTTTTTTTTAACTTAATATAATACATAAATATCTATTTAGGCTCAAAAAAATAATGAAACATGTTCAATTTGGTTTAAATAATGCAAAAACACAGTGTTGGAGAAGAAAGTAAAAGTGCCATGTAAAAAAAGCTAACGTTTAAGTTCCTTGCTCAGAACATATGAAAGCTGGTGGTTCCTTTTAACACGAGTCTTCAATATTCCCAGTTAATAAGTTTTAGGTTATAGTTATTGTAGGAATTATAGGACTATTTCTCTCTACCATTTGTATTTCTTATACCTTTGACTATTGGATGTAGTTATAGGCACTAGTTATAGGTATTGCCAGCCTAATCTCAGGAGTTGATAGGCTTGAAGTCATAAACAGTGCTGTGCTTCAAGCATTGCGAAGAGCTGCTGGCAAACGCAGGAACGTTCTGTTTGAATGAATGCTTATGAGCCTGCTGCTGCCTACCACCGCTCAGACTGCTCTATCAAGTATCAAATCAAAGACTTAATTATAAATAATAAACACACAGAAATACGAGCCGTAGGTCATTAATATGGTCAAATCCGGAAACTATAACGAAAACATAACATTTATTCTTTCATTGAAATACGCTGATTAATCGGTCAACCTCTATTTGAGACCACTAATTAGGCAATAATTTTGATAACTGGTATGGGGTATCCTGCTCATATAGACAGGGTTTGAAATCTAAAAACAGCGCTAACTGTTTTTTCATCTTGTCTGTCTCGTCCTCTGTGTGTCCATGTTTGTGTTTTCTGTGAGTGTGTATGATTGAAAGAGCAGGAACCATGGGAGCACACGGGAGCAAAGGACACAGCAT
This sequence comes from Oncorhynchus mykiss, assembly GCF_013265735.2. Classification (NCBI taxonomy): domain Eukaryota; kingdom Metazoa; phylum Chordata; class Actinopteri; order Salmoniformes; family Salmonidae; genus Oncorhynchus; species Oncorhynchus mykiss. The sequence continues at coordinate 43,672,817 of NC_048566.1, read as the reverse complement.
TTTCCATCCCCCAACGGGTGCCCTGAAGGTTATAGTAGGTAAGTGGAAGGGGGATATTTTGGACAAGATGAAATTGTGGCATTTCAAAGGAGGTTTTCCTTTGACAGGGACACTGAGTGTGACACTGTTGGATGAGGTTAGGGAGAGATTAACAGCTCATGAGGGAACTAAGAAAGATAAGGTAGACTGGGTTAAATTTTGGAAATGGGAAAGAGAGGCAGACAGGCGCACACAAAGGCAGGACCATACTACCTCAATTGGGCCGACCAACCAGTGCTCCCGCATATTGGCTAACCAGGCTGTCTGCATTGTGTCCCACCACCCGCCAATCCCTCTTTTACGCTACTACTACTCTCTGTTCATCATATATGCATAGTCACTTTAACCACATCTACATGTACATGTACATACTACCTCAATCAGTCTGACTAACCGGTGTCTGTATGTAGCCTCGCTACTTTTATAGCCTCGCTACTGTATATAGCCTGTCTTTTTACTGTTTTATTTCCTTACTTACCTATTGTTCACCTAATACCTTTTTTGCACTATTGGTTAGAGCCTGTAAGTAAGCATTTCACTGTAAGGTCTATAGCTGTTGTATTCCGTGCACGTGACAAATAAACTTAGATTTGATTTAACCCATTCAGGGAAAGCCCCGTCAAAATATGGTAGTACAGACTGAGGAAGAAGGGAACACAGACAGATGAGACGGTAAGGAAGAATAGGCAAGACGATGAGAGAGATTTCCCCCCTCCCTATTCTTCTCCTCACAATCTCCACCCAGTGTTGCCAGTGCCTGCTGCGGCTGTCGACCTCCTTCTCCTGCCTCTGCCTGATCCAAACGACCCAGTGGATGCCCTTGCTCTGCACTCTGCTGTCCCCTCCCCCAACTCCACAGTTCACTCCTGTGCCTCTCCTCCCATATGAATCTCCCCTAGCAGCAGCGGTGGACAAAATGCTCTCTGGACTGGCTAAGCTGGTTGGAACGTCAACCCCAAAACCAATCAGAAAGGGTGCAGCTGGAGGAGCCAGAGCAGCGGGTAGGAGGAGCAGCAACCCCTTCTCACAACCACCCCCAGCCACCCCAGTGGAGGATGAGGACGACAGCAGTGATGCGTCCTCTCAGAATGGAGCAGCAGCTCCCCTACTCTCTTCCCCTCCACTCAAGAGCCGTCTGCGAAGGAAGATAATCCTGCCGACACCCTCACCATATGATCCAGCACCAGATATGTATCAACAGTACCCTCTGATGGCATGCCAAACACTCAGCCACATTCAGTGGCAGGCCACACTGATTTGGCTGCCTGGCAACCAATCGTGTACATCCAGAGGACATGGAGACAATGAAATTAAAGACATTGTTGAGGATCTGCCTGACGTGGTTAAGTTTGCAGCCGAAATTAGGGTTCTGGCAAAAAATACAGATTTTCGATTGTTATGAACTTGAAATCTGCCCTAATTAATCGTCCATTTAGATTAATCGGTCAACCTCTAATATGGAGATCTGTTGAAGGACCTGACACCAGACCTGGAGAAGGTGGTGAGAACCACCTATATCAGTTGGGAAACTGAACCCCTGGCCACTGTGGTACAACATTGCCGACCGACGACAATGTGCTCAGAAGGAAGAAAAAAAAATATGAAAAAGTGAAGACTCAGAAATTGGAAGCTGCCCAGTTGACATTCTACCTGCTGGAGTGGGAGGTGGTGCAAGTGGAGGAAAACCCAAACTTGGAAGTTGCTTCACCTGTGGCAAGCCAGGCCATTTCGCTGCACAGTGCAGCCCAGCAGGTGAGGGGAAGAGGTAGGGGCGGGCCAAGAGGCAGAGGAGGAGGTCCACCCGGAGAACAAGGACTGCCATGACAGCCTATACCCAACCAATGGTGGGGGTGGCCCTCTGCCACCGTGGGGACCACAAGGGGGCCCCCAAGACAGAGGCCAATCTGGGCAATGGCAGATGGGTCTGCCTGCACAGACAACCCTGTACAATAATATTTCTTGTTGATACTGGGGCTGCCATGTTTGTCATTAACTGCAAGGCTATGACAAAACCTCCCATGTCTAGTGAAACAGTCAAAACTGCTTCAGGCCTCCCATTCAGAGAGCATGTAACTATGCCTCTGCCTGTCTCCTTTTGTGAGAAGTGTCAACATCAATTTCTCTACTCTAACTACTGTCCTGTCAATCTGATGGGCAGGGACCTCCTTTGTAAACTGGCATCAACATAACATGTGGCCAAACCGGTTTAACCGTTATTCATGAGGAAGAGGGAGAGCAATTGATGTTAATGTGTGAGTTTTGTGACGTTACGCATGGGACGTTGATGAGGTGCCCAATATTGCTTGTGTTTTCTCAATGACTAAAACTCATTGGGCCACAAGGGCATTTTCATGTCTGAAGCAGGCTTACATTGCACCTCCCATTTTTCACCATTGATCTCCATTATGAGAAACAATGGCTGTGTGCTACATTACAGGATGAATCAGTGCAGTGTGAGGGTTTATACTGTAGCGGTGATTTCTGTGCCTTATGGGTTAATCTAACCCCTGCACAGAAAGAGCCCTACCTGTTTGACGATAGCGCACCACGTGTCCCTGGCAAAATCAGAGTAGAATGGGCGGATACTGGTATATGGATGAAATGCTTGGTTGATGCTATTGACTGGGAGATGCGCCCTGATGGCTCAACGTATGCACCGAGCACACTGACAAGTTGTTACCCACGAGGGGTGTGCATGGTGTTGATCAGGTTTCTTTTTCTGCCAATATCATGTTGTTGAGTGAAGACTGAATGCCTATGGGCAAGGGGACAAGTATGATTTTGGGAGGATGAAGGGATCTGAGCCAATGGTAGTCACTCCTGAAGATACCAGGTACCCATCTAGAGCACAGTATCCACTTTGTAGGGAGGCAATAGCAGTTATTACTCCTGTTCATGCATCCCTGTTAGCTAATGGCGCTTTAATTCCCTGTCCAGACTCACCCTGTAACACCCCTATCTTGCCTGTTTGAACATTTTCAGGTGATTGGAGATTTGTCCTGGACTTAAGGCCTATGAACGCTGCAGTTTTTGCCCGTGCCCCGGTGGTTCCTAATGTTCTCTGTTGGGGGCGGTACCACCCACAGCAGAGTGGTTCTCTGTGATTGATTTGGCTAATGCGTTTTTCAGTATTCCTGTGGCGCCAGAGTCTCAGTTCTGGTTCACCTTCACGTTTCTCAATAAGAGATTTACGTGGACAGCGATGCCTATAGGCTACGTGGAATCCACTGCAATTTTTTTCAGCGCAAAATCTAGATGGTTTTATACCCCCTGAGGGCAGCACTCTGATTCAGTATGTGGATGATTTGTTGTTGTGCTCCAGCTCAATGGAAGGTTGTGAAACTGATACTCATGCTCTGTTGATATTCCTTGCTGAAAATGGCCAGAAAGTTTTCAAAGAAAAAGTTGCTGTTGGTTTCACAGACAGTGAAGTATCTAGGTCATGACATCACTCCCAATGGCAGGCAGCTGGGTACAGAGAGGATATAGGCTATTCTCTCCGTCCCACAGCCGGTTACTAAACAACACATGACTGGTATGGCAGGGTATTGTAGGGCGTGGTTACCTGACTATGGTGAGGTGGTGCAGCCTCTTTTTGACCTTATTTATGGCCACAAAATGGCTATGTATGACTAAATTAAGTGAATACCCAAGGGACTGGCGGCTCTGACCATACTAAAACAACTCATGACTACTTCTCCCTGTTTGGGGTTCCCTGACCATTCTAAACCCTTTAACCTTTTTGTTTTTGAGAAAAATGGTTTTATGTCATCTGTTCTAACACAGGATCAAAGAGGAAAGCAGCGTCCTGTTGGGTATTATTCCAAACGGCTGGACAGTGTGGCAAGAGGTCTGGTTTGTTGTTTGAGAGCTGTGGCTGCTGCTACTGAAGCTGTGCTGGCTTGTGCAGACATTGTTGCCATGTGTGAACTCACTGTACACGTTCCTCATGCTGTACATTCTCTTATTTCACAGGCAAAGATGGCCCATCTAACACCAGCTCGACTGCTCCATTATCAGAATGTTCTTTTGACAATGTCTCATGCGACCCTGAAGAGGTGCACTGTGTTAAATCCTTCTACTTTGTTGCCTACCGAGGATGATGGAGAGCTGCACGACTGTATTGCTCTGGTGGAGCTTGTATCTAAACCAAGGTCAGATTTAACTGATGTCCCTTCGCAAAATGCTGATTTGGAACTGTTTGTAGATGGCTCTGCTCAGTGTTATGAGAAAGGAGGATCATTGGTTGTGTATGCGGTTACTACTGCCTCAACCACACTGGAAAGTGCTAAATTACCCTCCCACCTTTCTGCTCAAGCAGCAGAACTTTTTTCACTCACCAGAGCTTGCATATTAGCTAAAGGCCAGTCTGCTACTATCTATACAGATACAGGTACATGATTGTGGTACTCTGTGGATACAGCGTGGGTTCCTGACTAAGTCTGGTAAGACAATCTCTCATTAACAACTTGTTGATAACTTACTAAAGGCTATTTTGCTCCCTTCTGAAGTTGCTGTTTGTAAGTGCCTCGCTCATACTAACTCTTCTGACCCTGTCTCCCAAGGTAATGCTAAGGCAGCGGCTGTCTCTGTAGAGGCCCCTGTGTTACAGATTGTTTCACTTGCTCTTTCACTTGCTTAACCTTTTCTCTCCCACTGATATCTCTGACTACAATCCTCTGTAGGTCCTGTTGAGGAAGTGGAAAAAAACTATGCACCTATGACCAGGTGCAGAAACTCTGGCTGGGCTACCAGTCCCACCACATTCTTGTTTCCCTTACTTAGCTAAGTTGTCACATGGCGAGGATCATATATCAAAGAGGGGAGTAGTTGATTTTGTAAATACATGTTGATTTGCACCTGGGTTTTCGTGTTTGCTGCACAATGTTGTGCAAAATGTGTGATTTGTATGACTAACAACATGGGATAAGGGATTCCCATGCCAATGTCGGCTCATCCGACCCCTGAAGGAGAATTTGAACACATAATGATGGATTTAATTGAACTCTCCCCTTGCCAGGGCTACAAATATTGTCTGGTGATAGTGGATGCCTCCAAGTGGGTAGAGGCTTTCCCCTGTCGACATTCCACTGCTATGGCAGTGGCCAAGAATCTCCTTAGGGAGATCATCCCAAGGTGGGGGTTACCATATAAATTAACCAGCGACAATGGCTCTGTGGGTTGTCTTTTCTTGGGCTTCTATTTAATAATGAATACTCAAAATGTGCACTTATAAATCATATCAATTTTAATAAAAATACAGCTGTAGACAGAAGTCAAGGATCAAACATACACATTATATCTCTCCTGAGTAGTGCAAAAAAGGAAAGGTCCAAGTTGCTTTAATATGCTTACAGTCAACACCTAGTGATGTAAATGCCTACGTCAACACCTTTTACTCATGAAACCAAGCCCATGCATATACAGTTATACAAACTTGCAGGAGAGAACAATAGTTCCAGTCTTTTCTAAGGGCTCAGCGGTAATTTTCCACTCTCCAAGTTGCTTTATAGGTATGTCGGACTTGTCTCATCTCTTTCACTCCCCTGCAGGGTTCTGTGTCTATGAATCTCTTTTAGCCTTGAGGCGTTTTCTCACAGACACCCTGTTTTGACTGCAATAACTCTCACATCTCTCAGACTGTTTCTTATAAGAGGCAGAGACTTGAAAAGAACTGGGAAACAATATTAAACCTTACAATGCATATATATATATATATATTTTGCTAATCTGTAGTCCAGGACCCTATAAATGTAGTGGGGGAGGGGTCTTACAGCCCTTACCCTTCTATTAATACAACATAAGCATAATCAATCAGAATCATAAAACACGGGACAAGATGTAAAAAACTGTCCATTGTGCCAATAGATGGAATGCACTCGCATGAGATTTGCCGTGATGTTGACAGAGTGGCATGGGAGGTTTATTTCTTAGACTGGGTTAAGATGTCAATTTTGGGACACATCCTCAGTAGTGTGCCTTCGAATCAGTGGGTGTTTCGGCCTTTAATCACTAAACACTCTCATCAAAGGTGGCCAGCTAAAGGGTGATCAAGCCTTAGCTTGTGTCCCATGCCCAATTAAGATGTCCCACGGGACTATGCAAGGCAGGGGCGTCCTCTTCCCTGAGCCAGTCCTACAGCTGACCGCATACCTCATATGCCCTCCTCAAGTTGGAAGGATCTGAATTGGGTTCTCAGGTGGGGGTGGGGGGTCATGAAGTTATAGCCCAGCAAGGGTCCTTCCGTTTAATCCAGATCCACTGGCTGCCTCTTTCAGCTGCTTGAGAAACTGCTCTGACGGTCTGCCGCAGAGCCTGTCCATGGATTCCAAGTTCTTTCAGCAACCTGATGGTGGAAGAAGCCACGAATCCTCTGCATCCCACTTCAACTGGCCAGATTTTTGCATTCCAGCCACGCTGAGTTGCGTCTGCTGCCAACTCTGTGTAACGCAGTTTCTTACGCTCGTAGGCCTCTTCTACAGAGTTTTCCCACGGGACTGTGAGCTCTATGATGTACACAGCCTTTCGTGAAGGGGACCAGAGTACCATGTCTGGCCTAAGGTTAGTAGAAGCAATCTCAGGTGGAAAAATTAGTTGCTGGCCAATATCGGCAAGCATCTTCCAGTCCCGGGTCATGGCTAGGTGTCCAGTTTCTGGCTTTGTAGGAGGATACTTGGGCCTTTTCTGTCCCTCCCGGATGAATGTTGTTGTTTTGACGGGATTGCTTGTTTTTGGAGGTAATGAATTGGTTGCACTCCTCTTGGTCTCAAGTGCTGCAGCCAGGCTCTTGAGGACCTGATTGTGCCTCCAGGTGTAGCGGCCTTGTGAGAGGCTGGTCTTGCAACCTGTCATTATATGCCTGAGAGTCACTGGAGCTGGGCAGAGGGGGCAGGTCGAGTCCTCGCCATACCATTGATGTAGATTTTTTGGTGATGGAAGCACATCATAAACAGCTCTTATGATGAAGCTGATGTTGCTTGCCTCCATTTGCCAAAGCTCACTTCAGTTGATCTTTCTCCTCTCCAGGCCTTCCCACCGCGCCCATTGCCCTTGTTTAGCAAGAGAGACAGCCTTTGCACTTCTTGCAGTCTCCTCCTGTCTGCGCACCTCCTCGACCACCAGCTTCCTGCGTTCAGATGTTGTTGCCTTATGGAACGTTGGTTTGCTTGCTGCCAGGCCAAAGCCTCCTCTTCCATGCTGGATATTCCCCACAATGTCTTGGTGTCTCAGGGCTGATGTTGCTTGCTGCACAGCCTTGGATGATGTCCATTTCCGTCCAGTTTGTAGGGGAGGTGCAGCCTTGCTAATGGTCTGGTCTTTGGAGTCCTTCAATGTCATCTGAAGTCTTACTTTAGAGCACTTGTACTCCTCCGTTAGACTTGTAAGAGGTAGTTCAAGGACCCCTTTGCCATAGAGGCCGATGTTACTCAAGCATCGTGGGACACCCAGCCATTTCTTCACGTATGAGGTAATGGTTCGCTCCATCTTCTCCACTGTTGTTATTGGGACCTCATAGACGGTGAGTGGCCACATTACCCGGGGGAGAAGTCCAAACTGTAGGCACCAAAGCTTGAGCCTCCCAGGCAGTAGGGTCTTGTTGATGTTCTCAAGACCGTCGGCGATGTCCTGCCTTACTTGCTGCACTTGATCTTTATCCCGGAGGCTTTCGTTGTACCATCTACCCAGGCTCTTGATGGGTTGCTCAGACACCGTTGGTATCGGATCATCTCCAATGCAGAACCTCACATCTTTAAGCTGTCCCTTGACTATGGAAATGCTTCGAGATTTGCTTGGCTTGATTTTCATCCGGGCCCACTTGATGTTATCCTGCAGTTTTGCAAGTAGCCGCCTGGTGCATGCTGCAGTGGTGGTCAGTGTAGTCATGTCATCCATGTATTTATTTTTTTATTTTTATTTATTTTACCTTTATTTAACCAGGTAGGCAAGTTGAGAACAAGTTCTCATTTACAATTGCGACCTGGCCAAGATAAAGCAAAGCAGTTCGACAGATACAACAACACAGAGTTACACATGGAGTAAAACAAACATACAGTCAATAATAAAGTATAAACAAGTCTATATACAATGTGAGCAAATGAGGTGAGAAGGGAGGTAAAGGCAAAAAAGGCCTTGGTGGCAAGGTAAATACAATATAGCAAGTAAAACACTGGAATGGTAGTTTTGCAATGGAAGAATGTGCAAAGTAGAAATAAAAATAATGGGGTGCAAAGGAGCAAAATAAATAAATAAATTAAATACAGTTGGGAAAGAGGTAGTTGATAGGGCTAAATTATAGGTGGGCTATGTACAGGTGCAGTAATCTGTGAGCTGCTCTGACAGTTGGTGCTTAAAGCTAGTGAGGGAGATAAGTGTTTCCAGTTTCAGAGATTTTTGTAGTTCGTTCCAGTCATTGGCAGCAGAGAACTGGAAAGAGAGGCGGCCAAAGAAAGAATTGGTTTTGGGGGTGACTAGAGAGATATACCTGCTGGAGCGTGTGCTACAGGTGGGAGATGCTATGGTGACCAGCGAGCTGAGATAAGGGGGGACTTTACCTAGCAGGGTCTTGTAGATGACATGGAGCCAGTGGGTTTGGCGACGAGTATGAAGCGAGGGCCAGCCAACGAGAGCGTACAGGTCGCAATGGTGGGTAGTATATGGGGCTTTGGTGACAAAACGGATTGCACTGTGATAGACTGCATCCAATTTGTTGAGTAGGGTATTGGAGGCTATTTTGTAAATTACATCTCCAAAGTCGAGGATTGGTAGGATGGTCAGTTTTACAAGGGTATGTTTGGCAGCATGAGTGAAGGATGCTTTGTTGCGAAATAGGAAGCCAATTCTAGATTTAACTTTGGATTGGAGATGTTTGATATGGGTCTGGAAGGAGAGTTTACAGTCTAACCAGACACCTAAGTATTTGTAGTTGTCCACGTATTCTAAGTCAGAGCCGTCCAGAGTAGTGATGTTGGACAGGCGGGTAGGTGCAGGTAGCGATCGGTTGAAGAGCATGCATTTAGTTTTACTTGTATTTAAGAGCAATTGGAGGCCACGGAAGGAGAGTTGTATGGCATTGAAGCTTGCCTGGAGGGTTGTTAACACAGTGTCCAAAGAAGGGCCGGAAGTATACAGAATGGTGTCGTCTGCGTAGAGGTGGATCAGAGACTCACCAGCAGCAAGAGCGACCTCATTGATGTATACAGAGAAGAGAGTCGGTCCAAGAATTGAACCCTGTGGCACCCCCACTTTATTCAACTGTGCGTGGCTCTTGTACAATACAAGTGTACTACTTACAACTGCACACTGTGTAGTTGGTCTCTTTTTAGTATTATTTTTTTTGTAAAATCAAAATTGCAGAGGTCCGGACAACAGACCCTCCGATTTGACACACTGAACTCTATCAGAGAAGTAGTTGGTGAACCAGGCGAGGCAATCATTTGAGAAACCAAGGCTGTTGAGTCTGCCGATGAGGATGTGGTGATTGACAGAGTCGAAAGCCTTGGCCAGATCAATGAATACGGCTGCACAGTAATGTTTCTTATCGATGGCGGTTAAGATATCGTTTAGGACCTTGAGCGTGGCTGAGGTGCACCCATGACCAGCTCTGAAACCAGATTGCATAGCAGAGAAGGTATGGTGAGATTCAAAATGGTCGGTAATCTGTTTGTTGACTTGGCTTTCGAAGACCTTAGAAAGGCATGGTAGAATAGATATAGGTCTGTAGCAGTTTGGGTCAAGAGTGTCCCCCCCTTTGAAGAGGGGGATGACCGCAGCTGCTTTCCAATCTTTTATGTATGCTCGGATAGGTGGGAGACGGAGCCCCTCCTTAGTTCTCTCACCACCGACCACCCATCTCGATGCCCTGATGATGACTTCCATGGCCATAGTGAAGGCCAGAGGAGAAATTGTACAGCCTGCAATTATGCCTACTTCCAAGCGCTGCCATGTTGTTGTGAAGTCAGGTGTTGTGAAACACAATTGCAGGTCTTGGAAATAGTCCTTTACCAGTGTAGTGATGGGTTCTGGTACGTGGAAAAAGTTGAAGGATTCCCAGAGGAGTTCATGGGGAACTGAGCCAAAGGCATTGGCCAGGTCGAGGAAGATGACATAGAGGTCTCTCTTGTCCTTCTTAGCTGTTTGGATCTGGTGCCAAATCATACTAGAGAGAAACCAGGAAACCAGGAATGCCTGCTTTCTGTACAGATGTATCAATGTACTTGTTCCTTTCCAGATAAGTGGACAGCCTCTGTGCTATTATACTGAAAAAGATCTTCCCTTCGACGTTGAGAAGGGAGATTCGTCGGAATTGACTGATGTCTGTCGCATCCTTCTCTTTCTGGATTAGCACACCACCAGCCCTTCGCCATGCCTTTGGTATTATTTCCTTCTGCCACACTATCCTCATGAGCCTCCAAAGAAAGCGTAGAACATCCGGGGCGTTCTTGTAGAGCTTGTATGGTACTCCATTAGGCCCAGGAGCCGAGGCCGCTCTTGCTCTTCGGACAACGTTCTCTACTTCCCTCCATTTTGGAGGGTCAGTGTCCAGATTGAATTCTGGTGGTTGAATAGGTGGGATGTCATGTGGGATGATTATCTGCTCATGCCTTTTCATGTCCTGGTGGACCTTTTCCAGATGTTCTTCCAGTTCAGGCTTTGGAGTTTTTAGGATTCCGCACTTTTCCTTTGCGAAGAGATCTTTGACAAACTTAGTTTTTTTTATAGAACTGTGTTCTTGAGTGTTCCTTCTTCCTACGAAGTTTTCCACTCTTCGCAAGGTTGCCAGCCGACATTTAATGTCTGCTTGGAGTAGCATGAGACCTTCTCTCTCTGCATCAGAGGCCTTCTTCCACTGCTTCCTCAGCTGCCTTCTCTCTCTGACAAGTATCTCGATCTCCTGCTGCCTCCTAGATTTGGCTGGTGCGGGTGGTGTCTTGCCACTTCTCCTTTCGTTTACTCCAAAGCGCTCTTCTCCGTAGTGGTAGATAATGTCTCCCATCCTTTCAAGCTTTTTCTCTGCTGTTCCTACCTGTTGTTCCAAGATTTTTGTCAGGTCGTTGTTGATTATTATAATACATAATACATCAAACATTTGGTGCAGCCCCTATCATGACCCCAAGGTGACCCCATCAGCTCCCACTTTGAACCTAGTGACACAGAACTTGTCTGAGACTAGAGGCCGACTGATTATGGACGATTAATTAGGGACGATTAATTAGGGACGATTTCAAGTTTTCTTAATCGGTAATCAGCATTTTTGGATGCAGATTATGGCCTATTACATTGCACCCCACTCCATGAGGAGACTGCGTGGCAGGCTAACCACCTGTTACACAAGTGCAGCAAGGAGCCAAGGTAAGTTGCTAGCTAGCATTAAACTTATCTTATAAAAAAACTATGAATCTTAACATAATCTCTAGTTAACTACACATGGTTGATATTACTAGTTTAACTAGCTTGTCCTGCGTTGCATATAATCAATGCGGTGCCTGTTCATTTATCTTCGAATCACAACAAATGGGTGATTTAATAAGCACATTTGCACAAATGTACCTAACCATAAACATCAAGGCCTTTCTTAGTCAATAGACAAGTATATATTTGTAAAACTGCATATTTAGTTAAAATAAATTCATGTTAGCAGACAATATTAACTAGGGAAATTGTCACTTCCCTTGCATTCTGTCAGCAGTTTGGGCTGCCTGGCTCGTTGTGAACTGTGTGAAGACCATTTCTTCCTAACAAAGACCATAATTGATTTGCCAGAATTTTACATAACATTGAAGGTTGTGCAATGTAACAGCAATATTTAGACTTATTGATGCCACCCGTTCGATAAAATACGTAACGGTTCCGTATTTCACTAAAAGAATAAACGTTTTGTTTTCAAAGTTATAGTTTCCGGATTTGACCGTATTAATGACCTAAGGCTTGTATTTCTGTGTGTTTTATTATTTTATAATTAAGTCTATGATTTGATATTTGATAGAGCAGTCTGACTGAGCAGTGGTAGGCAGCAGCAGGCTCATAAGCATTCATTCAAACAGAACTTTCCTGTGTTTGCCAGCAGCTCTTCGCAATGCTTGAAGTACAGCGCTTGTTTATGACTTCAAGCCTGTCAACTCCCGAGATTAGGCTGGCAATACTATAGTGCCTATAAGAACATCCAATAGTCAAAGGTATATGAAATACAAATGGTATAGAGAGAAATAGTCCTATAATTCCTATAACTACAACCTAAAACTTAACTGGGAGTATTGAAGACTCGTGTTAAAAGGAACCACCAGCTTTCATATGTTCTGAGCAAGGACCTTAAACGTTAGCCTTTTTTACATGGCACTTTTACTTTCTTCTCCAACACTGTTTTTGCATTATTTAAACCAAATTGAACATGTTTCATTATTTATTTGAGACTAAATAGATATTTATGTATTATATTAAAGACATCTCCATGACAGACTGACCAGGTGAAAGCTATGATCCCTTATTGATGTCACTTGTTAAATCCACTTCAATCAGTGTAGATGAAGAGGAGACAGGATAAAGGATTGTTAAACCTTGAGACGTGGATTGTGTAGGTGTACCATTCAGACCACACAATCTCACACAAAAAGTATTTCAGCAGATTTCATGCATTTTTTGTGTGTGTGGTTTTACTGTGGTGTTCTACACAAACATTTTTTGTGTCCCACATTTATGTTAAGAAATAATCGTGTTAATCATGCAGGTTGTCACTGAAAAACAAATAATATAATAGCCATACGTTTATATTTATTAATGCCAATGATGTTTTCTATGCTTGTTTTCACTTAATACTTTGGGATTCTAGTGCTATGTCGGATTTTGAGGGTTCCCAGATTGGAGTAAAAGCTATATTTGTCAGTTTTTTTGTGAAATCAATGAAGGTATTTGATTGGGGAATGGGGATACATTTTTATGATGGGAAATTAATTAATCAATAAATGTGGGGGAACAGTAGAACTGAAAAAAAATCTGTTTGCTTTAAATTCCCCTGGTGCAACTGATCAATTAAGCCTTATTAATGCAGTTAAACAGGTTAATGTAAAATAATGAACTGTTGGCTTGCACTTCCAAGGCCGTTTCATGATGATTATTACGGTCATGTCAATCATGTTGTACAGTGCATTCGGAAAGTATTCAGACACCTTGACTTTTCCAACCTATTGTTACGTTACAGCCTTATTCTAAAAGACCTTTGTTATTCGTTATTCAGTACTTTGTTGAAGCACCTTTTATCAGAGATTACTTCCTCAAGTCTTGTTAGGTATGAAGCTACAAGCTTGGCACACCTGTATTTGGAGTTTCTACCATTCTCCTCTGTAGATCCTCTCAAGCTCTGTCAAGTTGGATGGGGAGCATCGCTGCACAACTATTTCCAGGTCTCTCTAGAGATATTCAATCGGGTTCAAGTCCGGACTTTGGCTGCGTCACTCAAGGACGTTTGGAGACTTGTCCCGAAGCCACTCCTGCGTTGTCTTGGCTGTGTGGTTAGAGTCATTGGCCTGTTGGAAGGTGAACCTTCACCCCAGTCTGAGGTCCTGAGTGCTCTGGAGCAGGTTTTTATCAAGGATCTCTCTGTACTTTGCTCCATTCATCGTTCCCTTGATCCTGACTAGTCTCCCAGTCCCTGCCACTGAAAAACATCCATGCTTCACCGTAGAGATGGTGCCAGGTTTCCTTCTGACGTGAAGCTTGGCAGTTCAGGCCAAAGAGTTCAGTCTTTGTTTCATCAGATCAGAGAATCGTGTTTCTCACGGTCTGAGAGTCCTTTAGGTACCTTTTGGCAAACTCCAAGCGAGCTGTCATGTGCCTTTTTACTAATGAGTGGCTTCCATCTGGCCACTACCATAAAGGCCTGATTGGTAGAGTGCTGCAGCGATGGCTGTCCTGGAAGTTTCTCTCATGTCCACAGAAGAACTCTGGAGCTCGGTCACAGTGACTATCGGGTTCTTTGTTGCCTCCCTGACCAAGGTCCTTCTCCTCTGATTGCTCGGTTTGGCCGGGCAGTCAGCTCTAGGAAGAGTCTAGGCGGTTCCAAACTTCTTCCATTTAACCTTTCTAGGGCAGGGGTTCCGCTCGACAACATTCCGCTGAAAAGGCAGTGCGCGAAATTCCAAAATATTTTTTTTGAAATATGTAACTTTTACAAGTCCAATACAGCAAATGAAAGATAAACATCTTGTTAATCTACCCATCGTGTCCGATTTAAAAAAATGCTTACAGCGAAAGCACAACACATGATTATGTTAGGTCATAGCCAAGTCAAAAAAACACAGCCATTTTTCCAGCCACAAAAAGCAGAAATATAGATAAAATTAATTTTATCTTCATCAGATGACACTCATAGCACATCATGTTACACAATACATGTATGTTTTGTTCGATAATGTGCATATTTATATCCAGAAATCTCAGTTTACATTGGTGCATTACGTGCAGTAGAGTTTTGATTCCAAAACATCCAGTGATTTTGCAGAAATACTCATAATAAACATTGATAAAAGATACAACTGTTATTCACAGAATTAAAGATAGACTTCTCCTTAATGCAACTGCTGTGTCAGATTTCAAAAATACTTTACGGAAAAAGCATAATCTGAGAACGGCGCTCAGAACCCAAAACAGCCAGAGGGAATGTCCGCCGTTTTGGAGTCAACAAAGTTAGAAATAACACCATAAATATTAACTACCTTTGATCTTCATCAGAAGGCACTCCCAGGAATCCCAGTTTGACAATAAATTTGTTCCATAAAGTCCATAATTTATTTCCAAATAGCCACTTGTTGTTAGCGTGTTCAGCGCAGTAATCCATCTTCATGAGGCGCAGGCACTTCGTCCAGACAAAAACTCAAAGTTCCGTTACAGTCCTTTAGAAACATGTCAAACGATGTATGGAATCAATCTTTAGGTTGTTTTTAACACAAAACATCAATAATGTTCCAACCGAGAATTCCTTTGTCTGAAGAAAAGTACTGGAACGAGAGGTAACTCAGTCGGCAGCGCGCGTCATGAGACCAAGGCACTCTGCCAGACCACTGAGTCTGAGGTCTCATGAGCCCCTCCTTTATAGTACAATCCTCATTCAAGTTTCTAAAAATGGTTGACATCTAGTGGAAGCCGTAGGAAGTACAACTTTATCCATATCTCAATGTGTATTCGGTAGGACAAGCTTTGAAAAACTACAAACCTCAGATTTTTTTGCTAGCAGAATGGAAGGAATTGGGAGTTTATTCTCCAAAGGCAGCCCGCCCTTTGGCCCCTTTTTCACTGCCGCCTCTTCACGCAAATCTCAGGGATCTGGGCCTGTTCCCGGGAGAGCAGTCGGGCTCGTCAGACTCGTTAAAGGATGTCCAGAAGTTATTTTCGGTCACAAGAGACGGTAGCTGCAACATTACGTACAAAATAAGTTTGAATAAAAAAGTTACAATGAAAAATAATTTAAACATACGCCTTCTCCGGCGCCATCTTTAATATTAACGTCTTTAACTTTTAATATTTAATAAGTCGCACAAAAATGTCTCTTCCTACGAAATAAATTGCACAAAAATCTTTTCACATGAATTAAGCCACACCAAAACTCACAAAAATGCATAAAATCTGCTGAAAGTTCTTGTACATATTTGCACAAACTGAGTGTGAGATTGTATTGATTAGAGGGTGAATGGGCATGACAAAATATTTAAGTGCCGGTGTGTGTCAAGAACTGCAATGCTGCTGGGTCTTTCATGCTCAACAGTTTCCCGTGTGTATCAAGAATGGTCCGCCCCCCCCCCCCCCCCCCCCTTGACAACTTGACACAACTGGGAAGCATTGGAGTCAACATGGGCCAGCATCCCTGTGGAACACTTTCGACACGTTGTAGAGTCCTTGGCCAGAGGAATTGTGGCAGTTCATAGGGCAAAAGGGAGGGGGTGCAACTTAATATTAATTCATCTTAACTTAATTTAGGAAAGGGACAATTTTAGCTAGATAGCCACTGGAGGACGACAACACAATGAGATGCAACAATTCAGGTTTTTCCTGTCAATGACATATGTGACTCACCACCTGGATTCGGTCTTATGTAGCAAAATTTGAAAGTGTTTTTTACATTGGATAAAAGTAGAGACTCAGAGCTACAAAATTGTATATCATACACTTTATTTGAGGAACAATGGGAAAGTAATTCTGCTTTGAAAGTTGATCAGCTTGTAAAGTAACTTTTGAGAAAATGGCCTTTGAATGTTTTGGTATCTAGTGAAGAGCTCGTCTTTGTCTACACCCATTCAGGATCGTTCACACCCTCATACGCTTTAGCCCCACCCAACTCGTTTCACTCTCTGAGCGCACACGTGACGCTCTGGTCGATGATTGGATAACATGAAAACAGCCTAACCAGCTCTGCCTGCAACAATTTCATTACTCTTTTTTGCAGACGTTTACTGACACCGGCCATGGGTACACGTCACGGAACGTTAGCTAGCGAGCCAGCCAGCTAACATTAGCTAGTTAAACAATAATGAACAGTGCCAACAATGCCAGTGCATTGATGATCCAAGATGAGATCTTCTTTATAACCTCTGTCCATCTCCTAAACAAAAAAGAGCACTAGTCAATACTAAAGTGAGATGATGTGCATTTTCTAATACATCTCAATTTAGACATGGATCTGTCTCACAGTGATCACTGTATGAGTTCTCTGAACTCTCTCACACATCTCTTTTCTCAGTCTCAGCTACTAGATAAATGAGTAGTACAAGATCTTAAATTAGTCTCAATTTAATACGAACAATTAGATGCTCTTTCTCATATGTCTTACATTTATCCCATACAGATCTCAGTGGTATTTACACATTGTTATCTTGGACCTCTCTCACTATGAACTATATATGAGAGTAATTATTACAGGTCTGATCAATTCATGCAAATGTAATCACAGAGATTTCTCTACATGATCTCAAAGTGTTGAAGTGTAAAATCATCACAAAAGTGGAGCAGATATGATTTATTTCTATTAATTCATCATTCAATATACATTCATACTGTTCCAACACAAGTAATTTGTTGCGTATACCTAGCTTTTCTCAAGTGTGTTTGGGAAATTAGCTGCAAACACAATACCGGGAATAGATGTCAAGTCACGGACAACAACTTTGCCCAAAACATGCTCAAGGGCAATTACAACTGTTTACAGGGGTTTCCAATAGGGGCACAACATGAAAGCAAGTACCATGTGTTATATCTTGCGGCAAAGAATAACCTGCACTTTCAAATTTGCTAATAAAGTGCCCATTTGCGACCAACCTGTTTGTTTCTATTGCAGAGAGGTGCCTTGCCTCCAGTTAAAGTAACATTTTTTACCTTGGCAAGTCAGTTAAGAACAAATTCTTATTTTCAATGACAGCCTAGGAACAGTGGGTTAACTACCTTGTTCAGGGGCAGAATGGCATATTTTACCTTGTCAGCTCGGGGATTCGATCTTGCAACCTTTTGGTTACTAGTCCAACACTCTAATCCTGAGGCTACCTGCCACCCATTTTTAGCTAACATACTCTAATTCCACTGATTTCAAAACTTGATTCTCTAGAAAGTGGAGAACAACACTTATGCAGCTTCACTACACAATACATTATTTTTTTTAAAGCCGTGTTCGACAGGATTACCAACACAGACTGATGAGCTCAAATAGCCAGAAGATCTATATGGCAGACCAATCTGAACTCATCTCTCGGCATATCCAGCCCACTCATTATCTCAGCCAATCATGGCTAGGTGGTTGCTCGCTTTTTCTGTGGCTTAACCAACAAGGTTCGTAATTTAACAATTTTATTCGTATTACAGATGGCATACTAGTTTGTTATTAAGGCACATGAAAGTTCACGTTTGAGAAAGCATTTCTGCCAAATAAAACACATTTTGATTTTTAAAAATGTGACTTGCCTGGTTTCCTGAATCAGGTCACATGCTCTCAATGCAATTTGATAGGAGTGACGCCATATCCAAAGTGGCTTTTTTGGTGAGCCAGGATCATTCGCTGTTGAGCACACTCAGTTTAGCTCAACGCTGATTGGCAATTATTTTATACTTTTTTTTTTATCAAGGGAGGCCAAATGCTTGCTGACTTCCTTTGCTTTCAATGCTACATGTGGCAACAATGTCATACTATTTTGGACCAGACAGCATCAGATAGATGGCGTACACATACAGAGACACAGGGGCACCGTTTCACTCGAATGCTTTCTCCGGTGAGATACAGTACATTCAGCCTCTTGTGAATTGAAGGAAAATTATGAAACACAGAGAGACGAAAGATAAAATAATTGTTTTTTTTCTTGGTAAATGTTTTGTGGAAGCCTGGCTTCCCGTCCTCTATAGATTGTGAGAGAGCAATTTGAGAAATTGAGAGTGAAAACTTGACAAAGACATGTAACTATTGTTGGTGGACAATTTGATGCTTTCAAATACATGGTTCTATTATTTTATTCATTTTGATTTTTGATTTGTGGCAATGATATTCTGCTTGACCAAAGTCACACTTGAAAGCCCTCAAGTTTGGCCTGTCCGCCTGCGGGACACATCCTCTGCGCTCTCTGCAAGCTCTCTGTCCATTCTTAGCCTGTAATTTTGGTAATTTGTGTGGTATTAAAGATTCTGCTAATGTGTAAAATGTGTATAACATGCCATTTTTTTGATAGATTCATGCAATGTTTTTACTATAAAGGAGATCTTTCCACCCCTACTCTTGTCCATGGTGATCTGCGAACCCACAACCTTCTGGCCTGCAGCCCTGTGAGCTATTAAAATTCCTGCAATGCCATGGTTAAAAATGAAAGTTTCTAAAACTGCATATCTAAAGCTCTGTTCTGTCCAAGAAGTGAGGCTAAATGGTAGACATGTTCTCTGCTATCCACTTTATACTTTATTATTTTGGTTATAGGGGAGGGTCACTTGTTTTTAAGTGTTAAGTAAAATATATTTTGCTGAAGGGCTATCAATTTTAATTTCTGAGGTCCCTTTTTCTCCATGTAACCCTCATTATACAGTACCAGTCAATAGTTTGGACACACTTACTGATTCAAGGGTTTTTCTTTATTTTTTACTATAACCTACATTGTAGAATAATAGTGAAGACATCAAAACTATGAAATAACACATATGGAATCATGTAGTAACCAAACAAATTGTAAACAAATCAAAATATGTTAGATTCCTTAAAGTAGCCACTCTGCCTTGATGACCGCTTTGCACGCTCTTGGCATTCTCTCAACCAGCTTGACATGGAATGCTTTTCCAACAGTCTTGAAGGAGTTCCCACATATGCTGAGCACTTATTGGCTGCTTTTCCTTCGCTCTGCGGTCCAACTAATCACAAACCATCTCAATTGGGTTGAGGTCGGGTGATTGTGGAGGCCAGGTCATCTGATGCAGCACTCCATCATTCCCCTTCTTGGTCAAATAGCCCTTACACAACCTGAAGGTGTGTTGGGTCATTGTCCTGTTGAAAAACAAATGATCGTTCCACTAAGCGCAAACCAGATGTGATGGGGCATCACTGCAGAATGCTGTGGTAGCCATGCTGTTTAAGTGTGCCTTGAAATCAAAATAAATCTCAGACAGTGTCACCAGCAAAGCAACCCCACACCATCCCACCGCCATGCTTCACAGTGGGAAACACACATGCAGAGATCATCCGTTCACCTACTCTGCGTCTGGAACCAAAAATCAAAAGAATTGACTCATCAGACCAAAAGACAGATTTCCACCAGTCTAATGTCCATTGCTTGTGTTTCTTGGCCCAAGCAAGTCTCTTCTTCTCATTGGTGTCCTTTAGTAGTCATTTCTTTGCAGCAATTCAACCACAAAGGCCTGATTAAGGCAGTCTCCTCTGAACAGTTGATGTTGATATGTGTCTGTTACTTGAACTCTGAAGCATTTTTTTGGGCTGCAATCTGAGGTGCAGTTAACTCTAATGAACTTATCCTTATCATCATAGCGCTTGATGGAAGTTTGCGAACTTTCAAAGTTCTTGATTTCCGTATTGACTGACCTTCTTGTCACAACACAACTGACTGGCTCAAACACATTAAGAAGGAAAGAAATTCAACAAATTAACAAGGCACGGCTGTTAATTAAAATGCATTCCAGGTGACTACCTCATGAAGCTGGTTGAGAGAATGCCAAGTGTGCAAAGCTGTCATCAAGGCAAAGGGTGGCTACTAAATGTTTATATTTTTTTGGTTTACTGCATGATTCCATGTGTTATTTTATAGATTTGATGTCTTCATTTTCTACAATGTAGAAAATAGAAAAAGTAAAGAAAAACCCTTGAATGAGTGGGTGTGTACAAACTTTTGACTGGTACTGTACAGGATACATTTTTCTTCCTTGCCATCTTGTGGCTACTCTTAGTGGTACAGTATATTGACATTCCATTTCACCTGTTTGATCAATTTGACAATTACATAATTTTTGATAAATTAGCATAATTTCAATACTGTTTACTCATTATGCTGCAAAGCAATACGTAGGCAAATATGTTATTACTATTCTATATATTATACTGTACTTATGAAAATAACCAACTCCACTTATTCATAAATATTTATAGACATTTTAGCTGCTCTTTTGAAATGTCAAATAGTTTTTGGTCTTTAACTTATCTAGAAAAATTAATTATATTATTCCCTTAAGCCCAAACTGAAGCCCAAACGGTGACAATAAAGAAGTTTGGGCTTGAGATATTAACAATAAATATGTCTTAATTGAAATGGGTTGCATGATAAGCTTTCATACTGTATTTCTATTTGTTCTGTGGTCTTTGCAGATTTAAATAGAATATACAAAAAAAAATGTAAGATGCATTTTTGTAGTCTGAAATTCATAAAAGGCTGCTGCATCTCCTCAGCACCATTGAATTACCTGTGTTCATCCAAGACAGATGACACAGCCATCAATCTGGAGACTCTCAACCCCTGCCTCTTACACAAATGTTTTCAACTCCCATTAATTTATCATTATTATTTTTTTAAATGTCAACTTTATTTAACCAGGCAAGTCAATTAAGAACAAATTCTTATTTACAACCCGGACGATGCTGGGCCAATTGTGCACCGCCCTATGGGACTCCCAATCACAGCCGGATGTGATACAGCCTGGAATTGAACCAGTAACTGTAGTGACGCCTCTTGCAATGAGATTCAGTGCCTTAGACCGCTGCGCCACTCGGGAGTCCATCTTAAAAAGTCAATTATAAATCGGAAGTACCGGTATTCATTTTTGTAAAATTACTCATTGCTAAACATTATAACCCCTCATAGAAAAATGTGGTCTGCAACATCGTCATTGGAGCTGGGCCACATCAGCAGAACTGGAATAGAAAACAAATTAATATTAGTACATTTATAGATTATTTATGTCTGTGGACCATTGTTGTGCCTCAGAGACACCACTGTATGTGCTGGGCTTTATCTGAACTGGTGAGGGAAATGTCTCACCTTCCAGCGGTTCCCGCACTCGTTACACAGAACAAAAGTAGTCATAGGCTCATCAGCGCTGCGGGTCTGCATCTACACACACCCCAAGAAATACAAAGTCAGCTTTCATAAAACAGCACAGGCTGTCTCCACTGTATCTCACTGTGTAAAATGGAACTGGTAGAGCGAACAAAATAAAACTGATATTGGGTCAGTATGTAGAGCATATGTATGTTTTCAGTGCAGTGAGCCGTGTGTATCTGTTTAAGTAAAATACAGTATATACTTGGTAATAAGCAGAATAGGGTGTGTATGCAGAGTACGGTATGTTTACCTGGTTGTAGGTGCAGTTCTTTTTGCCGCACTTGCTGCACTGAAACAGGTCAGAAATGGTACCGCTGGTTTTGGACAGTTGGTGTTCCCTAATGGCCTCCTTAGTCAGATTGTTCCTCAGCTGCTTCAGCTCATCACTAGCCATCTCCTAGATAGTCGTAAGTTTACATACACCTTAGTCAACTACATTTCAACTCAGTTTTTCACAATTCCTGACATTTAATCGAAGTAAAAATTCCCTGTCTTAGGTCAGTTAGGATCACCACTTTATTTTAAGAATGTGAAATGTCAGAATAATATAGCGGAGATAATTATTTATTTAATCTTTTATTTCTTTCATCACATTCCCAGTGGGTCAGAAGTTTACATACACTCAATTAGTATTTGGTAGCATTGCCTTTAAATTGTTTAACTTGGGCCAAACGTTTCGGTTAGCCATCCACAAGCTTCCCACAATAAGTTGGGTGAATTTTGGCCCATTCCTCCTGACAGAGCTGGTGTAACTGAGTCAGGTTTGTAAGCCTCCTTGCTCGCACACACTTTTTCAGTTCTGCCCCCAACTTTCTATGGGATAGAGGTTAAGGCTTTGTGATGGCCACTCCAATACCTTGACTTTGTTGTCCTTAAGCCATTTTGCCACAACTTTGGAAGTATGCTTGGGGTCATTGTCCATTTGGAAGACCCATTAACTTCCTGACTGATGTCTTGAGATGTTGCTTCAATATGTCCACATAATTTACCTCCCTCATGATGCCATCTATTTTGTGAAGTGCACCAGTCCCTCCTGCAGCAAAGCACCCTCACAACATGCTGCCACCCCCGTGCTTTACATTTGGGATGGTGTTCTTCGGCTTGCAAGCCTCCCCCTTTTTCCTCCAAACATAACGATGGTCATTATGACCAAACAGTTCTTTGTTTCATCAGACCAGAGGACATTTCTCCAAGTATGATCTTTGTCCCCATGTGCAGTTGCAAACCGTAGTCTGGCTTTTTTATGGTGGTTTTGGAGCAGTGGGTTTTTCCTTGCTGAGATGCTTTTCAGGTTATGTCGATATTGTTTTACTGTGCATATAGATACTTTTGTACCTGTTTCCTCCAACATTTTCACAAGGTCCTTTGCTGTTGTTCTGGGATTGATTTGCACTTTTCGCACCAAAGTAAGTTCATCTCTAGGAGAAAGAAAGCATCTCCCTCCTGAGCGGTATGACTGCTGCGTGGTCCCATGGTGTTTATACTTGCGTCAACTTAATGTATGTACATTTCTGACCCACTGGAATTGTGATACAGTGCATTATAAGTGAAATAATCTGTCTGTAAACAATTGTTGGAAAAAGTATATTTGCAAAAACTATAGTTTATTAACAATACATTTGTGGAGTGGTTGAAAAACAAGTTATAATGACTCCAACCTAAGTGTATGTAAACTTTCGACTTCAAATGTCGATAGATAGACAATCTCTGAGGGAAATTTGTCTACTCTACTCAATATTTTGGTAGGTGCTTGACTTTCTTGACTCTCTCTCTTTGATACAACCTCTTAGGAATATGTTAGAGGCAGGGGTGCGTCATGGGTTGATATGACAGAAGTTTACAGTACCTCAGCAGACATGATGGCGAAGCGTCTCAGCTCGATGCCTCCAGCCAGGACGTTCCTCCGCAGTCCAGGGTTTTTGGGGTCCTTCAGGTTGCTGATGCGGCTCCTCACCCTGTTTTTATACTTCATATCTGTGGATCCCATCTCCGTATAAATATGTGCCGCGGAGGGTAGTTAAGGAAGCATTCATCACCGTCTGACTGAAATATCTAACGGTGACAATAAAAGATCAAACAAATATTACATTTGTTATATTCAAAGCCAAGAGAGCAAATGGCAGCTCTGCAAACACACTGCAACCTGAAACCAACCCAAATTGGTAAAATACTTCAGAAACACATGCAGATTTAAAAGGATATGATCTTCAATCTCTGCTGCCATGGAGTCACAGTTTGTCCCAAATTCTTTGAAGTTGTCTGAGGAGATAAAACTGAGGGTATTACGTTTCCTCCTTTTCATCTACAAAATCTATCAAGCTGTGTGTAATGTAACCATTAGTAATTTCCATACTGTATGTGTGAATGAATGTGCATTGAATGAGTCACTTTATGTGTAGATTGATCTCTTATCTCTGAGTGTCTGTACTTGTACTCATTCAGTTAGTGGCTGGTCTTTTCCCCACCATCTGTACGTAGAGCAGCAGCCAGCATCTCGATGCACTTGTCCCTGATGGTTTCTCCAGTGGCAAGGCAAGGGGACAGGGGAACCCCTGCTGAGCTGAAGGAGGGGGACATGGGACTGGTGGGGGTGGTGGGAATCTTTGGCATCTCTGGTTTCCCTCTCCTGGTCATCGTATACACAAGCCAGACAGCATATACATCAATCAAGAGTTTAACATCTGATCCATATTGATTTCAGTAGTACAGTAGATAGTATTTTCCGGTTAAAAAGGGTACCGTTCAATACTGTCCGTTGAGGACTTTCTCTGCAGAAGGCCAGGGTGAGAGGACTTGGAGCTATGAAATTCTTTCCTGAAACAGACAGACAGAAAAAGACATGGAGTGAACTAACGTCCTTATCTTAATGTGCTCCATTATGCAAAGTTTATAAAAAATGCCTTAATGAAGCAGCAAAATAAATAAGAAAAAGGGAAATTTGCTTTTCTATCTTACGTCTCGCTAGAGAGCTTCTTAGCCGAGGGTGAGTTGCTAGTCTTGGAATCCACAGAGTCCCTCCTAAAGAGAGGTAGTAAATTAGGAATGATTTGAAAGCGAGAAAAGGGGGTTACTACCCACTGATTGATTCAATGTAATTTCAACAAATAAAACAAATCCATGTGACAACTTTGTCAAAAATGTGGAAAAAGTACACTTTTTTCATCCAAATTTGCTTACAGTGGTGTAAAGTACTTGAAGGAAAACTCAACCCCAAAATGTGTCTTAGTATTTGTTTCAGTAGTCCATTGCTGATATAGTCCCAAAATATTTAGCATGTAAACAATCAAGTTTTCAAGATACGAAACTTTCAAAATACAGAAATCTGGCCCATATGATACATTTTGCATCATATGATGCTGCGTTCTGCAACATATGACACAAAATGCATCAGACAGGCAAGATTTGATTTGCTCTATTCTGAAACCAGTTACAGAACTTTCAAAATACAAATGCATTGAGCTTCATAATTTGAAAGTTGCAAAACGCAGCATCATATGATGCAAAAACCATCATATGGGCTAGATTTCTTAGTCCATTGTTGATGTAGACCCAAAATAGTTTGCATGTCAACAATTTAAGATTTCAAGATGCCAGATTGTTGTATATTTCAAGTTACGTATCTTGAAAACTTGATTGCTGACATACAAACTATTTTGGGTCTAGATCAACAATGAACTAAGAAATCTAGCCCATATGGTCATTTTTGCATCATATGATGCTGCGTTTTTCAAAATACAGAATTTTCTGTATTTTGAGTTTTTCTTTAAGTAAAAATACATAAGTCGTTTTTTGGTGGTATTTATACTTGACTATTTATACACTTAACAAAAATATAAATGCAACATGCAACAATTAAAAATATTTGACTGAGTTAGTTCATCTAAGGAAATCTGTCAATTGAAATGAATAAATTAGGCCCTAATCTATGGATATCACATGAATACAAATACGCATCTGTCATTCACATATACCTTAAAAAAAACATTGGGGAGTAGATCAGAAAACAATTCAGTATCTGGTGTGGCAATAATTTGCTTCATGCAGCGAGACACATCTCCTTCACATAGAGTTGATTGTGGCCTGTGGAATGTTGTCCCACTCCTCTTAAATGGCTGTGTGAAGTTGCTGGATATTGGCGGGAAATGGAACCCGCTTTTGTACACATCGATCCAGAGCATTCCAAAACATGCTCAAATTGGTTGACATGTCTGGTGAGTATGTAGGCCAAGGAAGAACTGGGACATTTTCAGCTTCCAGGAAATGTGTACAGATCCTTGCAACATGGGGCCGTGCGTTATCATGCTGAAACACGAGGTGATGGCAGCAGATGAACGGCACGACAATAGGCCTCAGGATCTCATCATGGTCATCGATAAAATGCAATTGTGTTCATTGTCCGTAGCTTGTGCCTGCCCATACCATAACCCCACCACGGGGCACTCTGTTCACAACGTTGAAATCAGCAAACCGCTCGCACACCCAATGCCATACACGCCGTCTGCAATCTGCCCAGTACAGTTGAAACCGGAATTCAGCCGTGAAGGGCACACTTCTCTGGCGTGCCAGTGACCATCGAAGGTGAGCATTTGCCACTGAAGTCGGTTACGATGCCGAACTGCAGTCAGGTGAAGACCTTGGTGAGGACAACGAGCACGCAGATGAGCTTCCCCGAGACAGTTTCTGTGCAGTAATTCCTCGGTTGTGCAAACCCACAGTTTAATCAGCTGTCCGGGTGGCTGGTCTCAGACAATCCTGCAGGTGAAGCCGGATGTGGATGTCCTGGGCTCACATGGTGAGACTTGGTCTGTGGTTGTGAGGCTAGTTTGTTATACTGCCAAATTCTCTAAAATCACTTGAGGTGGCTTATGGTAGAGACATGAACATTCAATTATCTGGCAACAGCTCTGGTAGACATTCCTGCAGTCAGCATGCCAATTGCACGCTCCCTCAAAACTTCAGACATCTGTGGCATTGTGTTATGTGACAAAACTGCATATTTTAGAGTGGCCTTCTATTGTCCCCAGCACAAGGTGCACCTGTGTAATGATCATTACTTCTTGATATGCCACATGTCAAGAGGATGGATTATCTTGGCAAAGGAGAAATGCTCACTAAACAAATTTGCACACAAACTTTGAGGGAAATAAGCTTTGTGTGTGTATGGAACATATCTGGGATCTTTTATTTCACCTCATGAAACATGGGGCCAACACTTTACATGCTGCTTTTATATTTTTGTTAAGTATATTTTGGCAACTTAATCCACTACATCCCTAAAGAAAATGAGCACTTTTAACATACATTTTCCCTGGTACCAAAAAGTACTTGCTCAGGCAGGACAGAATGATGGTACAATTCACACACTTATAATGCGTCATCATCCCTACTGCCTCTGATCTGGCGGACTAACTAAACACAAATACTGCATTTTGTAAATTATGTGAGTGTTGGAGTGTGCCCGTCTGTCCATAAAATAAAATAAATCTACTAGCATTTACTTAAGTATGACAATTGAGTACTTTTCCCACCACTTTTCGCTTGTTATGTAGATTTCATATTGATGTCACGTTATATGGCTATTCAATCGAATATCAATTAAAACTAGATGCTGACGGATGTACTTCGCCCACTGGGTAGCTCATGGCAACGTATTAAGGCATTTAGCAGTAATGACAAGAGAAGTGTCAGTCATAGTATTGAATCTGAATGAGAGCCAGTACCTACCTGTCTGATTTGGAATCAGTCGAATGACGTTTCACAGAATGGCTGGGCTTGGAGTCAGTGGAGTCCTTTCTACAACGACACACACAGAGAGAGAGAAGAGAGAAAGAGAAAGAGAGAGAGAGAGAAAAACATGTCACCTTGTGACACTGCTGTCTGTTCATCTGAATGAGTGTTAGATATTGAGAGTGACGAGGTAAAGCTTTAAATTATATCCTGTTTCTACTTTCATTTGACCATTTTACTACTACTACTCCCAACTGATCAGCAACAGCAGTGGCAACTCCCAGGTTCTGTTCTCTACTGTGAGCAAGCTCCTTAAACCTGTGAACAACTCAGCCTCCCCAGAACTCAGCCTCCCCAGAACGGTGCAATCAAAACCGGTTTCTTCCAAAGCCAAATTGAAAACATCTGACACCGCCATGTCCTCTCCAGCCCCTGTAGTTGATCTACACAGTCCTACGCTCCCTGAGTCAAGGATCTCCATGTTCACCACAGTCACTGCAGCTGATGTAACCAAGCTGGTTAAAATAATGAGGCTCACCACTTGCTCACTTGACCCTATCCCCACCTCATCTGTCAAGACCTAGTTACCTGCTCTGTAGCCTTTTTTTCACAGAAAATCATTAACAAGTCCCTCACCACTGGATGTGTCCCTCCACAGCTCAAACTCGCCACAGTCACAAAACAGTACTTAAAAAAAGCCTAGATCTGACCCTGACAACCTCCAGAACTACAGGCCTATCTCCAACCTGCCCTTCCTGAGTGAACTCCTCGAGCTTGCTATGTCTAGCCAACTCCAACAACATCTTGCCACTCACAACCTACTCGAGCCCTTCCAGTCTGGTTTCAGACACAGAGACTGCCTTGGTAAGGGTCACCAATGACCTCCTCATGAATGCAGACTCTGGGGCTGCCAGCATCTTCATACTGCTGGACCTCAGTGCAGCGTTTAACATGGTCAGCCATGCCATTCTGCTAGACCGCATGGAGAAGCTACTGGGCCTGTCAGACACTGTCCTGGAATGGTTCAGGTCCTAAGCTCACTGATCCGCCAGGGGGGGTCCCTGAAGGCTCGGTCCTAGGGCCACTACTGTTCTGAATCTACATGCTGCCACTGGGAAACAGTGGACTGGGCTTTAACTTTTATGCTGATGACATCTCCACAAACACTTCCAATGCCACTGCATTCCTCGTCAGTTGCCTGTGGGACATCAAAGTGTGGATGCAGCAGAGTTTCCTGCAGTTAAACTGCAAAAAGACAGCGGTTGTCCTGATTGGCACTGGCATCAGACTAAATCGGCAGCTACAGCCTCAATATTGATGGTGTCAAGATCCTCCCCTCCAGTGAGGTTCGCAATCTGGATGTGATTTTTGACAGTCAGCTCTCGTTTGAGGCCCACATCAATGTGTTTCCAAAGTTACATTTTTCCATCTATGGAACATTGCCAGGTTACGACCTATACTTTTACAGCCTCCAGCTGAGCAGCTCATCCACACCTTTATCTTATCCCGTCTGGACTATTGTAATACCCTGTTTGTTGACAAATCTGACACGTGCCTAAGAAGGCTACAATATGTCCAGAACTGCTGCATGTGTCCTCACCCACAACTCCCCCATGAGCACATCACTCCAGTGCTGTTCAACCTCCACTGGCTCCGCATAGACTTTAGAATCCACACCTACCAAGCTATCCACAACTCTGGACCCAACTATCTGTCTGACATCACACTCCCTTCGCTCCTACATGTCCATATCCCTTCAGCAGACAAAAAAAACTATGGGTGACATGGTTTTCAGTGGTGCGGCTTCTCGGCTGCGGAACGCGCTTCCAGTCACTGTCAGGGCTTCAGCCTCTGGCCTTGCTTAAGGCACAGCTAAATAACTGAGCTGTTCAGAAAAGCTTTCAATGACCTATGATAATTCTGTTCACCGGATCGGACGACACCTGTATATAGCATTGATTGTTTTCTGCTTTTAGTATAATAATTATTTTCAGTGCCTTGGGTGTGAGAAAAGAGTTTTACAAATTAAAATATTTATTTCATTATTGTCCTTCAATGTTCACATCATACAGGTTTAAAAGTGAGGTCAATAAGTGTTTTTAGAGTGAAGTTCACTACATCCACCAATTATTGTGTACAGAATATGATCCTGCTTATGCAGACCTGTCTTTCTTGCCATCCAGACTTGGCCTTTTAGAACATTTTGGATTGGAATCTGAGGAGTCCAGACTCTGCCTTTTAGCAGGTTTTGGTTTGGAATCTGACAAATCCTTTCTGAAACAGGAAACATTTGTATGTATGTAACATTTGCATGTATTGCAGCCATAGCTGATTGGCAAAAAGCACACAGCATTCAGGGAGCAGGCATGCTTGATCAAACAGCATCACCAGCACAAGATGACAAGGTGGCAAAGCACTGACAAATATGCACACATATATTATTTCCCTATGAAGACCTCTGCTCCAATGAAGGGGTTAACAAAAATTCTCTAATATCACCAAATAAACAACCACAACTCATGTCAGTGGGATTCAACGTAAACAAGCACATAGGTGCATGCATAATTATACACTGCATGTGGGCCTGTGGACTGTGGCTTGCTAACCTTTCTTTCTTGGCATCAACAGATGTTTTTTGGGGCACTTTGCTATCAGAGTCTTTTCTGCAAATGAAGGACGGTTAGCAGTGCTTTGCAACTGTTGTCATAATAATCTTAAATCTAATTTCACAAAATTACATCCTTATCATCATCATCTGCATTTACAGAATGTCATGATAAATACAGTGCCTTTGGAAAGTATTCAGACCCCTTGACTTTTCCCACATTTTGTTTTGTTACAGCCTTATTTTAAAATGGATTAAATAAAACAATTTCCTCAGCAATCTACACAGAATACCCCATCATGGCAAAGCAAAAACAGGTTTTTAGAAATATTTGCAAACTTAACAAAAATACCTTATTTACATAAGTATTCAGACCCTTTGCTATGAGACTCGAAATTGAACTCAGGTGCATCCTGTTTCCATTGATCATCCTTGAGATGTTTCTTCACCTTGATTAGAGTCCACCTGTGGTAAATTCAATTGATTGGACATGATTTGGAAAGGCACACACCGGTCTATATAAGGTCCCGCAGTGGACAGTGCATGTCAGAGCAAAAAAACAAGCCATATGAGGTCAAAGGAATTGTCCGTAGAGCTCCGAGACAGGATTGTGTCGAGGCACAGATCTGGGGAAGGGTACAAAAACATTTCTGCAGCATTGAAGGTCCCCAAGAACACAGTGGCCTCAATCATTCTTAAATGGAAGAAGTTTGGAACCACCAAGACTCTTCCTAAAGCTGGCTGCCCGGCCAAACTGAGCAGTCGGAGGAGGAGAAGGGCCTTGACCAGGGAGGTGACCAAGAACCCGATGGTCACTCTGACAGAGCTCACGTCTGGAGGAAACCTGGCACCATCCAGCGGCAGAGACTGGGAGACTAGTCAGGATCGAGGTAAAGATGAACAAAGCAAAGTACAGAGAGATCCTTGATGAAAACCTGCTCCAGAGTGCTCAGGACCTCAGACTGGGTTGGAAGGTGAACCTTCATCAGGACAAACACTAAGCACAAAGCCAAGAGAACGCTTCGGGACAAGTCTCTAAATGTCCTTGTGTGGCCCAGTCAGAGCCCAGACCCGATCGAACGTCTCTGGAGAGACCTGAAAATAGCTGTGCAGCAACGCTCCCCATCCAACCTGACAGAGTTTGAGAGGATCTGCAGAGAAGAATGGGAGAAACTCCCCAAATACAGGTGTGCAAAGCTTGTAGCGTTATACCCCAAAAGACTTGAGGCTGTATTCACTGCCAAAGGTGCTTCAACAAAGTACTGAGTTAAGGGTCTGAATACTGATATATATATTTTTATTCTTAATAAATTAGCAAACATTTCTAAACTCGTTTTTGCTTCATCATTATGGGGTAGATTGATGAGAGAATAAAAAATAAAAAAAATATTTAAAAATAAGGCCGTAACCTAACAAAATGTGTAAAAAGTCAAGGGGTCTGGATACTTTCCGAAGGCACTATATAACAGGAACTATTAACTGACTGTTGAATACTATATTTATCATGCTATTAGAAACATGTACTGAAAAGGCTAAACACAATTGAGCACACTCAACATGAATGAGGTAGTTTGATTTACAGATCCCACACCTATCCTTTTTCACATGGTCAGATGACGTCACCTTCAGAGAAACGGGTTTGTAATCTGACCACTCTTCTCTGGGTAGCAAACAGCAAAGAAAGTGATGTTTGAAACTTCACAAGGAAAAGCAACAAAAATGCGTTGTATCGAAATGAAAATAATCCATTAAGCATATCTGTCAATAGGAGCAGTTCAACAATGTGTCACAGAGAACAAACATTGCGGACACTCAAAAGTAACCACACAAAAAAAAAACATGCAACATCACAGCGACCTCTCCTTTTTGACTTCCACTGACGGGCGCTTCACATGAGGGGGAGGATGGAGATGGAGAGGAAGAGGAGCAAATGGAGCATTGGGGTCCGGAGGCTCTTTTCTAACCACAGAAATCCGCGGAGGCTCTTTTCTAAATGTAAAATATTATTTTTCAATCATCACCACTATTCATCATTACTATCAATACTATAGTAGCACACTCATGTTTCAAGTTTTATTAGTCGTATATAGGGGATACACATGCAGCATCCAACGAAATGCTTACTTGTAAGCAGTAGTGTAAAGTACTTAAGTAAAAATACTTTAAAGTACTACTTAAGTAGTTTGAGGGTATCTGTACTTTACTATTTATATTTTTGACAACTGTTACTTTTACTTCACTACATTCCTAAAGAAAATGATATACTTTTTTCTCCATACATTTTCCTTGACACCCAAAAGTAATTACATTTTGAATGCTTAGCAGGACAGCAAAATGGTCCAATTCACACACTTATCAAGAGAACATCCCATGTCATCTCTATTGCCTCTGATCCGGCAGACTCAATAAATACAATACCTTCACATGTCTGAGTGTTGGAGTGTGCCCCTGGGTATCTGTCATAATAATTTAAATTGGTGCTGTCTGGTTTGCTTAATACAAGAGCATTTAAAATAATCTATAATTCAACTTTTGATAACTGTTTTATTTATTTAACTAGGCAAGTCAGTTAAGAACAAATTCGTATTTATAATGATGGCCTACCGGGGAACAGTGGGTTAACTGCCTTGTTCAGGGGCAGAACGACAGATTTTTATCTCGTCAGCTCTGGGATTCGATCTAGCAACATTTCGGTTACTGGCCCAACGCTCTAACCACTAAGCTACCTGCCACCCCAAGTAAATATACTTAAGTATATTTTTGCAATTACATTTACTTTTGATACTTAAAGATTTTGGTTTTAAATATACTTAAGACTTTTACTCAAGTAGTATTTTACTGGGTGACTTTTACTTGAGTCATTTTCTATTAAAGTATCTTTACTTTTACACAAGTATGACAATTATGTACTTTTTCATCACTGCTTGCAGGTTGCTTCTCGACAATGCAACAACAATAAGAAGTAATAAAAGATAAGAATAGAAACAAACATGAAGTAGAATAAAATACATATTTTAGCATAAGTATAATACAGGAAGCACAATTTATACTGTAGTCCAATATGTCTTATGAAATAAATCTAGATATGACAGAAGAGAAGCTGACTCTGACCTCTCCTTCTTGACCTCTGCTGCAGTGGGCATAGAAGGATGAGGATGAAGAGGAGGAAGCGGGGAATTAGGGTCAGGAGGAGCTTTTTTCCTAAATGAAAAACCAACAGACTAAATAATCTATTGCGATTCTGAAAACTTTAGTCATTTTCTGTGTATCGCTGACAGTTTATCAAAAAAAGGAAGAACATGCACATAGTTGCAATGTTTTTGACTTCGCTGTATAATGTTTAACCTATGATAACAAAACAAACAGTAAAACAGGGATTTCAGGACAGTTTTCACTGTGTCTGATAAAACAGAGGTAGGTGATGATCGAACAAACTATGGACCATAGTACACAACTATTCACAAACAGCATGCCCTCTGACCTCTCTTTCTTCACCTTCACTGAAGGACGTCTGGACGGAGGGGTGGGACGAGGATGAGAAGGAGACAGAGTGTCTGAAGAATCTCTCCTGAATGGAAATCGAAATATTCCAAATGAAATCTGAGAAAAAAACCATGCTTTCCAGAACTAATACAACTACCACAAATCGAATGATTAAGGAAAGCATGCATAATTTACCATGATCACACCGTGCACCATGCACAAATGGGTGCTGGGTAAATCACTCTTCAAGTCACTACCCACTGGGCACAAACTGATTTAGCTGTATTCTTTAACGTTGATTCTTGGTTGAAATTTAGAAATTATTCCAACATTACAATTATTCATTTGTAAACAAACTGGAAATAAAGCCAGACTCAGTAGCAGAAGTCAGTAGCACAAAATACACATGTTGATGTTCAAATGTTGATATTTGGTTGAGTTGACAATCAAACGATTCAATATCACTTTTGCAATACAGTAAATAGCATATTAACTTGTCGACAAGTTATGGCATTTTGTCTCCAACTAAATAAAAAAATATAAAAAGTTAAAGAATAGGATTAGGCCAGTGGCTCAGATGAAACTATCCAAGCATTATATCTCCTTTAAATGTTATTTGATTGTGTTGACAACAAAACAATTCAATATGATTTTTGTAATACAGTAAATAGCCTAGTTAAGTTAAGGATATTTTACAAACTAAAGTAACAGTATTTATTCAACCGTTTTACTGCAGTGGGCAAAACAGGGTCACACAGTGTTTCAAATCTACTTTGAAACAAAGGTATACACCTCACACACATGGTTATGGGCTTAAAAAAAGAAGACACCTGTACCATGTCAGATATATACAGTTGAAGTTTACATACACTTAGGTTGGAGTCATTAAAACTCATTTTTCAACCACTCCACAAATTTCTTGTTAACAAACTATAGTTTTGGCAAGTCGGTTAGGGCATCTATTTTGTGCATGACACAAGTAATTTTTCCAACAATTGTTTACAGACAGATTATTTCACTGTATCACAATTCCAGTGGGTCAGAAGTTTACATACACTAAGTTGACTGTGCCTCTAAACAGCTTGGAAAATTCCAGAAAATTATGTCAAGTCTGGTTCATCCTTGGGAGCAATTTCCAAACGCCTGAAGGTACCAGGTTCATCTGTACAAATAATAGTAAGCAAGTATAAACACCATGGGACCACCCAGCCGTCACACCGTTCAGGAAGGATATGCATTCTGTCTCCTAGAAATAAACATACTTTGGTGAGATAAGTGCAAATCAATCCCAGAACAACAGCAAAGAACCTTGTGAGGATGCTGGAAGAAACAGGTACGAAAGTATCCATATCCAGAGTAAAACGAGTCCTATATCGACATAACCTGAAAGGCCGCTCAGCAAGAAGCCACTGCTTCAAAACCGCCATAAAAAAAGCCAGACTACGGTTTGCAACTGCCCATGGGGACAAAGATCGTACTTTTTGGAGAAATGTCCTCTGGTCTGATGAAACAAAGATAGAACTGTTTGGCCATAATGACCATCGTTATGTTTGGAGGAAAAAGGGGGATGCTTGCAAGCCGAAGAACACCATCCCAACCGTGAAGCACGTGGGTGACAGCGTCATGTTGTGGGGGTGCTTTGCTGTAGGAGGGACTGGGGCACTTCACAAAATAGATGGCTTCATGAGGAAATAAAATTATGTGGATATATTGAAGCAACATCTCAAGACATCAGTCAGGAAGTTAAAGCTTGGTCGCAAATGGGTCTTCCAAATGGACAATGACCCCAACCTTACTTCCAAAGTTGTGGCAAAATGGCTTACGGACAACAAAGTCAGGTGTTGGAGTGGCCATCACAAAGCCCTGACCTCAATCCCATAGACAATTTGTGTGCAGAACTGAAAAAGCGTGTGCGAGCAAGGCCTACAAATCTGACTCAGTTACACCAGCTCTGTCAGGAGGAATGGGCCAAAATTCACCCAACATATTGTGGGAAGCTTGTGGAAGGCTACCCAAAAAGTTTGGATTTAAAGGCAATGGTACCAAATACTAATTGAGTGTATGTAAACTTCTGACCCACTGGGAATGTGATGAAGGAAATAAAAGCTGAAATAAATCACTCTCTACTACTATTCTGACATTTCACATTCTTAAAATAAAGTGGTGATCCTAACTGACCTAAAACAGGGAATTTTTACTTGGATTAAATATCAAGAATTGTGAAAAACTGAGTTTAAATGTATTTGGCTAAGGTGTATGTAAACTTCCGACTTCAACTGTAGATGTATAAAAATTTATAGTTTGCATCCCAATATTACATCACAGAAGACTGAAATATAACAAACCCGTTTGACATAGAAACACCGGATATATAAATGATATTTGTTATGAAATTATGAAAAATATTAATAAAATTCCACCCATGTGGCCACTAGGTCATTTGACTGCAAGAAAGGGCTACGATGAGTAACACATCTATGGCCACATGTTGAGGTTAGCCTACTGTAACTATAAATGTCTTCTTATGTAAATCATAGCATGTTCAAGAAAGCGTGCAAAGGTTGCAGTTCTGTGGAGGTCTTTCCAATTGCTATAATAATCTGTGCAGAATCTCTACAGCATTGAACACTTGCACTATGTACTTTCAGGTAATTTGGTGGTGCAATTAGATGAGGCACAGTGATAAAACATTAAGTTGTTGTATAAATACCTGACATTATTTTCCCCTTTTGAACTTTGTTGTGCTTTTAAAATGGTTGAAAGCACACTGATAAAACACTGATTTAAATGAGAACTAAAACAATAATCTAACATTGTTTTCCCATTGGAATTGAGATATGCTTTTAGATGGTTGCAAGCATAGTGATAACGCATTAGTAATTCAACACACTTCCGGCTGACTTTTTGAGTGGGTGAATAAAGGTTGAAATCTCATTGATCAACATCTCCACCAAATATTACCCACATTTCCACGTTGAAATTACGTGGTGTGCCCAGTGGTATGCTGTATGAACAAGTCAGTTAAACAACAAGGTTAGTGTGCAATCCATCTCAAGGGCTTCCAATATAAACATCTCAAACTATACCCTTATATCTGTACAAACCACTCATTCAGTAGTGCACCAAAGCATCTGAAAGTAATACAGTGTTCTCAGAAAAGTTCCATGCGTTGACACCAGAGTGTCTTTCCATCCTGACCTCTCTCTCTCCTTCTTCACCTCTTTTTTCACCCCTTTATTCACCTCCCCAGACATACGTCTGACAGGGGGAGGAAGACGGGGTGGTCGGGGGGGGCGAGGAGGAGAGTAACAAGAGGGGTAAAGATCATCCAAGACGCTTCTCCTGAAAACACAACACATCCCTGAGGCCCAGCCCTTGTCCTCTCTAGACTGTATGGAATCAAATTAACAGAGGCACCTCTCACCTCTCAAACCCTTGTCTGTGGTTTTCAACAGGTCTCTCTTGTGGGGGTTCGTACATTGGTATCTCCTTTCTGCGTTCCTCTGTGTGTCTTTCCTTTCTCGGTTCATCGGTGTGGCTCTCATTTTTGGGCCCTTCGAGGTTACTTTCTTTCTTGGGTTCTTGCACATGTCTTTCATTTTTTGTGTCATGTATAGGTACATGTCTTTCTTTTCTGGATTTTTCGAAGTGTCTCTCTTTTTTGGGTTCTTCTAAGTGTTCTACATGTCTTTCTTTTCTGGCATCTTCTGTATGTTTTCCATTTTTGGATTGTTCTGCATGCCGTTTGTTTTTGAATGCCTCTGTATATCGCTCCTTTTTAAGGTCAACAGCTCTCTCGTCTTTTTTGTGTTCAACATTGTACTTCTCTTTTTGCCGTTTGTCAGAGTATTCTTCCTTTTCAGATTCAGGTTCTGAATCAGAAACATCCAGCCTCTTGTGACTATAGCAAAAAAACAGACCACACCAGATACCGTATCTTCCCCTTTTCTATGTTTACATTTTTGCCTTCACACGCAGGCAATGGTTTGAGTGAGTGTGTGTGTATGCACCTACCTGGTGTCTTTCTCTAAGGGGGACCTGACTGGGGACCCTGTGGATTTGTTGGAGTCAACCCCATTCTTCATCTTATTGGGCCTCTCAGTACTCTGAGTACGTGCAGCATCTAGGGGGCAAAGAGGGTTGAAAATGATGTCTCTACATACTGTGTATACTGTAAAACACAACTCCAGACAGCTCCACTTTCTAAAAGACAGTCTCCTACAATCCTACCCAGCAGTCTCTTCCAGTCCTTGATGAGGATCTTGGCCAGGGAAACTACCTCATCGTCTGTGCAGTGCTTCCTGATTCCATTCACAGACATGCCGATTCTCGTTTCCTATTCAGCGGAGAGAATGGTTTGTTGCATGTGATCCTTGAAATAATGAGTTTACACTTTTATAACGAGTTCACACTTATCATTTGGAGTAGGCATAACTATATAATTAATTCCCTGTTTGTGTGAAATTGCACTGACTGCACTGTATTCCCCATGCATTTGATAATATCTAATGTTGAATGTAGAAGTAGCCTAAAATATTAAACTTCTGTACACCTAAATAATACATAACAGGTGAGTGGGATATTCCTGTTGCAGGTCCTCTACCTGCAGAAGTTTCAGTGTCATGTTGAAGCTCTTCAGTTCATTCAGCAGGTCCAGGGCACCCTCCTATTTACACAAACATGGAAATGATGGTATTGGAAGTTGTAGCCAACAGGGAGAGGAGCAGAATTATTTATTTTCATTACATATATAGTACCAGGGGTGCAACTTTCACTGGGTATGGGGGGTCATTACCCCCCTCATTCTGAAATTGCATTTTTGTTACCCCCCAGTTTTATCATTTCATTCTGATACAAAAAGCGACATCGGTGTGCTTTAGGACCATGCGGACGAGTCGGAGTTGTCGGGTAGGCTGTTTGGAGGTTTTAACCAGCTGGATTTAGGACCGTGCGGAGACAACAGAGCATGCGAACAGAGGCAGCTGTTGTATGTGTGTGTTGTGCTTTTTTTCGTAGGTGTAAAAGCAAGCAGAAACTGGCTACTCTTTATTTGACTGATGTAGCTGGCAAGGTAACTGCTGTTTGACTTAACAGAATAAAAGTATTTATTCCCAGAGCTGAGCTAGAACTGTAACTGACATGTAATGTTAGCTAATGTTTAATCCCCTCTCGACTAAAGTTCTGTCTGAAGTGAATGAACTAACTTAGCTAGCTTGCTAGCTATCTAGCTAGCTAGTAGCTACCACAGCCAGTTCAGCCTAGCTACCTGTCAAGTAGCAATATCTGACAGCTGTTGTGCAGAAATATTTTGTAGCTTTTGTTTTGTCTCGTTTCAACAGA
Organism: Oncorhynchus mykiss; assembly: GCF_013265735.2. Taxonomy (NCBI): domain Eukaryota; kingdom Metazoa; phylum Chordata; class Actinopteri; order Salmoniformes; family Salmonidae; genus Oncorhynchus; species Oncorhynchus mykiss. The sequence goes on along the minus strand of NC_048566.1, from coordinate 43,634,072 downwards.
AGTAAATTAACTTGGCTCGTTTTCGCCAGTTGATGTACCATTAGAGCCAGCCAAAAGTTGGCTAACGTTAATTAAGATATTATTTTTTCCCCCAACAGTCAGTATACAGCAGCAATGAAACATTAATGATCTGTCAGCAACTCCCTACTTTTCACACTGACAATAATAAACAGCTCTAGAAGCTTCACTGTCATGGTGCACAGTTAGTACACAACACTATTCTCATCATGTCTTAGCAGTATCAGATGGTGACAGATGTCCCAGCAGGGTCAGACAACCAGGGAAGACCAGTCTACGGAGCTCAGATTAATTTTGTAGTATATTATAACAATCAATGAATGGATACAAAGTTCCATCTTGAGTTCATGGGTAGTCTACAATCTGGGATCTGGGAATAATGATCATTTCAATTATTGAACCATTGATTCTATTCTTGGATAATATAATGTATGAATGTACACCAAAGTAATTGTTTGTCATGCCTCATCTGAGCAGTATCAAAATGGTGACAGGGGTCTCAGCAAAGTCAGGCAACCAGGGAAGACCAGTCTGTGATGGCACTGAAGTGAACCTTTGCAGATGCAAATTTAATTTTACAAAAAGGTACAAGAACAAATGTACCTACTTCGGACATCCCCCAAAATATATTTTACTAACAAATTCCAAGAATCCTTAAAAACAAATTTCTGCAGCATTAGAAAAGATGTGATCAATACATGTTGATGATTTCATTCCTGTGCTGTTGTAGATTGACTGAACCGGAACCAGGTTGCATGCACTGGTTACAGTTTGAAGCTTTTTCTTCAGTGGGCAGCTGTATTGTTGTCTATCACTTGTTTTCTTTGGTGCAAATGAATTAAACTAAAACATAAACGTATTATCTCTGTGCAGCAAACACTTGACAAGCCAGAAGCTTCAAGTTGTAAAACACAGAAGGAAACATATTTCAATATGTTATGCTCTGTGAAGACTGGCTGAATTCTGGCATAGAGTATGTTCTTTTATGTCTACAGATTCGACCTTCTCCCTGTTTTTGTTGGCTTGGAAATGTTGATAATTGAGACTTATCAGAAGAAACTGTGTAACCTAGCATTTATAGTGGCTAAGAAATGCATTGCCATTAAGTTATGTATCACTAGATTTACATTTTTTACAAGATTAAGGCTATACTGTGAACTTTTTTTAAGGTCTGGATGCCTTATATGGAATACTGTATGACAAAAGGAGTCTGTATTGAAAACATGCCCACATCAGGGGAGATACCTATTTAGGCAATCCCCAGCTACTGGGCTGCTCAGTCCTGGCCCTGGGAGTCTGCCGTACTGTTTGTTAATAATTAATTTTTCACTAAGATCTAAAGCTGAGTGGGGTGTGTTGGGTTGGGGCTCTGCAGAGCCGTGGACCCCTAGGGGCATTAGGGAGCGATCCAGCTATATTGTGTGCAAGTAAAAAGAGCTCTACATACTATTAGGCCATGATATGAATTATAGTGCCCTCAGTAATTATTGGGACTGAACAATTTTTTCTCCTTTTGAGTCTAGACTCAGAAAGTTTGGATTTAAAATTAAACAATGACTACGAAGTTAAAGTGCAGACTGACAGCTTCCATTTTAGGTTATTTTCATCCATATGGGGGGAACCGTTTATAAATTTACAGCACTTTTTGTACATATCTCCCCCCCCCCCATTTTGGAGGAGCAAAAGTATTGGGACAAATCCCCTTATATGTGTATTAAAGTAGTAAAAAGTTTGGTCCCACATTCATAGCATGCAATGACGACATCAAGCTTGTGACTCCACACATTTGTTGGATGCATTTGCTGTTTATTTTGGTTGTGTCTCAGATTATTTTGTGCCCAATAGAAATTAATGGTAAATAATGTATTGTGCCATTTGAGTCACTTTTATTTAAATAGGAATATGTTTCTAAACACTTCTGCGTGAATGCTGCCATGATTATGGATAATCCTGAATGAATTGTGAATAATGATGCATGAGAAAGTTAGACGCACAAATAGCATACCCCCAAGACATGCCCCTCTTACTATATTTTTGGGGGGGTATGATATTTGTGCATCTATAACTTTCATCATTATTCCCTATTCAATTAGGATTATCCATAGTCATGGTAGCATCCACGTTCATGTAGAAGTGTTTAAAAATATATTAGATTCTTAAAATGAAAGTGACCGCAAAAGGGATATATTAGATTGTGTAGAAATGCAGGAAATGAGCTCTAGATGCCCAAAACATTCTGAGGGAGAACCCCCAGACCCCCACCGGGTTATGTCCCCCTACTTCTAAAACCAAAGTTGCACCCCTGTGATGGTGGGAGCATAGTATTCTTTCATTCATGCTGCAAGCAGGGTTTGTACTGTTGTTAGTAGGTCTACTGTAGCTGCTGCACATGTTTCTACAGTCTGTTTTTAAGGAGCATAGTATTATTGAATTCATGCTGCAGGCAGAATTTTGTATTGTAATTAGTAGGCCTATTGTAGCAGCTGCACACTTAAAATTACAATTGACGTGTAATCAATGTAATCAATTGTATTAATCATAATTACAATCGATAACAAACTGTGATATAATAACTACGTAAAAATATTGTAATAGTAATGTAGCCTAATTGTCAAAATAGTTGTGTTTGTGTAGTCTACAGCAGGCGCTGTTAATAAGGAAATTAATTCAAATGTATCAGTGAACGACTTGCATTCTACAATCCGCAAAAACAGCACTTCACAATTGGCCCATACTAACAACAAACAGCCACTGTCACGACCTTGCGTTGTTTATGTTCGGTTCCATGCACGGAGTTGTCGAATACCAGCATGCTTTAAAGTCTCACACTTTTGCATTAGTAGTTTTATTCAGTGTGTGTGTATACCACACGGTCTTGCTTAATAGGCTAAATCTTGACAATTCTGTGCCAAACACCTGTTCAGCATTTGCTACTTGAACAAACTGTTCCTCTCGGGACAGTGCACAACTTTTTAAAGCACAAACCTCGAAATGTAAAACTTTGTATTAATGTAGGTAACTATAAAATGGAATACGTCGTTGCAAATTCAAAATAAAGCATGCATCTACACAGGATTTCATACATTTGACTGCACGAGGTAACAGAAAAACATGCGACATAAAGAAAGGTGTCAAAATAGATTCTCACCGTGTTATTTCTAGACACCATCTTGTCCAGCTTTTTTGCAATCCGAATTAACTCCTCTTCTCGCGTCATAGTTTATGCATGGATTAAACGTACAATAATATATAGTATGTAAAATGCTGTATAATAAAAAATACGAAATGTAAATGTTCATCCTACATAGATATAACTTTACGTTATGGCGCGATCCATGCCATTCGGCGAAGGGGCGTGTCCTCAAGTTACAGGCAGAAGGACAGTTGTCGGATCGTCTGACCAACAGGTCAAAATGCCCATGAGACACATGGCAACAGCTAAATATAGACGTTGCTATGGGTTTGACACTAATATCGTCTTTACATGAAAAATATTGAATAACTTCAAAACGTACTTTAATACAGTGGGCTATGCAGACTGTTTCAGAGGACTTTGGAGAGAACCCAAATGTAAATGGGCCTTGCGCAATAGAGCTCACCAGTTTGTAGTCCTAAACACCTGAAATTAGTTACTCTGGTTCGTTCAGCAATTCTTATATGGGAAATTAATTGGGAAATAATGGGTATTTTGGGATAAACGTCAAAAATAAGGTCTGAGGTTAACACATCTTATATGTTTTGTTCTATGAGATAAAGTACATAAAGCCTTCATAATTCATGAAGGTCATGATATTATGTGCTTGTGTTGATTACATATATGCTTAAAAATTCACCGGAAGTGACGTTAGCTGATGATATTATCTCACAGAACAAAACGTATATGATCTCTTAAGTCTGTGTTAACAACATACCTTTTTCTGGCGTTTATCCCCAAAAACATTCATGTTCCCATTACTATTGCTCTCTATAGTTGCATATCCAACCACACAGTAAAATACCCCACTCTGTGTGTCTACACTTTAGTTTGAAGATATAATAAATAATTGTTGTATGATATACCTTAGTAGTAAACTATGTAGCCTAATGTTTGATTAATACAGTGAAATATGGCAATCATTTACATATGTACTTGATGACAGACAGGGGGCGCTGTTTTGAAGCCACCGCGCCTCCATCTTGGCAATACCCCCCAACCAGGGACGTCACTAGATATTCATGAATAGGGGGGTCTGGAATACCCCCTGTCCGTTTATTGTTAGCTAGCAGTCTCAAGCCACAGAAGTAACTAACATTAACTGAAATGTTAGCTACAAGTAGGCCTAACGGTGCATGTATACTAGATAGTGGTAAATTGCCGTGTGCCGCTTAGGCCGCCCATTGTGACTCGTTTGTGGGGGTGCTGGCAGCATATAGCAGCTCTTCGATTGTACGTCAAGAATTCAGCATAGCAAGTTTGTATGAAGTTCTGGTTATTACATGGGTACATAGCTCAATAGTAATATCCTCTAAAACGCTCTGGTGACAAACACACTTTGCTGCCCTGTTTCCAATTGTCCACATGGCTGGGAGAACCACTTCAAGTAAGTAAATACATTTCAAAAATGTTTTTTTTTAAACGACGTATTATTAGCTAACTAGCTACAGTGCAGGCTAACTCAAACGAGCTGCTAAATGAACTAGCTAGTTGGCTAGCTATCCAGCCAACGTCACATACTGAATAGATAGCTAGCCAAGTGAATTAAATATCAACAGCTACCTAACCTCATATTAGCTCGGTATCTTGATGTATTTATCACTGTAAAAAACTAACTCAATGCATTTGTTGGTAGCTAGCTAACAACTATGGAGGGTGAAGGGATAGCAGCCCCAACTGTCAAAGTGAGAGAGTAGGCTATTCTGGATAGGGCAGGTACTTTTGTGTAGTTCCTGTCCCTAGAAGTGAGGACAGAGATAATAGTAACATAATATTCAGTACGGTATAATTTGACTTTAATGAAGTCTGTTTCTTGTGAGGTTTTCTGTCCTCAGATAAAGAGAGTTATGAAAGCCTGTCTACATAGCTTCAAGTGGTATTTATGTATTCATTTATTCATTCTTTGATATGATCCTGTTATTGTCACATGCTATACATGCACATGTGTGCCCATGCATCTTGATATCCAATGTTTTCATGAGTTGTTATAAAGGATATTATACTTTAGTAATCCACAATGACCTGGTGATGTAAAAGTCTAATAATTACATTGTCTTCCATATTACTACAGATACCTAGTAACTGGAGATTCCTTCAAAAAGATTGCCTACAGTTAACATAGGGCACTGCAAGGTTGGGTGACCAGGGCCATCTGGGACTGCCTCATGGGGGAATTCAGGTGTGTGAAGGCTACCTGTGTCCTGCATAACTTAATGAGGATGGACTCGAGGACCAGGAGAGGATCTGCAGCTTGCCGCCGTGTGCCAGAGTCTGCTGCTCTGCGGGATGTTAAGGATTGGGTCCAACAACGCAACAAGAGAGGCAATCCATGTGCGGGAGATCTTCACCTCCTAATTCTTCGAAGAGGGTGCTGTTCCCTGGCAACACCATAGACTATACTATGCACAACCAACGGCTCTTTTAAGAGCCATTCACATTGCAATGAGAGTATTCTTCCATTTACTTAGCTATGTCAATTGCAGTTATTGAATTCACAGTTTCTCTCCCTTTTGATTTCTACTTCTCAGGTGAGGGTGCTGTTTAGCTACGGGTATGATGTCTGTACAAAAACAAAACAGGCTATTTTAAATCACCCATATTTTTTTATTTTTAACAATTAGACACCCTATAACCCCCACACTCATGTATCAATCTGATTGATGGATGGTGTTGTGCAGTAAGCAGACTCGGGTGTATAACTGTTGCTTCTTCCACATTCAAAGAATAGGCAAGAGGGCCAACCATGGAGAATAGTAAGACACTTCATTATTTCTATAACTACGCTAGATTGTTTGTACTCGTGTGTCCGTTCATGTTTTTCAGCATATAGTTCTCTGCAGCCACTTAGTGTGGTGTGGACACCAGGTGAGGCCACACCAGGATTCCTGTTGAAAACTGTCGCTTTTATCTACCTTATTTTCTCAATGAGTCACTCTCCTTCACTTCACTTCATCCCTTTCTCTTCTTCTCCCTAAATCCTCTAGGTTATATCAGCTGTGTCGGTGAACCCCTCCTGCATCTGAACTGGCTACATGGAGGGCTCAGCATGATCAGATGTGAGTGGTCACTTGGTCAGATTAACAGGAAGTGTTGTTAAAGAGATGCTTTACATTGATATATAGATAAAGTAGTCCCAGAGTTAATGATCCAAGGTCAGTTTTGCATTTCACCTCCTGATTGATGACTAACAACGTTAGAATAAAAACAAGGCTTAAACATGCTCTCTCTCCATCTGTCTCTCGGCTGCAGTTATGTTTTGATGTGAGAGAGGATGCCAATCCCCAGTCCTATCATCGCCATCTCACCCGCTTTTAAGATGAGTATCTCTCGACAGCCCAAAGGTTATGTAATTGTGATGAACTGAGAATATTTAGGTAGCACTGTGATTCATTAATCATATGCTGCCTTCCCTGCTCTTATGTTTGACCTCTTTCCCTTTGTCTTTTACACCTCTCCCGCCACCTCTTTCTTCCTCTGTTTTTATAATGCACAACAGATGTGCATTGAAGTACAGATTGAACTTGTATTTATAATATTACAATTATACTATTTATAATGCATGTATTTATAACACTTGGATAATGAGCTTTTCAATAAAGCATTTTACATTCTCTACTAGTTGAAATTGTGTCTAGTTTGATGAAATACTACACCTATCCTGTGTTTATCAGATCAATGCAGATGAAGGGCATTAGATATTGAGATGAACCTGTTTTAGACTATTTACATGATGCATAGGAAGTGTAGTGTACTGTTTTTCTGTATATATAAATTACAAATCAGCCTTTAACTATTTAAAACCTGTTTCTAGTCTACTAGTTTCAATGTGTAACCATTGATGTCCCAGAACCCAAATCAAATTTATTTATATAGCCCTTCGTACATCAGCTGATATCTCAAAGTGCTGTACAGAAACCCAGCCTAAAACCCCAAACAGCAAGCAATGCAGGTGTAGAAGCACGGTGGCTAGGAAAAACTCCCTAGAAAGGCCAAAACCTAGGAAGAAACCTAGAGAGGAACCAGGCTATGTGGGGTGGCCAGTCCTCTTCTGGCTGTGCCGGGTGGCGATTATAACAGAACATGGCCAAGATGTTCAAATGTTCATAAATGACCAGCATGGTCGAATAATAATAAGGCAGAACAGTTGAAACTGGAGCACCAGCACGGTCAGGTGGACTGGGGACAGCAAGGAGTCATCATGTCAGGTAGTCCTGGGGCATGGTCCTAGGGCTCAAGTCAGTTGAAACTGGAGCAGCAGCACGGCCAGGTGGACTGGGGACAGCAAGGAGTCATCATGTCAGGTAGTCCTGGGGCATGGTCCTAGGGCTCAGGTCCTCCGAGAGAGAGAAAGAAAGAGAGAAGGAGAGAATTAGAGAACGCACACTTAGATTCACACAGGACACCGAATAGGACAGGAGAAGTACTCCAGATATAACAAACTGACCCTAGCCCCCCGACACATAAACTACTGCAGCATAAATACTGGAGGCTGAGACAGGAGGGGTCAGGAGACACTGTGGCCCCATCCGAGGACACCCCCGGACAGGGCCAAACAGGAAGGATATAACCCCACCCACTTTGCCAAAGCACAGCCCCCACACCACTAGAGGGATATCTTCAACCACCAACTTACCATCCTGAGACAAGGCTGAGTATAGCCCACAAAGACCTCCGCCACGGCACAACCCAAGGGGGGGGGGGGGGGGGGGCGCCAACCCAGACAGGATGACCACATCAGTGAATCAACCCACTCAGGTGACGCACCCTCTCCAGGGACGGCATGAGAGAGCCCCAGTAAGCCAGTGACTCAGCCCCTGTAATAGGGTTAGAGGCAGAGAATCCCAGTGGAGAGAGGGGAACCGGCCAGGCAGAGACAGCAAGGGTGGTTCGTTGCTCCAGAGCCTTTCCGTTCACCTTCCCACTCCTGGGCCAGACTACACTCAATCATATGACCCACTGAAGAGATGAGTCTTCAGTAAAGACTTAAAGGTTGAGACCGAGTTTGCGTCTCTGACATGGGTAGGCAGACCGTTCCATAAAAATGGAGCTCTATAGGAGAAAGCCCTGCCTCCAGCTGTTTGCTTAGAAATTCTAGGGACAATTAGGAGGCCTGCGTCTTGTGACCGTAGCGTACGTGTAGGCATGTACGGCAGGACCAAATCAGAGAGATAGGTAGGAGCAAGCCCATGTAATGCTTTGTAGGTTAGCAGTAAAACCTTGAAATCAGCCCTTGCTTTGACAGGAAGCCAGTGTAGAGAGGCTAGCACTGGAGTAATATGATCACATTTTTTGGTTCTAGTCAGGATTCTAGCAGCCGTATTTAGCACTAACTGAAGTTTATTTAGTGTTTTATCCGGGTAGCCGGAAAGTAGAGCATTGCAGTAGTCTAACCTAGAAGTAACAAAAGCATGGATTAATTTTTCTGCATCATTTTTGGACAGAAAGTTTCTGATTTTTGCAATGTTACGTAGATGGAAAAAAGCTGTCCTTGAAATGGTCTTGATATGTTCTTCAAAAGAGAGATCAGGGTCCAGAGTAACGCCGAGGTCCTTCACAGTTTTATTTGAGACGACTGTACAACCATTAAGATTAATTGTCAGATTCAACAGAAGATCTCTTTGTTTCTTGGGACCTAGAACAAGCATCACTGTTTTGTCCGAGTTTAAAAGTAGAAAGTTTGCAGCCATCCACTTCCTTATGTCTGAAACACATGCTTCTAGCAAGCGCAATTTTGGGGCTTCACCATGTTTCATTGAAATGTACAGCTGTGTGTCAGTAGTTTAGTTGGAATAGGGTCCAGTATGCAGCTTGAAGGTTTAGAGGCCATGATTATTTTCATCATTGTGTCAAGAGATATAGTACTAAAACACTTGAGCGTCTCTCTTGATCCTAGGTCCTGGCAGAGTTGTGCAGACTCAGGACAACTGAGCTTTGAAGGAATACACAGATTTAAAGAGGAGTCTGTAATTTGCTTTCTAATAATCATAATCTTTTCCTCAAAGAAGTTCATGAATTTATCACTGCTAAAGTGAAAGTCATCCTCTCTTGGGGAATGCTGCTTTTTAGTTAGCTTTGCGACAGTATCAAAAAGGAATTTCGGATTGTTCTTATTTTCCTCAATTAAGTTAGAAAAATAGGATGATCGAGCAGCAGTAAGGGCTCTTCAGTACTGCACAGTACTGTCTTTCCAAGCTAGTCGGAAGACTTCCAGTTTGGTGTGGCGCCATTTCCGTTCCAATTTTCTGGAAGCTTGCTTCAGAGCTCGGGTATTTTCTGTGTACCAGGGAGCTAGTTTCTTATGAGAAATTTTTTTAATTTTTAGGGGTGCAACTGCATCTAGGGTATTGCGCAAGGTTAAATTGAGTTCCTCAGTTAGGTGGTTAACTGATTTTTGTCCTCTGGCGTCCTTGGGTAGACAGAGGGAATCTGGAAGGACATCAAGGAATCTTTGTGTTGTCTGTGAATTTATAGCACGACTTTTGATGTTCCTTGGTTGGGGTCTGAGCAGATTATTTGTTGCAATTGCAAACGTAATAAAATGGTGGTCCAATAGTCCAGGATTATGAGGAAAAACATTAAGATCCACAACATTTATTCCATGGGACAAAACTAGGTCCAGCGTATGACTGTGACAGTGAGTTGGTCCAGAGACATGTTGGACAAAACCCACTGAGTTGATGATGGCTCCGAAAGCCTTTTGGAGTGGGTCTGTGGACTTTTCCATGTGAATATTAAAGTCACCAAAGATTAGAATATTATCTGCTATGACTACAAGGTCCGATAGGAATTCGGGGAACTCAATGAGGAACGCTGTATATGGCCCAGGAGGCCTGTAAACAGTAGCTATAAAAAGTGATTGAGTAGGCTGCATAGATTTCATGACTAGAAGCTCAAAAGACGAAAACGTCTTTTTTTTTTTTGTAAATTGAAATTTGCTATCGTAAATGTTAGCAACACCTCCGCCTTTGCGAGATGCACGGGGGATATGGTCACTAGTGTAGCCAGGAGGTGAGGCCTCATTTAACACAGTAAATTCATCAGGCTTAAGCCATGTTTCAGTCAGGCCAATCACATCAAGATTATGATCAGTGATTAGTTCATTGACTATAATTGCCTTTGAAGTAAGGGATCTAACATTAAGTAGCCCTATTTTGAGATGTGAGGTATCATGATCTCTTTCAATAATGACAGGAATGGAGGTGGTCTTTATCCTAGTGAGATTGCTAAGGCGAACACCGCCATGTTTAGTTTTGCCCAACCTAGGTCGAGGCACAGACACGGTCTCAATGGTGATAGCTGAGCTGACTACACTGACTGTGCTAGTGGCAGACTCCACTATGCTGGCAGGCTGGCTAACAGCCTGCTGCCTGGCCTGCACCCTATTTCCAAGATTGGTAAACCCTGTTGAAGTGTATAATTGTAATACATACATGCAGACACAGAGTCATTCAAAGACTGGTAGTTGATACTCCTGGTATTGGATATGACTGAAAACTAATCTCAAAGACATTCATACCTGAACTGCACATTTATTTGCCAAGGTAGAGTACATGATCAGTGAATTTATTAAAATGTACAGGCTACAATGTGGGGATCTCATGTATGGTAATAACATGTATATACGACTTGCATCCTTGGCACAAAGTTTTATATTATATTCTACTCAATCCATAGGTTTCATTGATGTCATTCAGACTGTTTTGAAGTTGATACAACTGGCTATGATAGCTGAGGTTCATAGCTAGGTTCTGAACTAATATGTATACCAAACGTTTGGGTCAATACACAGATCGACTAGATAGTTAGTTACACATCCATAGGCATACAGGTATTTGTATCCTCCAGTGCACAATAAGCAAGAACATAGCTAGCTACGTTATTTAATCTATCTGCATGGCATATCAGCAAGGCAAGCTTACAAAATTGTACATTCAATTTGCAATAAATACTTAACAAGCTAGCTAGATTCTATACATTAAGGTGACCAGATTTCTGAAATTACAACCGGGGACATTTCCAGTTCGGCGGTCAATATATCATTAAAATATCCAATGTTATTATCTATGAAATAAAAAAGGGGGACAATTCCGGTCTAACAGGCACACTGATAGAGAAAACAACTATATTACAGAAACACTACAGACAAGACAGAACTGTCTGATCTGAACAGTCATTCAGTGGTCCTGGTAGTCTGGGTAGAATAAGAGCAGAAGAGAAGTGAAAATTTAAAAAAGACAAGTCTATGTGAAATACTTAACATAATAAAGAAATAAAATGAGATTATATTATGTAGTTACCACCTATACCAACCTAATCTGTATATTTCTCAGAAGAATGTATCTTATTCAGCATTGCTTTGTCTTGGCCAGCATCTCCATGAATTCCTGGCAGGGGAGGTTGAAGTTTGTCTTCACAATAAGCATGGCCTTGATGGTAGGAACAGTGAACCTATTTCTTGCTGATGTCCATATATCATTCATTTTGGAGAACACGCTCTCGACTGGTGCATTACTTCCAGGTAAACACATGACAACAGATGCTAATCTAGCCAGGTTAGCGTGTGGGATGTCGTTCTCTTTGAAGTGGGTAACCACCGTGCTCCATCTCTGACTAAGCGGTGTCTCCGATGTTTTCCATTCTTCAATCGATTTCTCCCCCCCCCCCCCCCCCCCCCCCCCCTTAGGAACTCTTGCAAGCCAGTAACCTCGTCACACAATGCATCCTCATTGATGGTCACATTGGGGCACTTTTCCTGCAGTGTGGCTGCTACCTTCTGGATCTCTTCACGCTGAGGTTGCCTTTTTAAAAGGAGACAATGTAAATATTTGAGATTATCTGTGTGCTTTCCCCAATGCCTGCAAGTAGTTCACAGCCGAAGTGAAGAATGATTGGGATGGTTTGAGAAAGCTCTCTTTAGACATTGCACCATTTCCCTCTAGCTCTCTCAGAAGTCCTCTGACCAAAACTGGAATGAAGTTGTCATCACGTCTTGCAGTCAATTTTGCCTCTGTTTCTCAGAATTGCAGCTGACTCCACAGCACAGTGGTCCTGGCCTTCAAGCATCTTGATCGTGTCACTGAATACGGTCAAGTTTCCATGGACAAAGTCCAGCTAAAGTTCAGTCAGTGGATCTTCGAACATTGTTCGCAGGACAACAGGGCATTTGTCTACAGAAAGAAAAAAGGATTTCAATGGCACATTCCTTTTCAGCACTCTTTCTAGAGCAGGATGCATGGACAGCCAGTAAACATTGCTGTGTCCTAAAATGTTATGGTACTCCTGGCCAACAAACGCTCTTTCTTTCTACTCTGACGGTGAAAATATGAAAATATCTTTGTGAGCAGGTACTCAACATCAAGGGGAATCATATCCAAAGCTGTTCTGGCCGTGTTATGAATGATGTGGGCAGGACAACCTAAGCCAATCACCTCCCGCTGCAGAGCATTTTTAACTTTGGTATGGACATTGACCCTCCCCAGCCTATTCAGTCCTCCAAAGTTGGTATTTGTGTTGTCGGCAGAGAATGCCACGACTTTGTTTTGCAAGTTACATTCTGCTAAACTTTAGGAACCCATACTCAAGGATAAACCAGACTTGTGGAGGTCTACCATTGTTTTTCTGAGGTCTTGGCTGATTTCTTTTGATTTTCCCATGATGTCAAGCAAAGAGGCACTGAGTTTGAAGGTAGGCCTTGAAATGTATCCACAGGTACACCTCCAATTGCGTCAAATTATGTCAATAGCCTATCAGAAAATTCTAAAGCCATGACATTTTCTGAATTTTTCCAAGCTGTTTAAAGGCACAGTCAGCTTAGTGTATGTAAACGTCTGACCCACTACAATTGTGATACAGTGAATGATTAGTGAAATAATCTGTTTGTAAACAATTGTTGGAAAATTAAATGACTTGTGTCATGCACAAAGTAGATGCCCTAACTGACTTCCCAAACTATAGTTTGTTAACAATACATTTGTGGAGTTGTTGAAAAATGAGTTTTATCCAACCTAAGTGTATGTAAACTTCTGACTTCCACGGTATTTATATGTACATATTCTTATTAATTCCTTTACACTGTAGCTACTCTCGCATTAACATCTGCTAACCACGTGTATGTGACGAATACAATTTAATGTGGGAGGCCCGGGTGCACAACTGAGCAAGAGGACAAGCACATTAGAGTGTCTAGTTTGAGAAACAGACGCCTCACAAGTTCTCAACTGGCAGCTTTATTAAATAGTACCCGAAAAACACCAGTCTCAATGTCAACAGTGAAGAGGCGACTCTGGGATGCATGCTGGTCTTCTCGTCAGAGTTGCAAAGAAAAGGCCATATCTCACATTGGCTAATAAAAAGAAAATATTAATATGGGCAAAATTAACACAGACACTGGACAGAGGAAGATTGGAAAAATGTGTTATGGACAAGCTAACATAAGTTTGAGGTGTTCGGATGACAAAGAAGAACATTTGTGAGACGCAGAAAAAAATGTAAAGATGCTGGAGGAGTGCTTGGAGGAGTGCTGTCAAGCATGGTGGAGGTAATGTGATGGTCTGGGGGTGCTTTGGTGGTGGTAAAGTGGGAGATTTGTACAGGGTAAAAGGGATCTGTGGACGGTGCTTAATTGGAGCCAATTTCCTCCTACAACAGCTCCAAACTATGCAATAACTATTTAGGGAAGAAGCAGTCAGCTGGTATTCTTTCTATAATGGGTGTGGCCAGCACAGTCACCGGATCTCAACACTATTGAGCTGTTGTAGGAACAGCTTTACTGTATGGTATGTAAGAAGTGCCCATCAAGCCAATCCAACAAATTGAGAACTAGAATGTCTGCAAGGCTGTAATTGCTGCAAATTATTCTTTGACAAAAGCTAAGTTTGATGGACACAATTATTGTCTTTGCTATATATCCTATTCATTTTTCAACACATTTCATGAATGTTTTCATGGAAAACAAGGACATTTCTAAGTGACCCTAAACTTTTGAACGGTAGTGTCTATACAGTGGCATGAAAAAGTATGTGAACCCTTTGGAATTACCTGGATTTCTGCATAAATTGGTCATAAAATTCAATCTGACAACAATAAACACAAACAGTGTGCTTAAACTAATAACACACAAATGAATGTATTTTTCTTACCTATATTGAATACATAATTTAAAAATTCACAGTGTAGGTTGGAAAATGTATGTGAACCCTTAGGCTAATGACTTCTCCAAAAGCTAATTGGAGTCAGGAGTCAGCTAACCTGGAGTCCAATCAATGATATGAGATTAGAGATGTTGGTTAGAGTTGCCCTGCCCTATGCAAAACACTCACAAAATTTGAGTTTGCTATTCACAAGAAGCATTGCCTGATGTGAACCATGCATCGAACAAAAGCGATCTCAGAAGACCTAAGATTAAGAATTGCTGAGTTGCATAAAAGCTTGATGTTCATCAGTCCACGGTAAGACAAATTGTCTAAAAAGAAAGTTCAGCACTGTTGCTTCTCTCCCTATGACTGGCCATCCTGCAACAATGACTGCAAGAGCACAGCGCATAATGCTAAATGAGGTTAAGAAGAATCCTAGAGTGTCAGCTAAAGACTTATAGAAATCTCTGGAACATCTCTGTTGACGAGTCTACGATACGTAAAATACTAAACAAGAGTGGTGTGCATGGGAGGACACCACATCTGAAGTTCGCAAAAGAGCACCTGGATGTTACACAGCGCTACTGGCAAAATATTCTGTGTACAGATTAAACTAAAGTTGAGTTGTTTGGAAAGAACACACAACACTGTGTGGAGAAAAGAAGGCAGAGCACAGCACACCAACATCAAAACCTCATCCCAACTGTAATGTATGGTGGAGGGAGCATCATGGTTTGGGGCTGCTTTGCTGCCTCAGGGCCTGGACAGCTTGCTATAATCGACGGAAAAATGAATTCCCAAGTTTATCAAGACTTTTTGCAGAAGAATGTAAGGTTATCTGTCCGCCAATTGAAGGTCAACAGAAGCTGGGTGATGCAACAGGACAACGACCCAAAACACTGAAGTAAATGGCTTCAACCTATGACAATACGCCTTCTGGAGTGGCCTAGTCAGAGTCCTGACCTCAACCCGATTGAGATACAGTGGAATGACCTCGAGAGCGGTTCACACCAGATATCACAAGAATATTGCAGAACTGAAAGAGTTTTGTAAACAGGAATGGCCCAATATTCCTCCTGACCGTTGTGTAGGTCTACAGAACTACACAACTACAGAAAATGTTTAGTTGAGGTTATTGCGTCCAAAGGAGGGTCAACCAGTTATTACATCCAAGGGTTCACATACTTTTTCACCCTGCACTGTGAATGTTTACACTCTGTGTTAAATAAAGACATAAATGTATAATTGTTTGTGTATAATTAGTTTAAGCAGACTGTGTTTGTCTACTGTTAACTTAGATGAAGATCAAATTGTTGATCCATCCTCAGTTTTCTCCTACCACTGCCAATAAACACTGTAATTGTTTTAAAGTCAGTATTGGCCTCATGGTGAAATCCCTGAGGGGTTTCCTTCCTCTCCTGCAACTGAATTAGGAAGGACGCCTGTAGCTTTATAGCGACTGGCTGTATTGATACAGGGAGAACTAACAGAGTAGAAAGCTAATGACTTTTAAATGAGCAATGGTGTAGTTCCTCCATTTAATCCTCACAGGAATGATCTACAGAATACAAAACCAAATCAAACAGCCCATAATAGTACAAGCACAGCTTGTCATACATAATAAGTTGTAGGAGCGCTGAACATCTTTGATACAACTGACCTAGCTATACGCAGTTTCAAATGAATAAATACATAAATGGTTGACTACCAAAAAGCGGTTCTCCACAACTATACACACGGTTAATTTCAGTATATTGAAGGAAAAGTAGGCATCAATGGACCTACCCCAATTCCTCTACGAGCTATAAAAGGTATCTAGAATGTACTAATGGTGTTATGTGGAAGTAGATAACACCCCCTTGTGGCCAACAGCATTACCTTCAGTGTAATGTCATGTTACAGATTAGTAGTAGTCTATGATAAACGACCAGTCCAAGGGATATATGGTTTCATGCCACTAGTAGCACAGGCAAAGGTCACTTCAAGGCAAAATTACAACTTGCATTGCCTACAAGCGGTATCATCTTACACTTCTAGAAGTTCTGTGCTTCAAACATAATGTAAACCCTTACATATCACATTAATCTGTACCTTACTTCTCTATGACAAAAACATAATGTGACATTACAGTAAATATACATGAGGAAAAAGAGGGAACCAGGCATCACATTTCAAAATGTGTTAATATGTATTAACTGGCCTCAAACACAGAAGAAACTCAGCAGGCAGTAGTGAATTTGTATTCGTGCTTAAATGAGAATAAATGTAAAAGGAACATTCAAAGGCCAATCAAAAATGCAAGCTCACGATGAACTCTTTTCTTAAAGCACATGCTTATTTAGCTTGGAAAGTCAAAGTCTAGTGCCAGTCAGTTCAAACAGAATACCATAACAAATTCTCTCTGCCTCACTGACACTCTCTCTTAAACATAGTGAGAAATAAATATACAAAAGCAAGTCTGAGTTTAAATCCAACAATCAATCTGAACACTTTTTGAGCCTAAGAAGAAGAAGAAAAAAAAGAGGTCCAACAGATTACGATGTCTGTAGTGGGAAACAATAGCTCTTGTCCCATCCAATCAAAATGAGTCACTGTCTCAACTGCAGTCAATGACTAAAAAAAATATAACAATATCCACGACATGGCCGATCCAAAAGCCAATTGAGCAGAATGGGGGGTGGAAAGTAACTTCAAAGAGCACTTTACACTGGGAGACCCTGGGTGTTTTCACTACAGCTAAGACCAAGAGCATATGAAGCTAGTTTGCCCAAAACCCTACTTATCCACTAACAAAAGCCCTCTCACACACCCCTATTCTGCCATAGGTGTATGAATTATTTGCATAAGAGGTAATACAACAGAGTACATAAAAGGCAAAGAGACTTCTTCCTTAGTTATTATGCTGGAACACCAGCCATGCAATTAAGTGCATATGGCTTGAAGCTTTGTGAAACAAATGTTCTATGAATCAGTGTTTATAAGAACTTTTATCAAATAGTTGTGCTTGTCAGTGTTACCAAGTTTAACTTGCTACCAGCAGGAGATCTTTCCTTTGAGGAATAAAACAGTCTATGAAAATAAATGTTTGCCAGCTAATTCATCACCAACAATACAGGGGGAAAAACTGGCTTAAGTCTGGCTTAAGTTTAGAAGAAGACGCAGTAAGTGCCATGAAAAAGTTAATGGTTAATAAAAAAGCACTTGCAAAGGTTCATGGCAGTGTAGCCACTGTAATGTGTTCCAGGGATCTGTGTGGAAGGGGAATGTTCTCTGAAGCAGTCCTACTGGAGCCACTGCGTGCGCTCAGTGCAGTGGGATGAAGCCCATGTCAGGAGCGTCTCCCAGGATGATGGTATTGTGGGGGAAGGAGGGTGAGGGGCAGGCCAGATGGAAGGCCGGCTTGTTGGAGTGCAGTGAGGGTCTCTTGCTGCTGCTCACAGGGGGACAGTCCATGGACGGGGCCTGGCGCCCTGAGCACTCTGTGGGGGGAGGCCCATTGGCAGACCCAGAGCAGCCCGTGGGAGGAAACCCAGAGCAGCCGGTGGGGGGATGCACATCAGCAGACCCTGAGCAGCTCAAAGGGGGAGCCCAAGCGAAGGAAGAGGGGGCTGGGGACCTGAACTCGGGTATAGCTCTCAACGCCTGGCCAGGGGCAGTCTTGGGGGTGCCAGGGGGCCACAGGCCCTGGAGCTCAGAAGAGCGGATCACCCTCGCCAGAAGGTCCTTAGTCTTCGGTGTGCACTGTGTGAAGAAAGGAGGAATGCAGAGAAGTCAAGAAAAAGGGAAATGTGAGAAAAGGAAAAAACGAGGGGATATGAGGAAGTGAGACGGACAGCAATGGTATGGCAGAACATGGTTAATGAAGGGAAATGCACAGGAGCTGAAACAAGCATTCGTTTGGAGCAGCACAAGTGAGATTGATGTGAGCGCAATAGCTAGGTTAGGTGTGACAGCATGGCATTGTGGAGAAAGAGTGAGTAACCCATCCAGTTAGCATAGGACAGGGAGAAACAAAGACAAAAGAGACAATTCGACACAAAGCTTGGGGAAGCTTCCCTTCCCTCTTCTGTTAGGGGAATGAGGATATGTAGGACAGGACAAGGTGTATGGTTGATAGGATAATTATGTTCTCCAGGTACAATTAAATTATATTACTCTGTCTGCAAACCAGAATTTGTCCTGGTCGAATGAAACAGACGGAGGCCCAGTCTACCACAGTTAAATGTTTATTCACGGGAACGTTCTGGAGTCAAGAATACAAACAATTCATTTTATACTGACTTCTCACGCCCACACATACACACAAACATACGCACACACGTCCTGCTACGCACACACTGTCTGTCTCACTTCCCAGCCGACAGAGATAGTGACTTTGTCCTTGAAACATACTCCCCGTTCTCTCCCAAATCTCTAGTCAGGTCGGCACCAAGCTCAGACAGTCTGTGTTTAAAATACCATAAAGGCATATTGTTTTACCCTAATTCTAACTAGGACTACACATTTATTGATTATAATTTCATACATTCTAATCAATTCCATACAATTATACGTTTCAGGGCGGAATATTCTAATCATTCAATTAACAGACAATTTTCACCTATCAATGGTTCCCCTTGGGTCACCGGGGTTGACAAGATGGGCTTGTTTATACCAGGGAAAGTATCCATTATTAGCACCAGCAAGGAAGGCAATACTGAGGATACCAGTATCCCAACACAGATATTTCTCACAAATTGTGATGTCATTTCACAGTTACTTATGATAGCAGCCACACATGATGAACATGCAAACGGCACAGATGACAGCAAAAATAAATGTGTGGTGATGGGTTGGAGCTTGAGCCCTACTCTTACCATCGACCCTCTACATGTGAAAGTTAACCGTTAGGCTGTGCAGGACAGAGCAAAACCTATAGTGAGGTGGAAGGGACACATCACAAAACTGGGAGTTACACACAGTGGATCACAGAGATCTGTCAGTTTAGTCCTTGTATAAAAGGAGAATCACTCAAATATTAAAAAGCTACTATGGGAGAAAAGGCATCAGGACTGCAGGATAAACTGATGGTAATATGGAGTTACTGAAACACATCTTTTTTTAAATAAAAAAAATCAATGAATAAAACAGATAAAGATCATTACTAAGCCAAGATGAAGGAAACTTACACCAGAGGACAACCTTAAAAATACATATTTATTTAAGATAAGAACAATTCAAAAGTATGCCTCTACAATGCTCCATATTACAGGAAAAAATATAGCATTCAGTAGGGTGTCCACCCACTCTGCTCAGAGTGGGTGAAAACACTTTGGTTATGACATTTCACTTCCTTATGTTATAAAATCAATTTTACCAATATGATTTGTCATGTTCTGAATCATTCAGTGGCGTCTTTCTCTAACGTATTATGAACATTATATCTAAAAAGTCTGATTTTGTAAGCTAATGCATCTGATAATAAGCACTGAGGTCAGTTGACAGAGCAGTGCAGCTTTCGACAAAACTTAAGGATTTTACATTTTTTGGTCGTTGTCTTATAAGTTGTTTCCGCGGGCTGCAAATAGCTAAAATAGCATCACACGAGCTGAATTAAATGTAAAAGACTGAAAATAAAGAGCTTGCAGAATGCTCAGTGCTCCATTGACATTTCACAGAGTCTTTGAAACGAACAGGAACTTTGCAATAATATGAAAATACTACATCATGTCTCAAAATCTATATATATATACATAAAAATCCAATTAACTTCACAGATCTTCATTGTAAAGGGTTTCAACACTGTTTCCCATGCTTGTTCAATGAACCATAAACAATTAATGAAAATGCACCTGTGGAACGGTCGTTAAGACACTAACAGCTTACAGATGGTAGGCAATTAAGATCACAGTTCTGAAAACGTAAGACACTAAAGAGGCCTTTCTACTGACTGAAAAATACCAAAAGAAAGATGCCCAGGGTCCCTGCTCATCTGCGTAAACATGCCTTAAGCATGCTGCAAGGAGGCAAGAGGACTGCAGATGTGGCAAGGCAATAAATTGCAATGTCAGTACTGTGAGACGCCTAAGACAGCACTACAGGGAGACAGGACAGACAGCTGATCGTCCTCGCAGTGGCAGACCACGTGTAACAACACCTGCACAGGATCGGTACATCCGAACATTACACCTGCGGGACAGGTACAGGATGGCAACAACAACTGCCTGAGATACACCAGGAACGAACAATCCTTCCATCAGTGCTCAGACTGTCCGCAATAGGCTGAGAGAGGCTGGACTGAGGGCTTGAAGGCCTGTTACAAGGCAAGTCCTCACTAGACATCACCGGCAACAACGTTGCCTATGGGCATAAACCCACCGTCGCTGGACCAGACAGGACTGGCAAAAAGTGCTCTTCTCTGATGAGTCGCGGTTTTGTCTCACCAGGGGTGAAGGTGAGATTCACGTTTATCGTTGAAGGAATGAGCGTTACACCGAGGGCTGTACTCTGGAGCGGGATCGATTTGGAGGTGGAGGGTCCGACATGGTCTGGTGCGGTGTGTCACAGCATCATCGGACTGAGCCTGTTGTCATTGCAGGCAATCTCAACGCTGTGCGTTACAGAGAAGACATCCTCCTCCCTCATGTGGTACCCTTCCTTGCAGGCTCATCCTGACATGACCCTCCAGCACAATGCCACCAGCCATACTGCTCGTTCTGTGCGTGATTTCCTGCAAGACAGGAATGTCAGTGTTCTGCCATGACCAGCGAAGAGCCCGGATCTCAATCCCATTGAGCACATCTGGGACCTGTTGAATCGGAGGGAGATGGCTAGGGCCATTCCCCCGAGAAATGTACGGGAACTTGCAGGTGCCTTGGTGGAAGAGTGGGTTAACATCTCACAGCAAGAACTGACAAATCTGGGGCAGTCCATGAGGAGGAGATGCACTGCAGTACTTAATGCAGCTGGTGGCCACACCAGATACAGACTGTTACTTTTGATTTTGACCCCCCTTTGTTCAGGGACACATTATTCCATTTCTGTTTGTCACATGTCTGTGGAACTTGTTCAGTTTGTCTTAATTGAATCTTGTTATGTTCATACAAATATTTACACATGTTAAGTTTGCTGAAAATAAACGCAGTTGACAGTGAGAGGACTATTCTTTTTTTGCTGAGTTTACATATATGGACGAGCGATGTCAGAGCAGACCTGACTAAGATACAGTAGTATAGAATACAGTATATACATATGAGATGAGTAATGCAAGATATGTAAACATTAAGTGACAATCGATCCATTCCTTAAAGTGGCCAGTGATTTCTAGCCTATGCCTATAGGCAGCAGCCTCTGTGCTAGTAATGGCTGTTTAACAGTCTGATGGCCTTGATAGAAGCTGTTTTTCTGTCTCTCTGTCCCAGCTTTGATGCACCTGTACTGACCTCGCCTTCTGGGTGATAGCGGGGTAAACTGGCAGTGGCTCGGGTGGTTGATGTCCTTGATGATCTTTTTGGCCTTCCTGTGACATCGGGTGCTGTAGGTGTCCTGGAGGGCAGGTAGTTTACCCCCGGTAATGAGTTGGGAAGACCCTCTGGAGAGCATTTTTTTTTAACCTTTATTTAACTAGGCAAGTCAGTTAAGAACAAATTCTTATTTACAATCTATTGGGGCGGTAGGCAAATTGAAGTGGGTCTAGGGTTTCCGGGATGATGCTGTTGATGTGAGCCATGACAAGCCTTTTCAAGCACTTCATGGCTACTAACGTGAGTGCTACGGGGCGGTAGTCATTTAGGCAGGTTACCTTTGCATTCTTGGGCACAGAGACTATGGTGATCTGTATGAAACGTGGGTATTACAGACTCGGTCAGGGAGAGGTTGAAAATGTTAGTGAAGACAGTTGTCAGTTGGTCCGCACATGCTCTGAGAACACGCCCTGGTAATCCTTCTGGCCCCGCGGCCTTGTGAATGTTGACCTGTTTAAAGGTCTTGCTCACGTGGCCTACGGAGAGCGTGATCACACAATCGTCTAGAACAGCTGGTGCTCTCATGCATGCTTTAGTGTTGCTTGTCTCGAAGCGAGCATGAAAAGCATTTGGCTCATCTGGTAGGCTCGCGTTACTGGGCAGCTCGCCATATCCAACAAATGTCAGAGCCGGTGTCGTTCGTAGGATTCAATCTTAGTCCAGTTTTGACACTATGCCTGTTTGATGGTTCGTCTGAGGGCATAGCAGGATTTCTTATAAGCGTCCAAATTAGTCTCCTGCTCCTTGAAAGCGGCAGCTCTAGCCTTTATCTTGTTGTGGATGTTGCCTGTAATCCATGGCTTCTGGTTGGGATATGTACGTACAGCCACTGTGGGGATGACGTCCTCAATGCACTTATTGATGAAGCCGGTGACTGAGGTGGTATACTCCTTAATGCCATTGGATGAATCACGGAACACATTCCAGTCTGTGCTAGCAAAGCAGTCCTGTGGCATAGCAGTCGCGTCATCGGACCACTTCAGTACTGAGTGTATCACTGGTACTTCCTGTTTTAGTTTTTGCTTGTAAGCAGGAATTGGGAGGGTAGAGTTATGGACAGATTTGCCAAATGGAGGGTGAGGGAAAACTTTGAATGCAGGTGGTCTAGAGTTTTTATTTATATATATATTTTTTTTTATTATGTTTTTCCCTTCACACCCTCTGGTTGCACATGGTGGTTTGGATCATAACCTATAAAATGTACAATTTATTTCCTCTAATTGAAATTGTGCGATTGCAAGCTTTGCTAGCAAACAGTACGTCACTGTTGCCAAAAATACAGGACCTGTTCAGCAGTAGTAGTTAAATGTTTTCTGTAGACGGAATCGTGTCAGGTCTGTGCAATAATCAAACACTTCAGAATTGAACAGTAACATGCAGATGAAGTATGATCATTTCCAGCTAATAAAGTTTGTAGCAATATTGTAGTAGTTTAGAGACCTGAGAATTCTTCATTACGGAACCAAATATTAATGTAAAGAAATTCTACTAACGCTGACTGCAAACTAACTTTGATAGTACACACGTAATAATATTGAAAAACAATATTAACTGTGTATCAGAACAATTGTAGTGTCATGGATCGAGGCACACCTTGTTGTCCTCCCTGGTCTCATTGCATATTGACAGGCTACATGTCTGTTTATGAACTGATGAGCATTTATGAAATATTTTTCAAAAACCTTTTTTGTAGAAAAGATTGGTAGAGCATGGCAGTTGCAACGTCAGGGTTGTGGTCAAGTACGAGAAAAAAAAAATGACGCACTGCAAGTCACTCTAGATAAGTGTCTGCTAAATGACTTAAATTAAATAATTACAGAGTGGCTGCGGTTCGGAATTCTCTGGGACAGGTATTTTCTGGACTAAAGATGCTGAGATTTCTGCGCATGTGCAGGAACCGCTACCACTTCCCTTTGAGTCTTTTTAGCTACTGCTCAGTGCTTACACCCTCCATGACTCTGCTGCCTCTTGTACATGAAAGACTGTTTGAACAAATTGTCATTCTTTGTCTGTTGTAACAGCAGTCTATTTGCAAACATAAGCAAAGCAATATCTACAGTACCAGTCAAAAGTTTGGACACCTACTCTTCCAGGGTTTTTCTTTATTTTTTACTATTTTCTATATTGTATAATAATACTGTATAGCCAAAAAAAGTGTTCAACAAATCAAAATATATTTGAGGTTCTTCAAAGTAGTCACCCTTAGCCTTGACGGCTTTGCACACTCTTGGCATTCTCTCATCCAGCTTCATGGAGTAATCACCTGGGATGCATTTCAATGAACAGGTGTACCTTAAGTTAATTTGTGGAATTTCTTTCCTTAATGCGTTTTGTGCCAATCAGTTGTTGTGACAAGGTAGGGGTGGTTTACAGAAGATTGTCCTATTTGGTAAAAGACCAAATAAGTAAAGGGTAACAACAGTCGATTATTACTTTAAGACATGAAGGTCAGTCAATACGGATAATTTCAAGAACGTTGAAAGTTTCTTCAAGTGCAGTCCCAAAAACCATCAAGCACTATGATGAAACTAGCTCTGAGGACCGCCAATGGAAAGGAAGACCCAGAGTTACCTCTGCTCCAGAGGATAAGTTAACTGTACCTCAGATTGCATCCCAAATAAATGCTTCAGAGTTCAAGTAACAGACACATCTCAACATTCACTGTTGAGAGGAGACTGCATGAATCAGGCCGTCATGGTCGAATTGCTGTAAAAAAAAATTTTTAAAAACACTACTAAAGGACACCATTAAGAAGAGACTTTCTTGGGCCAAGAAACATAAGAAGAGACTTTCTTGGGCCAAGAAACACGAGCAATGTACATTAGACAGGTGGAAAACTGTCCTTTTGGTCTGATGAGTTTGGAGATTTTTGGATCCAACCGTTGTGTCTTTGAGAGAAGCAGAGTAGGTGAATGGATAATCTCTGCATGTGTAGTTCCCACGTGAAGAATGGAGGAGGAAGTGTGGGGGTGCCTTGCTAGTGACACTGTCATTTATTTAGAATTCAAGGCACACTTAACCAGCAAGGCTACCACAGCATTCTGCATTGATACGCCATCCCATCTGGTTTGGGCTTAGTGGGACTATCATTTGTTTTCAACGGGACAATGACCCAACACACCTCCAGGCTGTGCAAGGGCTATTTGACCAAGAAGGAGAGTGATGGAGTGCTGCATCAGATGACCTGGCCTCCACAATCACCCGACCTCAACCAAATTGAGATGGTTTGGGATGAGTTGGACCGCAGAGTGAAGGAAAAGATCCCAACAAGTGCTCAGCATATGTGGGAACTCCTTCAAGACTGTTAGAAAAGCATTCCTCAGGAAGCTGGTTGAGAGAATGCCAAGAATGTGCAAAGCTGTCATCAAGGCAAAGGGTGGCTACTTTGAAGAATCTAAAATAAAAACATATATTTTTGTTTAACACTTTTTTTGGTTAATACATGATTCCATATGCATATTTCATAGTGTTGTCTTCACTATTATTCTACAATGTAGAATATAGTCAAATAAAGAAAAACCCTTGAATGAGTAGGTATCAACTTTTGACTGGTACTGTATGTACACAGCATATCAAAAAAGCTAGACACAGCTTTAATGTGCAAACATTGGCTATTGGGAGGCAGAGTTATTTTTTTCAGCAACTCTGGCTATATGACAGCATAACTATAAAGATTACCTCACACAAAACGCGGATAGTTTTGCCCCCATTCTTCCGCTATTGCAATATCAGTTACAACAGACAGCTTTCATAATACAATTTTGGAATGTTACTTAAAATCGCCACCATTTTTATTTCTGCTGAAAAAGGAATCAGAGACATAAGCTACATCATTATGGCCGCATTTAACACAGGCATCCCAATTCTGATATTTTCTTCACTAATTGGTATTTGGACCAATCACATCAGATATTTTTCAGAGTTGATCTGATTGGTCAAAAGACCAACTAGTGAAAATAAAAATCAGAATTGGGCTGGCTATACAGTGAGGGGAAAAAAGTATTTGATCTTCTGCTGATTTTGTACGTTTGCCCACTGACAAAGAAATGACCAGTCTATAATTTTAATGGTAGGTTTATTTGAACAGTGAGAGACAGAATAACAAAAAAATCCAGAAAAATGCATTTCACGACAATTTGCCCTCACAAACTAGATTATTGATTCTGTCTGCGGAGCTTTCCAGTGAGGGTCTGCGAGGAAAAACCAGTGGCACATTTTATGAAGGGTGAGGGAAATTCCCGTCTGACCATAAGACGACGAGGACCTGCCCAGACCCTTAATGTGAGCTGCCCAGGACGAGACACATCATCTGCAAACAATTGAGGAACACGGCGACTGAATTTTCAGTAAGTCAATTTAAATGAATTTGTATAAAAATACAAGTAAAGATGCTGAGGGACTACAGATGCTATAGGGACTGTAGACGAATGATCTGTTTTCATTATGGGGAACAATGAAAGGCCCACAAAGTAGATTGCAGGCTGAGTTTATTTTATGTTAAAGGGACAGTGTACGTTTATCACAGTTGTGTGTGTCTAATGGCAGGGTGTTTAAGAAGTATTTTGGGGAGACAATTTGGAGAAACACGAATGTAAGACATGAAACATCGAGGAAATTTAAAACGAATTATTTGAGTTTGAGGGGATTATCATAATTATTAGGTTTTGTTTTTGTAGTAAACGTTTGGGTTAAGGGGATTTCCATGTTCCCAGAGACATGATATCTTAAAGGGGTACACTCACATATGAAATATTAGAAGTTTTTATTTTCTGAGTCTTAATTAAATAGGTGAAATCTTTTGATAAAGGAATGTTGTTTAATATAGTAAGAAACACTTCTTTGGAGGGGTGGTATGACTTATGACCTCCATTGTAACTTTCCTTTGTGGTCTGATCAGCCTCATTGGATGAAGAATCTAGGGTAATTTGTAATACTGATATTAAGGTAATTTAATACAAAAAGGCAGTGAAATTTACATTATAGTGTCAATATATTTTCGCTGATGAATGTGGTGTGAAAATGAGCTAGGATAAGTTTTAATTATGGTAGACTCATGTTAAGTATTTGGGACATATTTTGAACCAACAGGGCAGGGAAGAAATTGAGATATTGGTGTTTGGTTTTGACACCTGTGTACAGGAGTGCCAGTGTACCTGTGTAATGGGGGAGGGTGTCCGTATGGGGATTACATGATAACCAATTTGGGACTGTTCTGGGATTGGAGAAGAGGGTATCCTTATAGCATAGGGGATCCCACAAAGGTGGATAGGTTTTCCATGATATGGGGAAATCCTGGGAGCACTGTTGAACTTTGTAAAGGTGATGAAATCCTACTAACCATCAAAACTATTAAAGCTCTCTGATGCAGGCACTTACACCCTCGGACTACAAAGGACTGGGACAGATACGATGGGTGTGTTTTCTATTAAGGTGCTGCCAAAACCACAGAGGTCCCAGACGAACCAGAGCCAGACACACTCCTCTACCAGCCCTGGACCGCACCTGCCACCTACCACCACTGTGTCAAATCCCATTCAGGTAATTAACGTTAGAGACTATTCAGCTATTGATCAATTAGGCACAGAGACTGGTTTTGATGGTAGTGACAATTTGTGGCAGTCCTATATGAGGTATACGTATAAGAACCTGAAACCTGTTAAGGCATATGGGGGCAACCACAGTTGCATCACGGGTACAGGTAATGGCATTGATTATGGGAGATTGCCTGAAGCTGATTGCAGTAGTAACATAACCATTAATGCCACTTGGCCAGTTGCAGGCCTAAACCAAACTAGTGGTCTGGCTGATGTGTGGTGGATCTGTGGACCCAAAAATAGTACTGAGACCCATTCTTAGAGGAGACTGGCAAGGTACGTGTGCTCTGACCAGTTTGATAATTCCACTGACCATTGTTGATGTTACTGCTGAGCAGCTGTTGGGTTCTGTATCCAGGGGACCTGAAAACATTCCATCCGATGAAAGACAGACGTAGTGCTCCATGGACGGAGGATGGAGTTGACATACACACTAATCTGTTGGGGGTGCTTGTTGGGGTTCCTCATGAATGTCAGGCATTAGGTAGGAACGATGGACTCTGGCACTTACTACCTATTATGGGTCCAGCCATAGTGGATGCTAGACAGACTGCATGGATTAATTATATCTACTATAATTAACAGCGTTTTGTGAATTACTCCCGTGATGCACTCACTGGTATGTCTGAACAGCTTGAGGCCACATCTAGGGTTGCCAGACAGAATAGACTTGCTTTAGATATGCTTCTTGCCAGTCAGGAGGGTGTCTGCAAGATGTTCGGTGAACAATGTTGCACGTATATTCCTAATAACACCAGTACAGATGGTAGTATATCTAAGGCCCTTAGTGGGCTTGATGCACTATTTGCTGAGATGAGGACCATGGCGGGGGTGGAGGAGTCTGGACTGTTCTCTTGGTTGGGAGCCTGGTTTGGTAAGTACACTAGTATGGTGGTTACTGGATTTCTGACCCTAATTCTTGTATTTTTTATTATTGATGTGTTGTGCTGCTTGCATCATACCGTGTTTTAAGAAGTCTGTTACAGATGTGGTGAAGGCTTCAGGCATGATGCCTTTGCTTGATGCTCCAGTTGGAGATGCTGATACTGAATCAAGCTTTCAGGGGAGGATGGGACTGACTGAGGATGACCCATGGTATGCTGTGGGTGAGGTAGTAGAATAAATATTACACCACCACAGTTCCTTCTTTTACATTTTTGTTATATGTTAAGTTCTTTCCAGTATGTTTGTTCTCTCTGTTGTGAAGGTTTGGAGTCCCTGGGTGGCATGGTGCCCACCTGGTGCAGGATAAGAGTAGCTGAGAGGACCAGATGGTTTATAATAATGCTTTGCTCTGCTTTACTCTGTTTTCCATGACCAAAGTTTTATCCTACATCTTACATGTCAATAAACAATAAAGTTGTATCCTGTTTTTGTCAAAAGGGGGAGACAAAAGCATATATCACTTGTTGATTTTTTTTTCTATTTTTCTGTAAAAAAAAAATAAAAAATTAAGTTAATAAACTTTTTATTATTTTCATGAAATGCTATTAACATATTACTATGTTGGGACCGCTGACAAAAAAGGCTAATGAGTGACACCCTAGCGGGTGTCAAAAGGGGGACTTAAATTTAACACTATTTTCTTTTATTCTGTTTTTAAATGAGCTGTTGTTCTCTTTTGACATGAGGGTTTTAAGTTCTTAGGTGGCTGGTAGCCAATCTAGTACATAGTGGGATCGAATGGAGGACATGAAGGTATTTTAAACTTTGTAACTGTTATATGATTCATTGCTGAATTTTTATTCACACCCTTTGGGGTGTGAAAAAGGGGGATTGTGGGATTCTGTGTTTTACATTATAGCCATTACCATATATATGATTAAATATTATCTTATGTTGGTTGTGTGAGGTATCTGCATTTGTGCACTGGAGCATCATTATGAGATTAAACAACTGCTTGTTTAACATGAGTAACATGGTGTGACCTGCATGTTGCAAAACTGTAGATAACAGCCCAGCAGATGCTTTGTCCTTGTGTTTGTATGTAACAATATTGAGCACATGGTGTGACTTGCTGTATCTTACAAAGTTGTGATAGGGAGGGGTGGTCATCGAGGTTTAACTGAGATGGAAAAATACTGAACAACAC
Source organism: Oncorhynchus mykiss (assembly GCF_013265735.2). NCBI lineage: Eukaryota > Metazoa > Chordata > Actinopteri > Salmoniformes > Salmonidae > Oncorhynchus > Oncorhynchus mykiss. The sequence goes on along the minus strand of NC_048566.1, from coordinate 43,604,541 downwards.
AATAGCAGGAACTGAGCAACTGTTATAACTAGGCTGCGATACCAGAACAGTAAGAATCTATACATCGACGGAGGGAGGACTCCAAGAAGCTCCAAGAGGCGGGGACCCGGCTGAGTGCCTGCGATAGGCTGAGCAAGTTTAATCCACGCCCAGCCTCTACTGTGATAGGCCAACAGACGGGTTGGACCGATGTCCATCACAGTATAAGAACACTGTTTACATACATCCTGTCAGTTCTCTGTTCTGCCCTGCGTGGTATTACAGTGAGCCCTTATATACGAAAGTTTCATTTGCCATTTATTACTTCGCTAATAAAAAATACATAGTATACAATCGGTGACTCATTGTTATATTTATCCTGATACCAGATTCGAATTTACGCAACTCTAACACTAGATGACATCACAGCACCAATTTACCCTGCTTTGGTCCCCGACATAGTGGTTTTGGCCCCTCTCCCGCCGCACCCCACTCCCCTTGTGCACCATTTATGTGATTTATGTTGCAGACAGATTCTCCTTTGGCTACTTCCCCCCCTCAATTCTGCCACAAATGAAACCATGGGTGTCAACACTCCCTAAGGGTAGCTTGAAACGTAGCTGAATGTCACTATAATCTTTTACCCCCCCACCCCAAAAATAGCTGAAGGGGTCTGAACTCACTAAATAGGCTATAGGGGGCTTGCATTTGTGTCACAAATCATCTAGCAACTGCGCCAGGCGCCATGTTGGAAGACCAGAGTCAGTGTGTTCGATGCCTCCAATGGTCCACTTGACTAGCTGCGTTCTGCTACCACTGTAAACTTCGGGAAGATAGAAAAAATGTGCAAAGGACCCAGAAAACTGAGGCAGTGGGAGAACCTAGAAAATTATCAAAAATTATGTATTATTAGCTAGCTTTGGCTACCGTAGTTAGCTAACTTTACATACTGTATGACTAGCTAAGTGAATTAAATATCACCAGCTTGTTAACTTTATATTAGCTAGTTAGCTAGCTATCTTAATGTATTTATCGTTGTAACTAAATGCATTTGTAGCTAGGTAGGTAGCTAGCTAGCTAACAACCATGGAATAGGATGAAGGGATTAGCTAGCAGTTCCAGCTGTCATAGAAGGGAGAGTAGGCTACTCTGGATAGGGCAGGTGAGAGGACATTGTAAAAATATTCTCCAGTTCCTAGAGAGAAAAACTGAGGACAGAGTGAGATAGCAACATACTATTCAGGGCTGTCTAATTTTAGTATAATGCTGCCTGATTCTTTGTGATGTTTTCTGTCCTCAGAGAGTTGTCTGCAGAGGTCCCAATGAATGTCCCAAGAGAATAAGGGTACATCCTTGTATACCATGGATTATATGTGTACCTATGTTGGCAAATTTTGTTTACAAAAAAAAAAGTTTCAAAGTCACACACAATGTATAAATCTATTACAACTGGAGCCGGCCAACCCTGCTGGGTGTGCACGCTTCAGTTTCAGCCCAGCACTAACACGCCTGGTTCAATATATCAAACTTAATAATCAAGTGTGCTATTGCTGGGCTGGAATGGAAGTCTGCTCACCAGGAGATCAGGGATCAGTGGCGCGAGGTTGGTCACCTCTGGTATTGACTTCTTGGGTATGATGCTACAAGCATGGCACACCTGTATTTGGGGAGTTGCTCCCATTCTTCTCTGCAGATCCTCTCAAGCTCTGTCAGATTGGATGGTTAGCGTCGCTGCACAGCTATTTTCAGGTCCCTCCAGGTAAGTCCAGGCTCTGGCTGGGCCACTTAAGGACATTGAGACTTGTCCCGAAGCCACTCCTGCGTTGTCTTGGCTGTGTGCTTAAGGTCATTGTCCTGTTGGAAGGTGAACCTCTGCCCCCAGTCTGAGGTCCTGAGCGCTCTGGAGAAGGTTTTCATCAAGGATCTCTCTGTACTTTGCTCTGTTCATCTTTCCCTCGATCCTGACTAGTCTCCCAGTCCCTGCCGCTGAAAAACATTCCCACAGCATGATGCTGCCACCACCATGCTTCCCTGTAGGGATGGTGCCAGGTTTCCTCCAGACGTGACGCTTGGCATTCAGGCCAAAGAGTTCAATCTTGGTCCGTGCTGGGGCCTATCCTGTTTTTAACTGACATGCTCCCTCTCGGGCCAAATCCTCAGACTATAACAACTGCTATGCTAACAATACCCAGGTTTACATTAACACCAAACTGGACACCATCTCTGCTCCAGTAAAACTCAGCAGCTGCCTAGGGCATGGATGAGAGAGAACTACCTCCAGTTGAACAGTAGCAAGACTGAGGCTTTGCTTATTGGGACACCCAAGCAGGTCACCAGTGTTGGAAACATTTGCCCTTTAATCAACAGCCAGGCCATCTACAGTGCCTTGCGAAAGTATTCGGCCCCCTTGAACTTTGCAACCTTTTGCCACATTTCAGGCTTCAAACATAAAGATATAAAACTGTATTTTTTTGTGAAGAATCAACAACAAGTGGGACACAATCATGAAGTGGAACGACATTTATTGGATATTTCAAACTTTTTAACAAATCAAAAACGGAAAAATTGGGCGTGCAAAATTATTCAGCCCCCTTAAGTTAATACTTTGTAGCGCCACCTTTTGCTGCGATTACAGCTGTAAGTCGCTTGGGGTATGTCTCTATCAGTTTTGCACATCGAGAGACTGAAATTTTTTCCCATTCCTCCTTGCAAAACAGCTCGAGCTCAGTGAGGTTGGATGGAGAGCATTTGTGAACAGCAGTTTTCAGTTCTTTCCACAGATTCTCGATTGGATTCAGGTCTGGACTTTGACTTGGCCATTCTAACACCTGGATATGTTTATTTTTGAACCATTCCATTGTAGATTTTGCTTTATGTTTTGGATCGTCTTGTTGGAAGACAAATCTCCGTCCCAGTCTCAGGTCTTTTGCAGACTCCATCAGGTTTTCTTCCAGAATGGTCCTGTATTTGGCTCCATCCATCTTTCCATCAATTTTAACCATCTTCCCTGTCCCTGCTGAAGAAAAGCAGGCCCAAACCATGATGCTGCCACCACCATGTTTGACAGTGGGGATGGTGTGTTCAGCTGTGTTGCTTTTATGCCAAACATAACGTTTTGCATTGTTGCCAAAAAGTTCAATTTTGGTTTCATCTGACCAGAGCACCTTCTTCCACATGTTTGGTGTGTCTCCCAGGTGGCTTGTGGCAAACTTTAAACGACACTTTTTATGGATATCTTTAAGAAATGGCTTTCTTCTTGCCACTCTTCCATAAAGGCCAGATTTGTGCAATATACGACTGATTGTTGTCCTATGGACAGAGTCTCCCACCTCAGCTGTAGATCTCTGCAGTTCATCCAGAGTGATCATGGGCCTCTTGGCTGCATCTCTGATCAGTCTTCTCCTTGTATGAGCTGAAAGTTTAGAGGGACGGCCAGGTCTTGGTAGATTTGCAGTGGTCTGATACTCCTTCCATTTCAATATTATCGCTTGCACAGTGCTCCTTGGGATGTTTAAAGCTTGGGAAATCATTTTGTATCCAAATCCGGCTTTAAACTTCTTCACAACAGTATCCCGGACCTGCCTGGTGTGTTCCTTGTTCTTCATGATGCTCTCTGCGCTTTTAACGGACCTCTGAGACTATCACAGTGCAGGTGCATTTATACGGAGACTTGATTACACACAGGTGGATTGTATTTATCATCATTAGTCATTTAGGTCAACATTGGATCATTCAGGGATCCTCACTGAACTTCTGGAGAGAGTTTGCTGCACTGAAAGTAAAGGGGCTGAATAATTTTGCACGCCCAATTTTTCAGTTTTTGATTTGTTAAAAAAGTTTGAAATATCCAATAAATGTCGTTCCACTTCATGATTGTGTCCCACTTGTTGATTCTTCACAAAAAAATACAGTTTTATATCTTTATGTTTGAAGCCTGAAATGTGGCAAAAGATCGCAAAGTTCAAGGGGGCCGAATACTTTCGCAAGGCACTGTATATGTCCTCTCATCTCCAACCTGGGAGTCAAGTTTGAGCCTTTCCTGTCTTTCGATGACCACATCAAAAAATATGTAAAGTATAATTTTTCCTTCGAAAAAACATTGCCCGGGTCATCACTCTCCCAGCCAGATGTATAGAAACTCATCCACGCCTTTATCATCTCTCAGAACGACTAAGGCTTGTATTTAAAGCCTTGAACGGATTGAGCCCCACCTACATCACCTCATCGAGCCACCTTGCACTCTCCGCTCCAGCCAATCCCTACTGCTTCAAGTCCCCAAGACACGTCTCCGAACTATGGAGAGCAGAGCCTTCTGCTCCCTTAACCCTCACCTTCGGAATACTCTCCCTGTCCATCTGAACTTTTAAAACAGGCCTTAAAGCCAAATTCTACAGACTCTTTCTCATAGTCCTAGTCCCAATCTGCAATGTATTTAGTGCCATCCCACTATTGCAATTTTACTTGGCTCAATTCTAAATGTGTTTTATTGGGGAATGGCCGTGGATGTCCGGCCTTTTCTGTACCTCCTTGGGGACCAATGGGATGCTGGAGCCTCAGGCACCCTCGAGGCCTGATGCGAGAGGGAGCCCAGGGTTAGAGGCCTGTGGTAGAAACCCCCTGAGCTGGACCCTCAGGAGACAGGGTAGATGATGGAGCAGGAATCTCTGGAAGCAGGTGGGCGAAATGGTTGGTCAGCAGCTCAGACATATTCCTCAATAAGCTGAGTTTCCACATTGGAAATTTGGCCAGTCAATTTTATCCCGGGACTGTGCAAAATAGGTGCAGCTCCTACATGGGATGAAATGTTCACCGTAGCCTCGGAAGGTGGTAGCCGCCAATCTGGAAAAAAACAGCACGATCATTGCACAGGTGCACCTTGTGCTGGGGATGGGCAGTTTTGACAACGTTTTATTCATGGCAATTTGAATGCAGAGGCCCATTATTGTGCCATTCATCTGCCATCACCTCATGTTTCAGAAAGATAATGCACGGCCTGCGTACTCACCAGACAGCTACCACTTCCAATTCAAATGAGCTCGAAAAAAAGTGAATGACATTTTTATTTTGTGTGATAATAGAGACACGTTCTAATTGAGCGATGTGTCAAAGCGGACAACCCACCCGCCCGGCTTCAGTTGGGTCATTATAATTCAAAACAATACATTCTAAAATAAACCTTGCACACTCTCCTTTGAGTTTAGACCGTTTGTTTTTAGACTATCCATAGTTATGTGCACTGCTCCCCTTTTCAAGTTTCAATGTCATTTGCTAGTAATGTTCTAGAGTAATGATGCAAGTTTTATCAGAAGGTCAACTACAGTAGCTAGACATGCGTGGTCTGTATTAAATTCAGTAAGCTCGCTAGCTAGCTTCATTTACTTTTGATTTTCACTTTCTAGGCGTTTCAACTAGAAAGGCTTGCTGTCTCTGGTACTGAAATCAATGGCTGAAATGCTGCAAGCAGAATCTATCAACAAAAAACGCAAATTATTTGTGATGCTTTATTACACAATATCTCTTTAGTAAACAAAAAATGTCATTAACATCTGCACTCAAAAGCACAAACTGCACCCTGTACTTTTTCCAGATACAATTTGATAGAATGGAACTTTCAAGTGAATGGAATAATTAGTGCATCAATGCTGGATTGCAAATCCGGGGGGGGGTAATATTAAAATAGGCAATTTTCTGAAAGTGAGATGGAGTGCAAATAAAACGCTTGAACCTTATTGCCTAACACTAACAGAGGTGAGTAGCCAATTGCTATCTAAAATGGCACTGTCTATTTATGAAGCGGGCAGAAAATATGGACACGCTTCAGAGCTATTATTATTGCCCTCAAATAGTATTTTGGGCACACATCAGGTCTTCAATAGAAAGTGTCAGGTCAAGTCCACTGTAAGAAGTTACAGGCCCATAAGCCAATAGGAGATGAAGTACCCTAGAATCCAACACGTGGGGATAGAGCATGTCTTCCAGCAGGACAGTAAATGAACAATGGGGTATTGGGATAAGTACAAGAAGACATTCTTGTGTAACCTGTTAAAATCCCCTTACATAAATATTTTCCACTGATTCGTTCCTTACCTGCACATGCATGCAGAATGTTCCAAATCCCAGGATCATTGTAGCATGCACCACATATAAAAACACCCTGGGGCTGTAAAATCCAGGTGTGGGTTTGTCTGGCCGTTTGTTTGCCCCTCTGTCCCACAGCCCCAGTCTCAGACACCTGGCTGGGTTATCCCTATAGTACATGTAGGCTGCCACCATGTCCAGAGTTGCCATGGGCAGCGCCAGCAGGAAGTTGGGTATCTCCTTAAGCTGGAAGTAGAGCAGGAAGCCCACATCCCAATACACATCCTGGATATGAGAGTAGAGCAGGGGGAGGGGTCGCAGGCACCAGAGGGGTGGGGGTGCGTTTTCGCCAGGGACCCTGTAGCCTTTATCCTCAGCAAGCTGGATGAGGGCAGGGGAAATCTGCTCCAAGGAGAGGGAGGGTGTACAGAACGCCCTGTACCCATACTACTGGAAGACCAAGAAGGGGAGGGCAATAACTGCTGTGCCCAATGCAGCCGTGAACAGGAGACGAGCGATGATCCAGGTGTAGTGTAGGCATTTGTTGTATCCTTATTGTCCTTACGCAGTCCCCAGTACTTGTAGAGCACCTGTTGCAGGGGCAGATACAGCAAGAATCCTACATTCACAAGTCCATTGGCTCGTGCAGCAGTGGCTATACTCAGAGCCAGGCAGGCTCGGAGGGTGTATCCTCTCTAGGAGAAAGAGGCCCCCCAAAGGTCAGTGCAGCAAACAGGCTCTCTTAGTAACCATCCATCATGAAGACATTGGCAGGGGTGAGACAGTAGAGCAAACTGGAGACTAGAGCAAGACGGCAGTCCTGCAGTACCACACGGCCGAGTCCATAGAGTGCTATCACACTCAGCAGGAAGAGGGCGCTGTTACCCAAGGCAACAGCCAGTAGCAGGCGTCCACGCAGTGTAAGACAGCCACTGAGGGGCAGCCCCCACAGTATTACAGGGAACAGGGGGAAGGAGGCATAGTTGTGCTCACACAGGTAGCCCCTCTCAGCAATGAAGAGGAAATGCTCTGCATCCCAGTGGGAAAGGCCCCCTAGAAACCATTGCACTGCAGGGTCCAGAAGCAGAGGCTCCTCCTCTGCGCATGGAGTGAATGCATCAGCTTCGTGATCTGGGATTGCAGCATTTAGGAGAGCCTGAAAGGGAGGCATAGCAAACATGAGATAAGCACATACCAATGATACTTTTCTAATTGACTAACATCCAAGTCTTTCAGTCTGTGGATGCCATGCTGTAGATAACCAGCAACTATTGTAAATAAATAATTATTACTGACCTGTATTAGTAGTGACAAGCCTCTTGTGGTTGCGGGGAATTGCAGAACCGTCTTTCACGTCCATCTGTCATTACTATGAACAGCCTTACCCATAACTATCTAGCGCGAGCTAGCTTGGTGTGGATGGAATGAAGGCAACACAATTTAAACTCTACAAATACTCAAAATAAACGGTGGCAAATGACAAAACGTTGACATTCATTTACACAGGGCTATTTTTCGCTTATTTATTTTTTTAACGTTACACATATTTACCTTTTTGATTAGAGAAGCCAGGTCAGAACCATAGACCATAAGGTCAGAAACCTTCCCAATCTATTGTCGGAACCAGTTGGTCCGCAAAATGTTACTTCCGGGGGAATTCTCGATTTCAAAATAAAAGTTGGAGTGAAAAAGTGATCGTCTCAAGCTGTTAAACAGAGGGGAATAATATTAGCTTTGAATGATGTTCAGTTATCATTACTGCATAATGAAATTCTACAATAACTTATGACCTTTCATAAATCAACTAATTATGATACCATATAAAGTATAGATTTATAATTGATCAACAATGGACTAGTTTGTCTTGATTCAAATCCTAGAAACTAGTCATAACCAAGGAAGCTGAGAAAGGGGGATTGCACACAAGTGTGCAGGATTTTATCCCAGCCCAGTACTAACATAATAACCTGATTCAGCTTATCAATTAGTTGAACCAAGTGTTATAGTACTGGGCTGGAATAAAAAAAATACATGTACACCCAGTACGTTCATAGAGCCAGGGATTGTAGAAAAATGGTACATCTGAGAAAGACACTGCAAGTGCAGTGGAACAAAACCAAACATCTTACGAAGATTTAATGTACATTTATTCTTACCACGTGGAACATATAGTATAAAGATTTCATACTGAATAAATGATATTCATTGAACCAAAAAAAAGGGGATAGGAGGAATTTACATGTTTTTAGCTACAGTCTGAAATACAAATATCCATATCACTGGAGAAAAGAATTGTCAAATGTGTGTTTCTTCATCTAGAGTTTTTTTTTGTACCAGGAGAACAGATTTGATCCGAGTCTGCCGTACTAAGGAGCCGTGGAGTGAGAGGCCGGAGGAGAGAGGGTCTATCAGCAGGGACTGGATGACAGGAACCAAACTCATGGGTCACCTTCCTTTCCTCATCAACAAAAAGTGTGTGAATAGTGACACAGACAGAGACAGAGAAAGGAAGTGTAATGTACAACATCATATATATACACCACAGCAAAGCTGCATCTTTAGTTGAAAACCAGTCCTAAGAGGTGATTTATTTTACACGGGTCAATTCATACAATCAAGGGCTAAAGAGAGGAGGTAAGGGTGTTGTAGTAGGTTCTCGGTACTTTGGGGAAAGCCTTTTAGCTTTTAACGTCAAAACTAAAATTACCTTTTAAAACTCTAGTAGAGCTGCATTGTCAACGTTTTTCTGTATGAAACTTGTTTACAGAATGCCTGACAATAAAGAGCAGTACGGTACAGAAAATGCCCTACAATCTACTGCACAGGCCTCCCAGTGAAGGTGTCTCAACAGCCAACTGAGTTGTAGGCTGACTGGTAAGCATCCAATTACAGACACTATACCATCAGATCAAGCTGTTCCTCAGTCTGCTTTACCTCCAAACATGAACCAGAGTCTGACTCACTCACTGTGCTCTCGAGAGAGCAAGGGCACACATTATGCCCAAACTTACTGTAAACAAGACAGCAACTTTGGTTACAGTTTGTTTTTCAGCTATTTATTCATCTTTATTAAAAATACACCCCCCCCAAACGTGTGTAACACTCCTAAACCCGGGTTCCCGCACTATGTCATCTAGTTGGCATTAATGTTACAAGTTGTGTCAGTTTGTGGAGTCTCTGGTTTGTAAATCCACCACTGCAGCTTTGTGACGTCCCTTCTCCTTGAGTGAGAACAGCGAGAGAAGGCTCAGAGAATGGAATCTGAAGGGTTTGCATAAATTAAAAACAGTCACTTGAACTTTCCCTGTCCCCTACACACATACAAGCCAGGTTGTAACCAGGGGGTGAGGGGGGGACGAAACCAAGAGGAGGTGGAGCCGAAGCTCCCTACAGCTGTCATGACTGGCCAATCAGAAAGAGTACATCGCAGATGACGTGAGACACCACCGAGTTCATGAGAGGTGACACTGAGAGGTCAAGGAGGCGTGACTCGTAGAGTGTGAACTCTGAGTGGTTCTCCTCCACCTTGGCCAAGGCGTGCAGGGCCCGGGCTGCCCGCCGCATCATGTCATTACTGGTGGGCTCAAAGTGCATCCCCTGCAGGTGCAGCAGAGAGCTCTGGCTCTGCTGTAGCTGGGTGGCCGCCAGGCTGTCCTCCAAGAAGCCCAGGAGGTTACCCACGCTTCCCTTCTGCACGGCAATGGCGCGCGCTGCCATGCTGTCTCCCTGGGCCAGGTTGGCCAACAGCACCACCGACATCTCCCTGCAGACGGCCACCTTTCTCTCCCCAACCAGCCGCACCAAGGTCCCATACAGCTTCTCTAACCGACCCAACGGTGGCGTGGCTAGGACCAGGTCCACATTGTTGTCTTGGATGCTCAGCTTGCTGAGAGTCTCCAGGACCAGTCTCTGGGGTGACATTGCGCTGTGGGGCCCCAACGTGGGGAAGGGGTCCTGGGCCTCAGCCGAAGGGCACACGGCCCAGTGGAGGAGGCCGTCCAGCAGCGGAAGGCAGATGCTCTCAGGGTAGATGGAGAGGTCCAGCTGGCCAGAGATGTTGGCAAGAGTGACCAGGCAGTTCTCCCTCAACAGCGACAGGCAGTCCCACCACCATTCGTCCCTCTGTCCAAGGCAGTCATCAGACTCCTCCTCCTTCTCGTAGGTGAGCGGGGCCTGCTTCCTCTCAGGGTGGCGGTGGTGCAGCAGCACTAGGCGACCCAGCAGCAGCATGAGGCCAGGGTGTTTGGACATCTCCTGGTCATTGCCAGGCACGAAGGAGAGGCTGCGCACGATGTTGGAGACGCAGACGCAGCGGCGGGCTAGAGCATCCTGCCAGTTGGCCAGTGTAAGCAGTGGGCCCTCGTCCTTGCTGTGAGGCTCGTCCTCCACCACACGCTGGGGGACTTGTTGATGAGGAGGGCCGCTCGGTTTGTCGTTCTCCTGCTGGCTCTGGGGCTCTTCCGTCTGTGACGTTTCCTCGGTCTCAGCGTCCGAGTGCTCGGACTTCCCCTCCTTACCGTCGGCTGAGGTGTTGGTTGTTGTTGAGGCCTTCTCTGTAGATGATGGCTGGGAGGGCCTCTGATCTCCCCCACCTTTCTGCTTATCTTTCTCTGTGGGGGTAGCATTGTCCTTGTCTCCCACCATCTCGGTTTCTAGCCTTTTCCTCTTGGCTGTTGGGACGACCAGCACTCGTTCTCGTGGGACCAGAAATTCCTCCCTCCTCTCAAAGTGGGTCTGGATGTGTTCTGTGCTGTCTCCCCCGCCGGCGCTCCAGTGGAGCAGCCCACTGTCAAACACCTGCACTTTTCCTCTCTGGCTTGCCCTGCCTGCCGGAAACGGGTCCTTCTTCCGTACCATCTTCAGGGGGACCTTGTCGAACTTGCTAGCCTGTTTGGGTCTCTCCTGGGGGGTAGCCGGGCCCAGGGCAGGAGTGTCCGATGAAGAGCTGGGCTGCTCAACGTTAGAGAAGCTCTTCTCCTCATCTTCAGCGTCCTTCTCTTTCAGAGTGTCCCGTTCTGAGCACGACTCCTGCTCATCCTCTTGCTTCACCGGAGCCTGTCCCTCGATTGTCGTCCCGGCCGGCTGTTTTGAAGGTTGCACCACCACCTCTTCTTCCTCATCGTCGTCATCCTCCTCTCCCTCTATGTCCTCCACCCCTGATTCCCCATCATCCGTGCAGCTCCAGTCTCTGTCCAGGGCGTCAGGGTCCAGTAGAGTCCTCTGGCCGGGGTCGCCCACCTCGTACTCGCGCAGGATGCCGAAGATCTCGATGAGGCAGCGCCGGAAGTACTCCACCACCAGCTCCAGCAGGCCAGGCAGCTGAGGAGGAGGAAATGTAGGAGAAGATCAAAAGTTTGCATTGTATGACAGAAAATATGGAAAAGGTTTTGGGAATAGGTGAAATTGTATAATTTGTGAAAGGATAAATGTAAAAACAAAAGAAGCCCTAAATAAGAAAATATTACACTTCTGATTGTATAGGTTTACCATGCAGGTGGTTTTTTTTTTTATTTTTTTTTTTATAAAACCTCTATCCCACATTGTGGCCAGTGTAATAATAATTTGGTGGGTGCTTATTTGTCCTATTTCACACATGTACAAGTGTGTAAATTGTTAAGCGTTTTGCATATCCGACTCTCCCAAAGACACCGTCAGAGAGTAGGGTCACAGCTAGGGTCTGGCAAAATTAGGTTTAAGCACCTTGCTCGGGGATTCGAACTAGCGACCTTTTGGTTACTGGCCCAAATCTCTAACTGCTGTCTTGTTAGCTCACCAAATTGAGGTTGAAGGTGGAGATGCTGTTGTCGTCATACAGGAGGATGTTGATGGTGTCGAGGGCCCACGTGCTCTCAGCCAACAGTCCAGACTTGAGGGACATCATCACCCTCCAAGCCTCTGGGGTCCCTATGGAGATAAACAAATACAGTATTTTAACTCATGCTGATACCCTTCACAGTACTGATGGACCACACAATACAAACACTTTCATATAGGGCTGAAGCAACAATTGTAGTGTCCAAATGGGATCATTAAATAGTTAATATTGTATACTGCATGTATAATAATATTGTGATTATGGGTGGAGTTCTGGGTTGTGATAGCCATACCGATATCTTTCGTGGTGAGGCGTCGGCGTGGTTTTAGGATAGGGTGGGTGGCCTCCACTGAGCCTGGGGGAAAGGGCATATCTCTACGGATCAGAGGGGACTGCACAGACTGGGGCACTATGTGAGAGGCAGGGACCGGGGGCCCTGCCTTTTGCATCTTGACGCCACTGTGCATGTAGGGAGATTTACTGGGCGAAGTCCGGCTCTCCATGGGGCCCCCACGGGGCATGGGGGAGGGACTGGACACCTGTGGAATGTGGTTCTGCATGGCCTGAGCTGATTGGTAGTTGGACTGCAGGGTGCGGGTCATGGGCGGGGCCGTCCCTCCAGGAACGTAGGGGGGCTGCCGAGGACCCATCTGACCTGGCCCCCATTGGCCCTCGTGGTTCATGCGTTGCTCCGATGACATAATTTCCTCCGAACCGCGGTTCATGCCAAGGTGTCCGGGTCCCTGGGCCGAGCCCCCTGGGGGGCCACCCTGCCGGTTGGGGTAATTGCCAGGATAGTTCATCTCCCCGCGGCCCTGCCATGCGCCACCCTGGGGGCCGTCAGGGCTTGGCTGCATCATCTGAGGGGGCATGGAGGGCTGGGCGTTGGGCCCAGTGGTGGCCTGCATGCGCTCTCTGTTGAAGGGGAAGGGGAACTGGCCCTGGGGACCAGGCAGGCGGCGGTCAGTGCCGGGGAAGGAGCCGCTGCTGTACTGTAGTTGGTACATCTCTGGCTGGCCAGCAGGGGGTGCAGAGGCCGCCCCTGGCTGCTGCTGGGGTTGTTGCTGCTGCAGCCCTGCACTGAAGGGCCCGCTGTACATCTCCCCCTCGTGTCGCTTCGCTGGTGGGTAGCCCCCTTCCACAGGACGCTTGTAGTTCTGTACAGAGCAAAGACGTTTAGGTAGGCGGTGCCATTACATTGCATCAAATGAATGTTGATGACTATTACTTTCCCCCTATGGCTATTACTCATCTATACAGTAAGTACTACTTTTTGGGGTAATAACACATGGCTAGTGGTTACCACTTTACAGTGACGTCACACTTCCAGTGCATACACAGTGAGTTGGAGCCATCACCTGTTGTTGCTGTGGGTACATTCCTGGCTGTTGATTGGGATAGGAACCACCAGGGGGAGTACCATGGCCAGGATATTGATTACCATAGGAATCATTCCTGTAAACAACCACAACACATCAGCAAGACATTCCACATAAGCCGAGTGTCTAATATTGCTACAGTATACTGCTAGTGTACCAATAAACCCTCATTGTGAAATAAACCCTCACTGTAAAAACAACCTTTACAATATTGCAGGACTATAAATGCTGGGACAGTCGGTGCATGGTGTCTGTCTGCACCAGACCGCACCTGAGATAGAGGGGTACTGGGTGGTGAACTGACCGTGGCTGCTGCTGTGATGGGTAGCGGTTTGGCGAGTACATCCCTGAGTCGGCGTTAGCGGGCATCAGGTTTGGCTGCGGTGCACCAGATCCCATGCTGCCCTCTGGGCCCATCCCCTGCTCTGGCCTGGTAAACACCACCACATAGGACAATGTTGGTTGACCACACTTAGTACAATTATTTCCATGAAAAAAAGGAAATGAGCAGACTGCTACACAGTCATGATGGTGTCTATAGCAATAGAATTATACTCAATATGGCCGCCAGTCCACCCATCGTAGACACATTGACTTGCATGTGGATGTCCTTTCTAGTAATTATATTTCTATGGCCTATAAGCGTGTGTAGGGTCTTACCTCCTCTCGTAGCCTTGTCCGTAAGGGCCTGGTCCATACTGCTGTCTCTGAGCCATCGACATGTTCCCCATAGCACCTGGTGGAGGCCCACGGTTAAACTGTTGCTGCTCAGCCATCCCACTGTTAGGACCCTGACTGGCAGGCAAGAACTGCTCCCCAACTGGAAAGAAATACAAACTACGTCAGCAAGGGACCCAGCTTCCCAGCACCATCAGTTTCTAGGGATCTTTCTTGTAGCCTCTTCTACCCACCTTTCCGCATGGCACCAAAGGGGTCTTTGTTAGGCCCTGGACCCTCATAGGGCCCTGGACCCATGCGACCTGGCATCTCTGGGGTGCTCATGCCAGACTGGTAGCCAGAGTTAGAGGTCATGGAGTTCCTTCTGGGGAAAGTAGGGTCACTACCATCAGCAAATGGGTCCTGCAGGGCCACATTGCTCCTAAAAGATAGAGGGACGTTTAGTGAGTAAATAGGGATTTATCAAAGCGTATATCAGAGTTGGGGTGAATTCCATTGAAATTCAATAAGTAAATTAAACATCCAATTGAAGAATTGAATCTCCTGAATGCAATTGATAACTCAAAGAGGATGAGATTGAAGCGCTGCGACCCACCTGGCCCCGGGTGGCATCTGGATGGGGTGTGGGGTGGAGGCAGGTGTGGGGGGCTTGAGGTCGCTGCCCTCGGCCATAGAGCTGCTGGTGGACTGGGGGGTCTGAGGGCCCTGGAGAGAACCTGATCCAGCTACCGGAAAAAAAGAGGGACATTTCAGTTAGAGTTGACTTTCATCGGGTGGTTCGAGCCCTTGGATGCTGATTGTCTGAAAGCCGTGGTATGTCAAACTATATACCACAGGTATGACAATAATTACTATTTACAGGTCTAATTACATTGGTAACCAGTTTATAATATCAATAAGGCACCTAGGGGGTTTGTGCTATATGGCCAAAATACTAAGGCTACGCGTTGCGTCGTGCCTAAGAACAGCCCTTTAACCGTGGTATATTGGCCATATACCACACCTTATTGCTTAATTATACAGGTCATTCAATCGACATTTCTACCAATACTAGACTGTGGCGACATTATCTATATGAATGCAGCTGCCACTTCATTAAAGCCGTTAGATACATTTAACATAGTGCACTTAGTTTTTATTATGGCATCAGGTTCAGTACACGTCACTGCATTCTTTACCAGATAGTAAGCTGGTCCTCTGAATTCAAGTAGGTCGATTCATTGCTTTATTTTGATTTATAAAGTTCTCTTACAAAAATACCGTCTCAAGGATGGCTAACTCTGGAAATCTCTTCAGTCTCCTCAGAGTTAGGTAAATCTACAGAGTTCCCTACAACTGGATGTTCTGGTGCCTCTCAGGCAGTTCAAAATGTTGACTGGGGACCTCTTTGCTGATGAATGTGATTATTTACAAAAATATGTTTTTATATTGTATTTTGTAAATTATACGTATGCAGGGCTCCCTTGTGAAAGAGATCTTGGTCCCAATGGGTTTCTAACGTTTGATGCCTAATAATTACGACCCAGCATAGTGTGGATAACCATCTGCACTGACCTGGGGAGGGTGGCTGGACCTTGGCCTGGTTGGCCTTCTTGTTGTCAGTGATGATCTCAGGAGGGGGGTCCTCCCCGCGTTCAATCTTGCACTCGAAGGCGTACAGACACTGGATGTACTGCTTCTTCAGGGAGCTGGCGGCGCTGCTTGACGTGCCAACGTTCAGGTTGGTGGACAGCTCACGCCACTTCTTGTTCTTGTTCACCTGGACATAGAGCATGAAGACCGGGACATTAAAACAGAGACCAGAGAGAAGGGGATGAGCAAATAATAACCAAGAGATTGTGCATGGTGTGTTTATACGTGTTTTAAGGTGTGTTTGTGCATGTGTTATACTTATTTATTGAACCTACTCTACCGTTCAGAAGTTTGGGGTCAGTTAGAAATGTCCTTGTTTTTGAAAGAAAAGCTAATTTTTTTGTCCATTAAAATAACATCAAATTGATCAGAAATACATTGTAGACATGGTTAATTTTGTACTAATGTACTTTTCCTCTTGCTCAGTTATGCACCAGGGCCTCCCACTCCTCTTTCTATTCTGGTTAGAGCCAGTTTGCGCTGTTCTGTGAAGGGAGTAGTACACAGCATTGTACAAGAACTTCAGTTTCTTGGCAATTTCTCACATGGACTAGCCTTCATTTCTCAGAACAAGAATAGACTGACAAGTTTCAGAAGAAAGTTATTTGTTTCTAGCCATTTTGAGCCTCTAATCGAACCCGCAAAATCTGATGCTCCAGATACTCAACTAGTCTAAAGGACGACAGTTTTATTGCTTCTTTAATCAATACAACAGTTTTCAGCTGTGCCAACATAATTGCAAAAGGGTTTTCTAATGACCAATTAGCCTTTTAAAATTATAAACTTGGATTAGCTAACAACGTGCCATTGCAACACAGGATTGACAGTTGCTGATAATGGGCCTCTGTACACCTATGTAGATATTTGATAAAAAAAATAAAATGATCTGCCGTTTCCAGCTACAATAGTCATTAACAATGTCTACACTGTAGACATTGTTAATGATCAATTTATTAATGATCAAGTTGATGTTATTTTAATACCCCAAAAATTAGCTTTTCTTTCAAAAACAAAGACATTTCTAACGGTTGTGTATATTTATCCAGGAATTCCCATTGAGGTCAGAAGACCTCTTTTATAAAAGGGAAACCTGGCCAAGAGGGCACCTCAATAGGGAAATAAATAGATCAAACACACTACAGTGCATGCATGCATAGTACAGCACAAACCTACACTGACCTGTGCGAAGCCTCCAATCTCCTTGACCGAGACGTAGAGTCTGAAGAGGTCTAGGGGTTTGCGGCCCACAGCAGGCAGGTTGGTCATGCCCATGGCTTTTTCCTCGATAAAGCCCAGGTAGCGGTCCACCCACATCTTCCTCTCGAGCTCGGGGCCCAACTCGTACAGACGGGTGATCTTCTCGTTGGTTGTCGTGGAAGAGCTCGACTTCTGGAAGGCGGCAAGAGAGAGTTTAAAAACAATATGGTTTATAACGTAGTTTCTTTTAACGTACACACAAGCCCTTAAACAAAATTGGACAGACAAAGCCATTATCTTATCACCTTGGATTTAGTCGGTTCCGCTTTCGGTGTTCCGTCCACTTTGTTGTTCATCTTCTGGCCCTGGTTCATTTTTCCATCCATACCAAACTCTGGACTTGGGGCCAAACCTAGGTACAAGGGTACATTGTGGGGTTGAGCACTGTTCAACAGCTTTTGAACAACAATTCTCGGGATCGGGACATATAACAAACAACTGCTGAACGACCAGAGGCAGCTGACATTTTAATGTATTCTAATTTCAGACATTACAGACTAACAAAGATTCCCCTATAGAACTTATTCATACCGCGGCCATTGTTCATTGACCAACGTTATCTTCAAACAGGATAGGAAGTGCTCTGGTGAAACCAATGCAAAAACTTTCCTCAAGTGTGACTTAGATTAACAACGACTGCACTAAAACAATATTTGTTTTGGAAAACTCATCCGTCTATGCTAGAACTTTCAGATTAGGAAAAAGGTCTAGTGTGAAAACACTGCAGACAAATTGCATCAGGCCTTACTTACTGGCCACCCCAAAGCAAACCTATGCCACTGACCACTGTCCCAACCAAAGTCATCCTGACATATCAGAAATACTTGGGGCACCATGGAGCAACAGTATTGGACAACAGTACTCACCACTGGAGTTATTGGCCATGTTGGGCCCCATAGGGAAAGGCGAGCCGCCCTGCGCGTTCATCATGCCAGGCATGTTGTTCATGGGAGGGCCATAGGGGGCGCCAGGGCCCATCATGCCAGGGGGCAAGTTGGGGTAGCCAGGCATCCTGAACGATGAGGGACAACCACACTTTTAGCATGTAGCATGATTTCAGAGTGAAAAACATTCCTCTCCTGCTGAAAAACAATCAGTTATGCAACAATATCACTAAATAAGAAAGACTTATGAGTGTCATTGCAAGGGGGAATTCCTTGTTCTTGATCTCTTGTGACTTTGTACACCTGTGAAGACCGTAAAGCCTAAAGAGAGAGAAAATATGCTGCATCTGAACTTTCCAATGTTTTTAATGTGTTTGGATGTAATGTGAGTCAGGTATTCCTCGTAGTGACGGGCTGGAGAACATCTCGTCTGCCTCTGCCTGTCTACCTCTCAGTGAGTCTGTCTTCATCTCATCTGCTCTCTCCTCTGTTCTTTATTTCCTGCTGCTCTAATCACTCCTCCTCTCACTGCCTTCACAGGACCTTCAAAGTATAGGAAAATCTACTAGTTAGGGCCAGATATCACATACTCAACACATTAACAATTATTTAAAAATAACATATTGGGTGGAGGCACACACCTGTCTATATAAGGTCCTACAGTTGACAGTGCATGTCAAAGCAAAAACCAAGCCATGAGATCGAAGGAATTGTCCGTAGAGCCCAGAGACAGGATTGTGTCGAGGCACAGATCTGGTGAAGGGTACCAAAAAAAGTCTGCAGCATTGAAGGTCTCCAAGAACACAGTGGCCTCCATCATTCTTAAATGAAAGAAGTTTGGAACCACAAAGACTATTCCTAAAGCTTGCAGCCCGGCCAAACTGAACAATCGAGGGAGAACGGCCTTGGTCAGGGAGGTGACCGAGAACCCGATGGTCACTCTAATAGAGCTCCAGAGTTCCTCTGAAGATGGGAGAACCTTCCAGAAGGACAACCTTCTCTGCAGAACTCCACCAATCAGGCCTTTCTGGTACAGTGGCCAGACAGAAGACACTCCTCAGTAAAAGGCAAAACAGTCTGCTTGGAGTTTGCCAGAAGGCACCTAAATGATTCTCAGACCATATGAAACAAAGATTGAACTCTTTGCCCTGAATGCCAAGCGTCACGTCTGGAGGAAACCTGGTGGTGGCAGCAGCATGCTATGGGGACGTTTTTCAGTGGCGGGGACTGGGAGGCTAGTCAGGATCGAGGGAAAGATGAACGGAGCAAAGTACAGATAGATCCTTGATGAAAACCTGCTCCAGAGTGCTCAGGACCTCAGACTGGGGACGAAGGTTTTATCTTCCAACAGGACAACGACTAAGCACACAGCCAAGACAATGCGGGAGTGGCTTCGGCACAAGTCTCGGAATGTCCTTGAGTGGTTCAGCCAGAGCCCGGACTTGAACATCTCTGGCAAAACCTAAAAATAGCTATGCAGCGATGCACCCCATCCAACCAACAGAACTTGAGAGGATCTGCAGAGAAGAATGGGAGAAACTTCCCAAATACAGGTGTGCCAAGCTTGTAGCGTCATACCTAAGAAGACTCGAGGCTGTAATCGCTGCCGAAGGTGCTTCAACAAAGTACTGAGTAGAGGGTCTGAATACTTATGTAAATGTGATATTTCAGTTCTTATTTATAATAAATAATCAAACATTTCAAAAAAACTGTTTTTGCTTTGTCATTATTGGGTTGTGTAGCTTGATTAGGAAAAAACAACAATTTAATAAATTTTAGAATAACATGCTGACCACGCAAGCATTGCAAAATTAATATACATATTATACATGTTATTCAAATCATTGAATCCAGACTGCTCGCACATGTCTGCATAGCCAGACACTAAAATAGAACTTGGTTCTATTTATGACGCACTGCAAGTCCTTCCTCTCCCATCTCCTCATTGGTTTATAGGAGCATATAACCACATGGGTGGTCCAGTCCAGTTGGTAATGGTAATGCACCTTAAAGTTGGTTGCCAACCACCATATACAGTCTAAAGAAGAAGCCTGAAGGAGGAGAGATTACTAGAAAAAAAAACTTGTTTTACCCTTTTATCTGTGGATTAATTGTCGGAGTAGAGGACCTTGTGCATTTCAGGTAAAATAACAACCCAATGTTTATATCCCAGGACAAATTTTTATCCTTTTCTTTTATCCTGTCCCCAAATGAATATTCTTGGTTCATTTTGATATTTTAACCTGCGTGTCCTGATAGCGTGTAGTGTGGGTGGACAAAATCAACATGCGTGCGAGTAAGCTGTCTGGTCAGCCTGTAAGGCTGTAACGTAACAAAATGTGGAAAAAGTAAAGGGCTCTGAATACTTTCCGAATGCACTGTACATGTGTAATATGGTTTAGTAAAAAGTATAGTGTACCTGCTGTGTATGGAGTTGGTAGCAGCGTGTTGCATGACTACAGCTGCAGCCTCCTGGGCCTTCCGGTTGAGGCCGGGGGGAGGGCACATCCCTGAGCCCACCTGAGGTGGCATGTTACCCATGTTGGGTGGCATGTTGGGCCCCATGTTGGGGCCATAGGGACGCACTCCCACCTGGCCCGGAGGCATTCTACCAGGGGGGATGCCTGCAAATGGCAGCCCCCCTTGCCCAGACATGGGGTTGCCAGGGTTCATGGGGTTGCCCATGCCAGGGTAGTTGGCATTGGGCATGTTGTTGTATCCAGGTTGCCGGGGATAACCTGTAATAGAATGGACAAAAACAATGTGTGTAAAAAATGTACGTTAAAAAATAAAAATAAACACTGCTCTGGTGACATTGGGAAGATAAGTTATATGGGCAAAACAACAAACTAAATATTTAATCAACTTGGGGTTCTATTGTGAAAGGTGTACATGACTGCTAATGTCTGTTGAAGCTATGCAAGGCACTATTCCGAGCTGACAGTGGATTTGTGCACACTGAGCTATGAGCCCGCCATCATAGTGGCAGCTCTACTGACAGGGGGGCTCTGCTATGTCAGCTGACTGTTCTCCATGGCTAAAAATAGCTGCGCTAGGCTCAGAGAGGGAGGGATGAGCTGATAGGAGGGAATTCCTATGAGGCAAAAATACATATTCCATGGATTTGGCTGGGGGAACAAACAAGAAGCAACTTGACAGGATGGTGAGATAATTAAGTGGGAAGCATTTATACATTGGCAGTCAAAATGATTAAAAGTCTATTTGGTATATCAACTGAGTTGTTATTTTTCAAGTGCACCAAATGTTGATATTTTGCCACCAGCCCCTTTCCTTTGTTGCACAGTGTAACCCACAGAACTCACCTTGTGGGCCATACTGCCCACCCTGAGGTCCGTAGCCCCCCATGGAGTTGTTCTGCTGCTGATAAGGTCCCATCCCAGGGTGCATCTGGCCTCCAGAGGACTGTCGGGGTGACAGGGGAGAGGCAGACTGTGGTGAGCCGTAGGGGGGCATCTGGGGGTTTCTCTGCATGAACCCTGGCAGGGTCAGAGAAGAGAGGGTGAAAGAGATGTTAATCCTCCAACAAAACACTGGAAATCTCTCATAAGACACACCAGAAGGCTTCGGTACAGAAATGTGCCAGTATTTACTTAGAACGTACATGGTAAAAAATGGCAATTACATGTAATATTATTTGAAGTACCAGAAAGTACCTATTGTTACCATACAATTTTCTGGTAACTACCAGGTACCATAAAAGAAAGTGCAGCCAAAGTTGCATTAAAACAGAACACTGTCAATGATCCCTGCAGAGCGGGGTAGTACTGTGTGAGGGGATTCTCAGTTAGGGTGAACTCACCTCTGTCCTGGGCCATGGGAGACTGGCTCATGGCGGGGTGCAGACTCCCGTCAGACTGAACACTCGATGGTCTAGGGGGCATCTGGGTCCCTAAACAACAGAAGGGTCGTCTCAGTATGTACAGTGCCTTGCGAAAGTATTCGGCCCCCTTGAACTTTGCGACCTTTTGCCACATTTCGGGCTTCAAACATAAAGATATAAAACTGTATTTTTTTGTGAAGAATCAACAACAAGTGGGACACAATCATGAAGTGGAACGACATTTATTGGATATTTCAAACATTTTTTAACAAATCAAAAACGGAAAAATTGGGCGTGCAAAATTATTCAGCCCCTTTAATTTCAGTGCAGCGAACTCTCTCCAGAAATTCAGTGAGGATCTCTGAATGATCCAATGTTGACCTAAATGACTAATGATGATAAATACAATCCACCTGTGTGTAATCAAGTCTCCGTATAAATGCACCTGCACTGTGATAGTCTCAGAGGTCCGTTAAAAGCGCAGAGAGCATCATGAAGAACAAGGAACACACCAGGCAGGTCCGAGATACTGTTGTGAAGAAGTTTAAAGCCGGATTTGGATACAAAAAGATTTCCCAAGCTTTAAACATCCCAAGGAGCACTGTGCAAGCGATAATATTGAAATGGAAGGAGTATCAGACCACTGCAAATCTACCAAGACCTGGCCATCCCTCTAAACTTTCAGCTCATACAAGGAGAAGACTGATCAGAGATGCAGCCAAGAGGCCCATGATCACTCTGGATGAACTGCAGAGATCTACAGCTGAGGTGGGAGACTCTGTCCATAGGACAACAATCAGTCGTATATTGCACAAATCTGGTCTTTATGGAAGAGTGGCAAGAAGAAAGCCATTTCTTAAAGATATCCATAAAAAGTGTCGTTTAAAGTTTGCCACAAGCCACCTGGGAGACACACCAAACATATGGAAGAAGGTGCTCTGGTCAGATGAAACCAAAATGGAACTTTTTGGCAACAATGCAAAACGTTATGTTTGGCGTAAAAGCAACACAGCTGAACACACCATCCCCACTGTCAAACATGGTGGTGGCAGCATCATGGTTTGGACCTGCTTTTCTTCAGCAGGGACAGGGAAGATGGTTAAAATTGAGGGGAAGATGGATGGAGCCAAATACAGGACCATTCTGGAAGAAAGCCTGATGGAGTCTGCAAAAAAGACCTGAGACTGGGACGGAGATTTGTCTTCCAACAAGACAATGATCCAAAACATAAAGCAAAATCTACAATGGAATGGTTCAAAAATAAACATATCCAGGTGTTAGAATGGCCAAAGTCCAGACCTGAATCCAATCGAGAATCTGTGGAAAGAACTGAAAACTGCTGTTCACAAATGCTCTCCATCCAACCTCACTGAGCTCGAGCTGTTTTGCAAGGAGGAATGGGAAAAAAATTCAGTCTCTCGATGTGCAAAACTGATAGAGACATACCCCAAGCGACTTACAGCTGTAATCACAGCAAAAGGTGGCGCTACAAAGTATTAACTTAAGGGGGCTGAATAATTTTGCACGCCCAATTTTTCAGTTTTTGATTTGTTAAAAAAGTTTGAAATATCCAATAAATGTCGTTCCACTTCATGATTGTGTCCCACTTGTTGTTGATTTTTCACAAAAAAATACAGTTTTATATCTTTATATTTGAAGCCTGAAATGTGGCAAAAGGTCGCAAAGTTCAAGGGGGCCGAATACTTTCGCAAGGCACTGTAAATAAGAAGTCTGAGTAGGAACAAGGCCACAAATGTCACTACTTAAATATTGTTAACTAAGGGACACTCAAATTAATCCAACAAAATTACCATAGATTGAAACAGTGGAGCAACTGCAGCCAAGCACGGTATCGTTTTAAAAGATTATTGGCTGCAGTAGCTCCACTGTTTCAATCTATGGTCATTTTGTTGTCATCGTGTATATGTATAACAAATTGCTTGTGTCCTAGTACATGTCAGAAAAACCCATGTATGTGTGCGCACTCGTGTGTTCACCTGGCATTGTGGCGGGTGAGAGGGGTCCCGTGCGGGAGGTGGTGGCACTGGCAGGGGAGCCGGCGGGCGACGGCGAGGGCCCTCGGATGCCTGGCAGATGGGGAGAGGTGTGGGGCGAGAAGGGCGACTGGGCCAGGTTGCTCTGCTCACCCTGGCTGCTTGAAACACCTGAAGTGCTCACGCCAGGACTCAGAGCGCCATCCGTGCCCGTGGGCAGGTCATCGATGGAGCCTGAGAGATCCTGCAGACACACAAGACAGGAGAGAACGGGGCCTATGGTGAGGAGACGCTGTGGAAAAACGCCGGTCTGATGGAATCGACATGACAGCCATTAGCTGACTGTACAGTTAGCAGTGAGACGTCTTGATAACGACTCCATGCACTTCCTGTAGCTTCTGCACAACAGAAACACATACAGGATGCAAGCACAATTTAATCTCCTCAGTCTTGGAAAGCATGGCAGCACACTTTCTACTAGGTTTGGAGACATGTGACACACATCGTTATGGTTATTGATCTTGTCGAGGAAAAGAGAGAGCATATTAGAGCAGAGGGTTGTCATGGTTACGATGGATGTCTGCCGACTCAGCACGGAGCAGCCCCGCCATGTAAATTTGATACAATCTATACCGTCGCTTTCGCTCTCATTTTATCCAGGCCCGAGCTCTGCTCAAATGTACTAATATTCATCTCCCAGACTGCCACACAACATTTCTGCAAGTTCGCTACGCATGCCCAATGACATCTACAGACACACACACTCAAATGCCATACAAAATAAACACGGGTAGCATTAATTAACCACAACACCACACACACCGGTTTGACTATGTTAAGACTAAAATGGGTCATGGAATCACGCAAACATGTTTCAATGCATTATGATTTCAGAACAATGTAATAATTAGATTTATAGGCGTATAGTATACCTTTGCACAGGTTGGGTGAGGACTCACCGGTAGGCTGGACGGCCGGCCTTGTACGCTGACGTCCTCCGAGCCACTTTTGGGCTGGTTGGAGGGAGGGGCGCTAGACTGGGAACTGAACGAGTCCTGGGATATCTCCTGGGGGAGAGAACGAGACAATCGGAATTGAAGAGCATTCACATACACATATATGCGTACATGAGAATACACAGTGACCATACCAATGCCTTCCATCTGCTGAGCAAGTATGGCAACCGGTACTGCACGTTCAATGACGATATCAAAGGTACCTCAATCATAAAACATCAATTGTGTGCGTGCACACACATACACACCAAATTCAGTTGTACCTGCTGTGGTGGAGGAGGGAAGCGTTGGTAAGGTGACTGCTGTGACTGTTGCTGTTGTTGCTGTGGAGGATTCTGGGAGTAGGATGCAGGCTGGACCTGTGGATGCTGGCTGTGACCTGGTGGTTGCTGAGGGGGTTGAGCGGGTGTCTGGGGTTGCTGCTGCTGTGTGGAGAGCTGCTGTGGGCCCTGCGTGGGTGGATAGCTAAGCTGGGGCTGCGACCCTGCTGGGACCTGGGAGCTGGCCTGCTGTGGTGGCTGGCTGGGAGGCCCCTGCTGCTGGGGGTAAGGAGGCTGACCAGACTGGGTCTGAGCCGGGACAGGGCCCTGGGAGTAGGGAGTTAGAGACTGTGGGGGCCCTTGGGATGGACCTGGCTGCGGGCCCTGGGACTGGGGGGGCATATGGGGCTGCGGATAGGGCGGCCCACCCTGGGCATGTGAGGATGACGTCTGGGAAGGGTGGGGCTGCTGAGGGTAGGGTGTTTGACCACCCTGCTGTCCTGGAGATGCTTGGGGGTAGGGCCCTTGCTGCTGGCCTGGGTGTGAAGCCTGGCCCTGTTGGCTGTAGTAGGGCCCTTGGCCCGGAGGCCCATAGCCTCCTGGTCCCTGCTGTCCATAAGATTGCATCTACACACAAATACATACCAAAGTTAGAAATCAAACAAATGGGTAGGCATATGATAAGCAAGCCATATAGTAGTGTGTGAAGAGAAGGAGGGCTGATTTCGGTGTGAGAGAATGTAGGATCAAGTCAGCTTGATGACACCACTGACCTGCTGCCCGTAATGCATGCCTCCCATAGCCCCAGGGGTGCGGCCCTGAATGGCCACCGGGTATCTCTGGGAGCTAAGTGGACCGTAGCCTTGGCCCGGGTATGCATGACCCTGCTGGGCTCCTGGGGGAGGCCCCTGCCCAGGCTGTTGGGAGTATGGACTGCCCCCAACATACGGCTGGCCTCTCATTTTAGCTATCGGATCCATTGCACCTGGGGGCTGTGGAGCAGAAGATCAAATACATGAACAACACTTCATAACATGAACACTATAAAAAATTATGAGAGGTGCGGGTGACAGGATGTACCATAGATCACAAAAGACTTGGATACGGGCAGATGACTACACTATAGTTTATAGGCACTTTAATTATCTAGCAGGGGTCTCTCATGCAAGCCAACTCACACATTTCAAGTTTCCCAACACAGCAAGAGCTATAGGGATGCATTTTCCCATCCGGATAGGTACAAAAGCAGAAAATATGACAGAAGGCAAGTCATTAGAACACGTGAATGCATTACAAGAGCCAAGGGAACGAGGGGAGTTTTATTTATTACATTTTTCCCACGATCATTAATCTTTTTTGTGCCATAGTTATGGAGCAATATATATATATATATATGGCCAATACGGAGCTATATATATATATCAAATTGTGTTAAACTATAGTTTTGGCAAGTCGGTTAGGACATCTACTTTGTGCATGACAAGTCATTTTTCCAACAATTGTTTACAGACAGATTATTTCACTTATAATTCACTGTATCACAATTCCAGTGAGTCAGAAGTTTACATACACTAAGTTGACTATGTCTTTAACAGTGTGGAAAATTCCAGAAAATGATGTCATGGCCTTAGAAGCTTCTGATAGGCTAATTGACATAATGTGTCAATTGGAGGTGTACCTTTGGATGTATTTCAAGGCCTACCTTCAAATTCAGTGCCTCTTTGCTTGGCATCGGAAAACCAAAAGAAATCAGCCAAGACCTCAGGAAAAAAAATTGTTGACCTCCACAAGTCTGGTGCATCCTTGGGAGCAATTTCCAAACACCTGAAGGTACTACGTTCATCTGTACAAACAATAGTACGCAAGTATAAACACTATGGGACCACGCAGCCGTCATACCGCTCAGGAAGGAGACACGTTCTGTCTCCTAGAGATGAACGTACTTGTGCGAAAAGTGCAAATCAATCCCAGAACAACCGCAAAAGACCTCATGAAGATGCTGGAAAAAAACGGTACAAGAGTATCTATATCCACAGTAAAACGAGTCCTATATCGACATAACCTGAAAGGCCGCTCAGCATGGAAGAAGCCACTGCTCCAAAACCGCCATAAAAAAAGCCAGACTACAGTTAGCAACTACACATGGGGACAAAGATCATACTTTTTGGAGAAATGTCCTCCGGTCTGATGAAACAAAAATAGAACTGTTTGGACATAACTACCATCGTTATGTTTGGAGGAAAAAGGGGGAGGCTTGCAAGCCGAAGAACACCATCCCAAATGTAAAGCAAAGGGGTGGCAGCATCATGTTGTGGGGGTGCTTTGCTGCAGGAGGGACTGGTGCACTTCACAAAATAGATGGCATCACGAGGCAGGAAAATGATTTGGATATATTGAAGCAACATCTCAAGACATCAGTCAGGAAGTTAAAGCTTGGTTGCAAATGTGTCTTCCAAATGGACAATGACCCCAAGCATACTTCCAAAGTTGTGGAAAAATGGCTTAAGGACAACAAAGTCAAGGTATTGGAGTGGCCATCACAAAGCCCTGACCTCAATCCCATAGAAAATTTGTGGGCAGAACTGAAAAAGCGTGTGCGAGCAAGGAAGTCTACAAACCTGACTAAGTTACACCAGCTTTGTCAGGAGCAATGGGCCAAAATTCACCCAACCTATTGTGGGAAGCTTGTGGAAGGCTACCCGAAACATTTGACCCAAGTTAAACAATTTAAAGGCAATACTACCAAATACTAATTAAGTGTATGTAAACCTCTGACCCACTGGGAATGTGATGAAAGAAATAAAAGCTGAAATAAATCATTCTGTCTACTATTATTCGGACATTTCACATTCTTAAAATAAAGTGGTGATCCTAACTGACCTAAGACAGAATTTTTACTAGAATTAAATGTCACAAATTGTGAAAAACTGACAATAAATGTATATGGCTATGGTGTATGTAAACTTCCGACTACATGTATGTATGTATGTATGTATGTATGTATGTATGTATATACACATACACAGTGGTGCAAAAAAAGTATTTAGTCAGCCACCTGTGCAAGTTCTCCCACTTAAAAAGATGAGGCCTGTAATTTTCATCATAGGTACACTTCAACTATGACAGAGAAAATTAGAAAAAAAAATCCAGAAAATCACATTGTAGGATTTTTAATGAATTTATTTGCAAATTATGGTGGAAAATAAGTATTTAGTCAATAACAAAAGTTTCTCAATACTTTGATATATACCCTTTGTTGGCAATGACAGAGGTCAAACGTTTTCTGTAAGTCTTCACAAGGTTTTCACACACTGTTGCTGGTATTTTGGCCCATTCTTCCATGCAGATCTCCTCTAGAACAGTGATGTTTTGGGGCTGTTGCTGGGCAACACAGACTTTCAACTCCCTCCAAAGATTTTCTATGGGGTTGAGATCTGGAGACTGGCTAGGCCACTAGGCCTTGAAATGCTTCTTATGAAGCCACTCCTTCGTTGCCCGGGCAGTGTGTTTGGGGTCATTGTCATACTGAAAGACCCAGCCACGTTACATCTTCAATGCCCTTGCTGATGGGAGGTTTTCACTCAAAATCTCACGATACATGGCCCCATTCATTCT
Source organism: Oncorhynchus mykiss (assembly GCF_013265735.2). Classification (NCBI taxonomy): domain Eukaryota; kingdom Metazoa; phylum Chordata; class Actinopteri; order Salmoniformes; family Salmonidae; genus Oncorhynchus; species Oncorhynchus mykiss. The sequence goes on along the minus strand of NC_048566.1, from coordinate 43,576,113 downwards.
TTCCTTTACACGGATCAGTCGTCCTGGTCCCTTTGCAGAAAAACAGCCCCAAAGCATGTTTCCACCCCCATGCTTCACAGTAGGTATGGTGTTCTTTGGATGCAACTCAGCATTCTTTATCCTCCAAACACGACGAGTTGAGTTTTTACCAAAAAGTTATATTTTGGTTTCATCTGACCATATGACATTCTCCCAATCTTCTTCTGGATCATTCAAATGCTCTCCAGCAAACTTCAGACGGGCCTGGACATGTACTGGCTTAAGCAGGGGGACACGTCTGGCACTGCAGGATTTGAGTCCCTGGCGGCGTAGTGTGTTACTGATGGTAGGCTTTGTTACTTTGGTCCCAGCTCTCTGCAGGTCATTCACTAGGTCCCCCCGTGTGGTTCTGGGATTTTTGCTCACCGTTCTTGTGATCATTTTGGGGCGTGGAGCCCCAGATCGAGGGAGATTATCAGTGGTCTTGTATGTCTTCCAGTTCCTAATAATTGCTCCCACAGTTGATTTCTTCAAACCAAGCTGCTTACCTATTGCAGATTCAGTCTTCCCAGCCTGATGCAGGTCTACAATTTTGTTTCTGGTATCCTTTGACAGCTCTTTGGTCTTGGCCATAGTGGAGTTTAAAGTGTGACTGTTTGAGGTTGTGGGCAGGTGTTTTTTGTACTGATAAGTTCAAACAGGTGCCATTAATACAGGTAACGAGTGGAGGACAGAGGAGCCTCTTAAAGAAGAAGTTACAGGTCTGTGAGAGCCAGAAATCTTGCTTGTTTATAGGTGACCAAATACTTATTTTCCACCATAATTTGCAAATAAATTCATTAAAAATCCTACAATGCGATTTTCTGGATTTTTTTTCTCATTTTGTCTGTCATAGTTGAAGTGTACCTATGATGAAAATTACAGGCCTCTCCTATTTTTAAGTGGGAGAACTTGCACAATTGGTGACTGACTAAATACTTATATATATATATATATATAATAATAATAATAATAATCTAAAATGGAGGGCAGTCTGCCCAATCTTAAATAAAAACATCCTTAGCTGTGCTTCTGTTTGGTTCGGGGCCAAGCCGGTTTCCCATTTTGGAGGGGGGGGGGGGGGGGGGGGCAATTCTGGCTCTGAATGAATGACATCATAAATGGAGGGAGAAGTAGCCTACTCACTGTTCTCTGTTATGATGCGAACACAACTATGAGTCAGGTGTCGTCTCAATGGAGAAAGTTTTCTTAAATCTCTAGGCCTCCATCTCCTCAACGTTATAATTTCACTCTGTAAATCGCTAACCTTAGGCCTATCCGTTTAACTTGCTCAACTCAAAACAACCTAAACAAGGGTCATCAAAAGATTCCATGTCGATAACAACATAAAAAACAACAAATGGACAAGCTAATTAAAACATAAGCATTCATTTACCACAGTCGATTCTTATGGGCTTGGATTCTTTATCTGTACCCTTGTCAATGCACACTGCTAAACAAAGGCCTTTAGAAATGGAGGGCAAAAAGCGTTTCTTGACATTTCCCATCTTCCAGATAATTAATTGAAATAAATAAAAGCAGCACATGGCTAATCTGCATAAGACAGAGTGGAGACTCCCTAGGCGGGGGAGAGGCGGCTGGATGGTCTCTGTGATTGGCCAAGGGGGTTAGAAGGAATTCTTAGTCACACAGAGACAGAGTGGCACATGAGATACAGCAGCTACTCATGCCACACACACGGCTCATGTTCACCTCACTATGCAGTGTCAACACAGGAATGTCATTGATAGATAAACCCATCAAATGGGACATAGTGGATGATGTCTCCCTAACATGTTAACATTGGCATGCATTACCATTACCAACCTAACAAAGATCCTATTGATGACCAAAACATTGTCAGGTAGAAGTAAAGGTGAGTGAGTATTACTGCTTTAATATGCTAGTGAGTTATGGCATGTAACCAAAGACAACTGGGCATCCATCAGATTGGCCACACTGTAGTTTCGAAGCATGTATATATATACACATATTTCATGACAGTTGGTTAGTTCTGGGCGATATTCATGCGTAGATAAATCTGCTCTGACGACCTCAGCTTTCTATGATATATAAAGTGGTCACGCCCAAATATGATTGCGCCAGATTGGGTTCTCAGGTACTGCAGCAAGTTCTTGTTGTAGCCTACATATGGGTTCCCCAAACTTGGTCCTAGGCCCCCCACCGGGTGCACGTTTTGGTTTTTGCCCTAGCACTACACAGCTGATTCAAATAACCAACTCACCATCAAGCTTAGTATTTGAAATCTGCTGTATAGTAAAAGAGCAAAAATCAAAACGTGCACCGAGGGATGCCCCATGACCGAGTTGAGGAAACTCTAGCCTACAGTGGATCAAATTCAGTTGCTTCCAAATGTGAAAAATCCTGTCAAAATGGTCTGCGAACCTGACCTTGTCAAATAATGTTATTTTAGCAATGTCTTTATTTCATTCATATCACACCCAGTCTTTGATCCTTCAAATTGTTGTGTTAAATGTTTAAATGTGTATGATGGATTGCTCATCATCTGGCATCTAGTGTACACATCTCAACCACTAAGAAAAATTCCTTCGTTTCAAATTTGTAGCTCATAAATGCATGGTGCAGATACAAAAACTATTTAAAAGGACTGTAATAATACATTATTAACTTGAGCGATTTACCTTGTCACTTTACTTTGATCCAAAATGAGAGGAGATAGTGGATGCTTAACAATGAGGGTCAAGATACTATAGCCATTTTCATCTGCCTTTTTTTATAGGATGGTGCAAATACGGTTAGGAACTTATACGTGAAGGCTACAAAGTTCCGTAAACTCTTCTATTTGCCATGTTGGTCACGGTTGCAGTTTTGTTTATGAATCTAGAAATTCAACAGGTATGGGTTAGGCTATAGCATGTAAAATAAAATAAAAAAACAGTGCCACAGAAAATGGCACACAATATCAAACTGGATTGACAAAAGTTAAATGTAATTAACTTGATCAATGGGCCAAACTCTGATCATCTCTCATAGAATGCATGTGGAATAGTGCAAACAGGCGTGTCATACGTGTGGGAAACAGATGATTGCAAAGTAGTAATTTAGAGAAATTGTCAAAAATGCGTTAAGTATGAGCACTCATGGATTTGTGCAGTGTGGAGGAGTGCACTTATCAGGATTTTTTTTGCTTTACAGCATATGCAATTATAAATGGCCAAGAGCACAGGATGAGGAGCCAATCAGATCTCAGCTAGCATGTCAAACCAAGACCAACTGTCTACTGGGTTTGACAGCAGGATTTTTACCTCCACAATTCAAAACCCAAAGCAAAGCAACCTGCAGTCAGTCACTCAAATCACTAGGCCAATGTTTACATGCAGAATGCAGTGGTGGAAGCAGTTCCTGACAACAGAGGCGCCAAATGACACTCATAAATAGGCCAGTGTGTGTTGATTAAAATGTAACATTTGACATAATTGAGTTACTCGTACGGTCCACTTAAAATCACTTTCAAACACTTGAGTCTAGGCAAAATCTGTGTTCTGGGCTTGCTAATGCTGTGCATTGACTTCACAATTTCCATAATGATCAAAACAGACTCGTGGACATAAAAATGTATAGTCTATTCATAAACATTAAACTGTATTCCAAAACGACTGACGTTAGCATTGCAAACGATAAGAAATACACTATTAAGGAATAACTGTTTAATTACGTTATATACCGTCCTGCCGAGAAACAAGTCTGAGTAATGAATATAGGCCTTTGGAGCTTTTTCACCTCTTTCAAGATTCGGGCCTCACTTCTCTCAACGTTCTAAGTTCAATCTCATAAGGAGGATTGCCGAAGAAGAGTTGCCTGAAAGTGATAGAATTCATACCAACTAAATAAATACTGTTTAATGTGATGGTGTAGGAAAAACGAGAGGCAGCCATTTTAGAGTGTCTTTGCAAGCGAACTGGCTTGCAACAATGGCTGGCCTGTTACGTTGTGAATTACATACATAAGATTACACCAAATGTACAGTAAAAAATATTCGTTAGAACATGGGCCTTTACCTGGCTTCTACCTAGGGGTTGCCCTGTACTTCCAGGGCTCATAGGCGGCGGATGATGGGTCCTTTGTTGCCAACCCGGATTTCCCCCTCCATACTGACCGCTACTGCCCGTGTCTGTTGGTCCCTTACTAGCTCCTTCCTGATTACTATATTCACTAGATGGGTAATTTGGATATACCCGCGTGGAGCTCGGAGAGGTTAGGAGCTGGTTGAGGGTTGGGGTAGATGTTGGCTGTGGATTCCCCATATTATATCTCTGATTGTTGTAAGATGCAGCCATTGCTGTGGGTCCTCCTGCTGGTTGCTGCTTAACGTTAGCTGGCTGTCCCCCAGCAGCCGGAGCCTGGGTATTACGCGAGGGGTTCATGCCGTATCCTTGGCCAGAATAGGGAGTTCTGTTCGGGAATGGATTGTAATTGTTAAACTGGTGGTTAGAAAAGCCATGGTCGTGCGAATTGGGTTGATATGGGTCCATCATATTGCTCGACTGCACGGCTGGACCTGCAGCAGCTGCCATGCCAGGGCTTTGTTGTCCGCCATGTTGATGAAAAGGGGCCCGGCCGTAGTGTTGACTGTATCCATAAGAAGGTGGAGGAAAACCGGACCCATGGTGGTGTACCATCCCGGGATGGTTATTCCCCTCGGATCCGATGGAATCATTCTGATTATTAATAGTCCTGGACGGGTTCCCGTTCCCGTTCTTCATCTCAGGTTCCCCTCCTCCCCCTGCATTTCCAACATCGGCCCCGTCCTGCAGATCCCCCCGGCCCGGAGATCCGCGCTCTAATCCCGAATGCTTGTTTTCCTGCTGCTTTTCCCCCAGTATAGAATCCTCATTTGGGTCTCGATCCGGCTTCTTTAGTTCGGAAGGCGGGCTTGTGTTGAGAGTGGCGGCGCTGGCGACCTGAGCGGCCATAATACCCCCCTCTCTCGGCGAGTCAGTCACAATCAAACGCTAGCATTGAATATAAATAATTGTTTATAACCATTTATCCTTGTCCCGATTCATTCCCACCCCTTTCACCGGACCGAATCCGGTTGTCTCCTGATTCCGATGTGAAAATAATTGGACACGTAATAATAAACCTCAAGGATGCATAAACAGACATATATTCTGGGGGTTCTATTACTGAGCGAGAGTAGACGCAAGGAACGGAGCGAACCAGCACGAGGCTCCGCGAGATACAGCCATTTTACTGAGCCGTACAGGCAGAAGTAAAGTACGGATTGCGCACAGTGGGAACACGGAGTGGATTCGTTCATTTTACAATTGCATACGGGCACAAGAGTGGTTGCATTTGTAAAGTAATGTTTGGGTTTTAAATGTAACTATTCTCAAAACATGCATAATTTCTTTGTTCCATTCTATCGACAGTTTTTTAACAATTCAACATGCGACAGGCCAAGCAGGCACCTGATGATTGAGTGATTATGTTTCATGATTTGGAAGTCTGAATAATAATTACTATTAAATACATTGTTTCATTATGATGTATCCACGTTCAAGGAATATCGTTTGGTTGAAAGACTCCTGCTCTGGGCAAGGACTGAGGGGGTAGCATTTCACCAGTGTCGATGTGTCATCGTGTGCGAACTACGGAGCGCATACTATGGGATGAGGTCGCAAGAATGAATGAGGAAGTGAAAACAATTAATAAGATAGTCACACAAATCAGCTACAATCTGGTCACAGCATGTTCTAAATATCAAAATTCAGTTGAGCCTAAAATTAATATTAGCTCGGAATTTTAGAGGGAAAACCTTGCCTGAACGAGACTAATGCACCCTCTCACTAATTCCACGCCCTCTCCTTACCCACCCCCTCTCTCTCTCTCTCTCTCTCTCTCTCTCTCCTAACGGCAGCCGCGCAAGCAGAAACACTCCTCTTGTGAGTGTGGGGGATGGGCAGTGAACACAGCTTTCTCAGCCGCCAACATTGAACTACGCTGGCCAACCCTGACCTTGCCCTGAGGTGGGGAATCCCACTCACAACAAGAGTTAGTCATTTTTTAAATTAGCATTTTGCAGCTTGTTCTTTGAGCGTATCAAAATTCCTTGAGGGGTGGGGGGTGAATTGGGTTGTTGCATTTAAGCCATATTCTGATCAATGTGAGGTTAATCTACAGTCCCCCCATGTACACACACACACACAGTTGTAAAGGGAGAGCTAATGAAAAAGGCAGTAAGTGGCAGTCAGGAGGCACAATCACATGTATAAACATTGACAACGACAACACACTTCATGAATGATGGACTTTGCCCAGTACTCTAAAATTAACAAAATCCCTTGAGCAAGGCACTTAACCCTAATTTGCTCCAGGGTTGGCGTGCTACTATGGCTGATCCTGTAAAACAGTACATGTCGGTGCACCTATTCTGTCTATGTGAAAATAAAACATCTTATAGATTTGTATACCAGACAAGCAAAGTTACTTCTATGCTTGCTTCGAGGCAAGTAACACTGAAACATGCATGCTGTTCCGGACAACAGTGATCAAATCAAAAACTTTATTTGTCATATGCGCCGAATACAACAAGTGTTGACCTTACCGTGAAATGCTTACTTACAAGCCCTTAACCAACAGTGCAGTTCAAGAAGAGTTTACCAAATAAACTAAAGTAAAAAATAATAATAGAAAGTAACCATAAAAATAACGAGGCTATATACAGGAGGTACCGGTACCGAGTCAGTGTGAAGGTGACAGGTTAGTTGAGGTAATTTGTACATGTAGGTGGGGGTGAAGTGAATATGCATAGATAATCAACAACTAGTAGAAGCAGTGTACATGGGAGGGGGGGGGGGGGGGGGGGGGGGGGGTGTAAATAGTCCGATGCCGATTTTATTACTTGTTCAGCAGTCTTATGGCTTGGGGGTAAAAGCTGTTGAGGAGCCTTTTGGTCCGAGACTTGGCGCTCCGGTACCGCTTGTCGTGTGGTAGCAGAGAAAAGGGTGACTTGAGTCTCTGACAATTTTATGGGCTTTTCTCTGACACCGCCTATTATATAGGTCCTGGATGGCAAGAAGTTTGGCTCCAGTGGTGTACTGGGCCATACGCAGTACCCTCTGTAGCACCTTACGGTCAGATGCAGAGCAGTTGCCATAGCAGGCGGTGATGCAACTGTTCAGTATGCTCTCGATGGTGCAGCTGTAGAACCTTTTGAGGATCTGGGGACCCATGCCAAATCTTTTAAGTCTCCTGAGGGGGAAAAGGTTTTGTCGTGCCCTCTTCACGACTGTCTTGGTATGTTTGGACCATGATAGTTTGATGGTGATGTGGACACCAAGGAACTTGAAACTCTCAACCTGCTCCACTACACTGAGCTGTAGTCAATGAACAGCATTCTCACATAGGTGTTCCTTTTGTCCAGGTGGAAAAGGGTATTGTGGAGTGCGATTGCGTCATCTGTGGATCTGTTGGGGAGGTATGCAAATTTGAGTGGGTCTAGGGTGTCCGGGAGGATGCTGTTGATGTGAGCCATGACCAGCCTTTCAAAGCATTTCATGGCTACAGATGTGAGTGCTACGGGCGGTAATCATTTAGGCAGTTTACCTTCACTTCCTTGGCACAGGGACTATGGTGGTCTGCTTGAAACATGTAGGTATTACAGACTCTGTCAGGGAGAGGATTAAAATGTCAGTGAAGACACTTGTCAGTTGGTCCGCACATGCTTTGGGTACACGTCCTGGCAATCCATCTGGCCCAGCGGCTTTGTGAATGTTGACCTGTTTAAAGGTAAAGGTTTTGTTCACATTGGCTACTGAGAGCGTTATCACAGTCATCCAGAACAGCTGGTGCTCTCATGCATGCTTCAGTGTTGCTTGCCTTGAAGTGAGCATAAAAGGCATTTAGCTCAGCTGGTAGGCTCGCTGTCACTGGGCAGCTCGCGTCTGGGTTTCCCTTTGTAGTCCGTAATAGTTTTCAAGCCCTGCCACATCCGACGAGAGTCAGAGCCGGTGTAGTAGATACAATCTTAATCCTGTATTGATGCTTAGCTTGTTTGATGGTTTGTCTGGGGGTAAAGCTGGACTTCTTATAAGCATCCGGATTAGTCTCCCGCTCCTTGAAAGCGGCAGCTCTAGCCTTTAGCTCAATGCGGATGTTGCCTGTAATACATGGCTTCTGGTTGGGATATGTACAGTGCCTTGCGAAAGTATTCGGCCCCCTTGAACTTTGCGACCTTTTGCCACATTTCAGGCTTCAAACATAAAGATATAAAACTGTATTTTTTTGTGAAGAATCAACAACAAGTGGGACACAATCATGAAGTGGAACGACATTTATTGGATATTTCAAACTTTTTTAACAAATCAAAAACTGAAAAATTGGGCGTGCAAAATTATTCAGCCCCCTTAAGTTAATACTTTGTAGCGCCACCTTTTGCTGCGATTACAGCTGTAAGTCGCTTGGGGTATGTCTCTATCAGTTTTGCACATCGAGAGACTGACATTTTTTCCCATTCCTCCTTGCAAAACAGCTCGAGCTCAGTGAGGTTGGATGGAGAGCATTTGTGAACAGCAGTTTTCAGTTCTTTCCACAGATTCTCGATTGGATTCAGGTCTGGACTTTGACTTGGCCATTCTAACACCTGGATATGTTTATTTTTGAACCATTCCATTGTAGATTTTGCTTTATGTTTTGGATCATTGTCTTGTTGGAAGACAAATCTCCGTCCCAGTCTCAGGTCTTTTGCAGACTCCATCAGGTTTTCTTCCAGAATGGTCCTGTATTTGGCTCCATCCATCTTCCCCTCAATTTTAACCACCTTCCCTGTCCCTGCTGAAGAAAAGCAGGCCCAAACCATGATGCTGCCACCACCATGTTTGACAGTGGGGATGGTGTGTTCAGCTGTGTTGCTTTTACGCCAAACATAACGTTTTGCATTGTTGCCAAAAAGTTCAATTTTGGTTTCATCTGACCAGAGCACCTTCTTCCACATGTTTGGTGTGTCTCCCAGGTGGCTTGTGGCAAACTTTAAACAACACTTTTTATGGATATCTTTAAGAAATGGCTTTCTTCTTGCCACTCTTCCATAAAGGCCAGATTTGTGCAATATACGACTGATTGTTGTCCTATGGACAGAGTCTCCCACTTCAGCTGTAGATCTCTGCAGTTCATCCAGAGTGATCATGGGCCTCTTGGCTGCATCTCTGATCAGTCTTCTCCTTGTATGAGCTGAAAGTTCAGAGGGACGGCCAGGTCTTGGTAGATTTGCAGTGGTCTGATACTCCTTCCATTTCAATATTATCGCTTGCACAGTGCTCCTTGGGATGTTTAAAGCTTGGGAAATCTTTTTGTATCCAAATCCGGCTTTAAACTTCTTCACAAGAGTATCTCGGACCTGCCTGGTGTGTTCCTTGTTCTTCATGATGCTCTCTGCGCTTTTAACGGACCTCTGAGACTATCACAGTGCAGGTGCATTTATACGGAGACTTGATTACACACAGGTGGATTGTATTTATCATCATTAGTCATTTAGGTCAACATTGGATCATTCAGAGATCCTCACTGAACTTCTGGAGAGAGTTTGCTGCACTGAAAGTAAAGGGGCTGAATAATTTTGCACGCCCAATTTTTAAGTTTTTGTTTGTTAAAAAAGTTTGAAATATCCAATAAATGTCGTTCCACTTCATAATTGTGTCCCACTTGTTGTTGATTCTTCACAAAAAAATACAGTTTTATATCTTTATGTTTGAAGCCTGAAATGTGGCTAAAGGTCGCAAAGTTCAAGGGGGCCGAATACTTTCGCAAGGCACTGTATGTAAAGTCACTGTGGGGACGACGTCGTCGATGTACTTATTGATGAAGCAGATGACTGAGGTGGTGTACTCTTCAATGCCATTGGATGAATCCCGGGAAACATATTCCAGTCTGTGCTAGCAAAACAGTCCTGTAGTGTAAGCATCCGTGTTATCTGACCACTTCCGTATTGAGCGAGTCATTGGTACTTCCTGCTTTAGTTTTTGTTTGTAAGCAGGAATCAGGAGGATATAATTATGGTCAGATTTGACAAATAGAGGGCGGGGGAGAGCTTTGTATGCATCTTTGTGTGTGGAGTAAAGGTGGTCTAGGATTTTTTTCCCTCTGTTTGCACATGTGACATGCTGGTAAAAATTTGGTAAAACCGATTTAAGTTGGCCTGCATCAAAGTCCCCGGCCACTAGGAGTGCCGCTTCTGGGTGTACATTTTCTTCATTGCTTATGGCCTTATGGAGTTGGTTCAGTGCGTTCTTAGTGCCAGCTTCATTCTGTGGTGGTAAATAGACAGCTACGAATAATATAGATGAGAACTGTCTTGGTAGATAGAGTACCTTATAATATGCTGTAGACCACACTACCTCAGGCAAGCAAGGCGAGGGTCTATTCCAGTAAAGCAGTATATCCTACTCGTCGGACTCATTAAAGGAAAAAAAGTTTCTTGCAGCCCGCGGTGAGTAATTGCTTTTCTGATGTCTAGAAGTTATTTTCGGTCATCACGCTCCCCGCAGCCAATGTGAGTAAGACCATTCAAATAGGTCAATATTCACAAGGCCGCAGGGCCAGACAGATTACAGGATGTGTACTCCGTGCATGCGCTGACCTGACATTTTTAACCTCTCCCTTTCTGAGTCTGTAATACCTACATGTTTCAAGCAGACCACCATAGTCCCTGTGCCCAAGAACACTAAGGTAACCTGCCTAAATGACTACTGACCCGTAGCACTCACATCTGTAGCAATGAAGTGCTTTGAAAGGCTGGTCATGGCTCACACCAACACCATTATCCCAGAAACCCTAGACCCACTCCAATTTGCATACCGCTTCAACAGGTCCACAGATGATGCAATCTCTATTGCACTCCACACTGCCCTTTCCCACCTGGACAAAAGGAACACCTATGTGAGAATGCTATTAATTGACAACAACTCAGCGTTCAACATCATAGTGCCCTCAAAGTTCACTAAGCTAAGGACCCTGGGACTGAACACCTCCCTCTGCAACTGGATCCTGGAATTCCTGATGGGCCGCCCCCAGGTGGTAAGGGTAGGTAACAACACATCCGCCACACTGATCCTCAACATGTGGGCCCCCTCAGGGGTGCGTGCTCAGTCCCCTCCTGTACTCCCTGTTCACTCATGACTGCACGGCCAGGCATGACTCCAACATCATCATTAAGTTTGCTGATGACACAACAGTGGTAGGCCTGATCACCGACAACGACGATACAGCCTATATGGAAGAGGTCAGAAACCTAACCGTGTGGTGCCGGGACAACAACCTCTTCCTCAACGTGATCAAGACAAAGGAGATGATTATGGACTACAGGAAAAGGAGCACGCCCCCATTCTCATTGACAGGGCTGTAGTGGAACAGGTTGAGAGCTTCAAGTTCCTTGGTGTCCACATCAACAAACTAACATGGTCCAAGCACACCAAGACAGTCATAAAGAGGACACGACAAAACCTATTCCCCCTCAGGAGACTGAAAATATTTGGCATGGGTCCTCAGATCCTCAAAAGGTTCTACAGCTGCACCATTGAGAGTATCCTGACAGGTTGCATCACTGCATGGTATGGCAACTGCTCGGCCTCCGTTCGCAAGGCACTACAAAGGGTAGTGCGTACGGCCCAGTACATCACTGGAGCCAAGCTTCCTGCCATCCAGGACCTCTATAGCAGGCGGTGTCAGAGGAAGGCCCTAAGAATTGTCAAAGACTCCAGCCACCCTAGTCATAGACTGTTCTCTCTGCTACCGCACGGCAGGAGGTACCAGAGTGCAAAGTCTAGATCCAAGAGGCTTCTAAACAGCTTCTACCCCCAAGCCATAAGATCTAATCAAATGGCTACACAGCCTATTTGCACTGCCCCCCCCCCCCCCCCCCCCCCCCCCCCCCCCCCCCCCCCCCCCCCCCCCCCCCCCTCCCTTACGCCGCTGCTACTCTCTGTTATTATCTATGCATAGTCACTTTAATAACTCTACCTACATGTACATATTACTTAAGACTAACCGGTGCCCCCTCTATATAGTCTCGCTATTGTTATTTTACTGCTGCTCTTGAATTATTTGTTACTTTTATTTCTTATATTTTGAGGTATTTTTCTTAAAACTGCATTGTTGGTTAAGGGCTTATAAGTAAGCATTTCACTATTGTATTCGGCGCATGTAACAAATAACATTTGATTTGATTATATTGGCAGTCGGGATATGACCTTTCAAGGTACTACAGTCTGCCATTATTTTCCCAATGTTAGCACCATCTGTGTCTACATCCCCAACTGACATGAGAAGAGGCATCTATATAGGAGGTCCATACTAAATATCAATCTTAAACAGCAATTTTTAATACCAGGGAATAATAGCAGAAAAACCTGGAAGGATTTTGACCTTTCACTAAGGACAAAAGGTCTCAGAGGAGAGATGGAAATAATTGTCCACGTTCTCTCAAAGCCACTATACTGTTAATACATAAGACATGCAGGGCCTTCCCATCCAAGAGAACAGACACAGGGCCAGTTGTGCAGAAACACAGATTTACTGTGGCTTCCTCTCCCCTCCTGACTTAGTTTTTTTTGTTACTTTGGCCACCTGTAAAAGCTGGAGTATAATTTTTTAAGGGATCTTGGGAAGGGGATTTGGATACACTGGTGCCATCTCCTGGTCAGAAAGAAACTTAAACCAAATAAGTTTGTACAAATACAGTACCCAAGATCTCCTATTTATACTTAACAAAAATATAAAATGCAACATTTAAAGTGTTGGTTTCATGAGCTGAAATAAAAGATCCCAGAATCTTTCCATACGCACAAAAAAGCTTATTTCTTTCAAATCTTGTGCACAAATTTGTTTACATCCCTGTAAAATAACATTTCTCCTTTGCCAAGATAATCCACCACCTCAACAGGTGTGGCCTAAGCCGATTAAACAGCATGCTCATTACATGGGTGCACTTTGTGCTGGGGACAATAAATGGTCACCCTAAAATGTGCATTTGTCACAACACAATGCCACAGATGTCTCAAGTGTTGAAGGAGTGTGCAATTGGCATGCTGACTACAGGAATATCCACCAGAGCTGTTGCCAGAGAATTTCATGTTCAGTTCTCAACCATAAGCCGCCTCCAACGTTGTTTTAGAGAATTTGGCAGTACGTCCAACCGGCCTCACAAGCACAGACCACGTGTAACCACGCCAACCCAGGACCTCCACATCCGGCTTCTTCACCTACAGGGATCGTCTGAGACCAGCCACCCGGACAGCTGATGCAACTGAGGAGTATTTATGTCCGTAATAAAGCCTGTTTGTGGGGGAAAAAATAATTCCAATTGGCTGGGCCTGGCTTTCAAGTGTGTGGGCAGGCCCACCCATGGCTGCGGCCCTCCCCAGTCATGTGAAATCCATAGATTTGGGCCTAATTAATTTATTTCAATTGACTGATTTCCTTATATGAACTGTAACTCAGTAATATCTTTGAAATTGTTGCATGCTGCCTTTATATTTTTGTTCAGTACACATAACTTTAAATAAAGGTATATTGTCACATTAGGCCAGAGTTATGCTTGGTCCAGTCTCCTTCACCAGCCATGTGTTTTAATCAAATCAAATTTCGGGAAGCTATTTGATTACCTTTTCGGGAATCTTCTGGCTGGGGGTAGAAGCCGGTGCCTTTTGGACCTCGACTTGGTGCTCCAGTACCACTTGCCGTGTGGTAGCAGAGAGACAGTTGCAGAGGGAGGTGTTTAGTCTCAGGGTCCGTCCTTAGTGATGAGCTTTGGGGGCACTATGGTGTTGAATGCTGAACTGTAGTCAATGAATAGCATTCTCACATAGGTGTTCCTTTTGTCCAGGTGGAAAATGGCAATGTGGAGTGCAATTGAGATTGGGGTAGTATGCAAATTGGAGTGGGTCTAGGGTTTCTGGGATAATGGTGTTGATGTGAGCCATGACCAGCCTTTCAAAGCCCTTCATTGCTACAGACGTGAGTGTTACGGGTCGGTAATCATTTAGGCAGGTTACCTTAGTGTTCTTGGGCACAGAGACCATGATGGTCTGCTTTAAACATGTTGGTATTACAGACTAGGTCAGGGACAAGTTGAAAATGTCAGTGAAGACTGCCAGTTGGTCAGCGCATGCTCAGAGTACACGTTCTGGTAATCTATCTGGCCCTGCGGCCTTGTGAATGTTGACCTGTTTAAGAACAGCTGATGCTCTCATACATGCTTCAGTGTTGCTTGCCTCGAAGCACACACAGAAGTTATTTAGCTCGTCTGGTAGGCTTTTGTCACTGGGAAGCTCACGACTGTGCTTCTCTTTGTAGTCCATAATAGTTTGCAAGCCCTGCCACATCCAACAAGCATCAGAGCCGGTGTAGTACGATTCAATCTTAGTCCTGTATTGATGCTTTGCCTGTTTGATGGTTCGTTAGAGGGCATAACGGGATTTCTTATAAGCTTCCGGGTTGGAGTCCCACTCCTTGAAAGTGGCAGCTCTACCCTTTAGCTCAGTGCGGATGTTGCCTGTAATCCATGGTTGGGGTATGTATGTACAGTCACTGTGGTGACAACGTCATCGATGCACTTATTGATGACTCTAAGTAGGGTTAGTTTTGACTGCCAATATCCTGACAGTGTATTGTTTTTACATGGAATAAAGGTTAACAAGAAAGCAATTCTCCATGGATAAAACATATCAACATTAATCTATTTATTGGTTTCCCAACAAGCCTCTGGACACTGCTGTTTTCTGAGCATATGACGGTCAAGATTACTTCTACCTTTCTAGATGTACAGCAGCATTCGTTCCATTTTAGCTACATCTTTGAAAGGTTGGCAGACAACAAATCAGGACAGTGTGACTAATACTTTGGAGATAGAACTCCATTCCATGTTTTGAAAACAGCTCTACTCTATGAGCTAGGTGATTTACCAAGGTGGTTATAAGTGTATATTTGAAACCTCTATCATTTTACATTTTTAAAGCGAGCATCCAAATCAGGACTGGTTAAGAATCTTGCCTACTATGTTGCACACGTCTATTGTTTTAATCCGCCTGTGAGCTTCTTTCTGTTGGCTATCAGCTGCCACCTTTGGAGAACAAAAGGTACCTGAATAGATTCAGGAGAAAAATGAAGGGAACAGCTGCATCCAGGGACCAGTACCTATGCTGCTGATCTGACTCAAGCTCCAATCTGAATTCTCCCTCTGCCTCATCTAAATGTGTCACAGGTCTGGGGTAGATAGGGAGATAATGCTCAGTTTGAGATAGTCCACCTCACCCTCTCCTGGTCTGCACCTATTACACAGAGCTATAGGTCCACACAAACACACAAGAGGGCACATCTGTAAATGTCTGTTGTACATGCATGTAAGACCAACTCTTCAAACTTTATTCATTTAAAAAACACTTATTAACAGTTGATTTTTCTGATCTGCAAAGGGATTCATACCCAATGTACAGACTGAAGGGCTGACCAAACTGCCCTCACACACCAGGGTATTTCTCATTACAAAATGTAAATAACTTTCTGTAGTCCAGAGCTCCTGGATTTGTCCATCTTTTTCACTGGAAGAATAAGAGATGAGCATTTGCATCCAACTAAACAACACACTGTAGTCCGTACTAACACTGGAATTATACAGTGCCGTGCGAAAGTATTCGGCCCCCTTGAACTTTGCGACCTTTTGCCACATTTCAGGCTTCAAACATAAAGATATAAAACTGTATTTTTTTGTGAAGAATCAACAACAAGTGGGACACAATCATGAAGTGGAACGACATTTATTGGATATTTCAAACTTTTTTAACAAATCAAAAACTGAAAAATTGGGCGTGCAAAATTATTCAGCCCCCTTAAGTTAATTTGTAGCGCCACCTTTTGCTGCGATTACAGCTGTAAGTCGCTTGGGGTATGTCTCTATCAGTTTTGCACATCGAGAGACTGACATTTTTTCCCATTCCTCCTTGCAAAACAGCTCGAGCTCAGTGAGGTTGGATAGAGAGCATTTGTGAACAGCAGTTTTCAGTTCTTTCCACAGATTCTCAATTGGATTCAGGTCTGGACTTTGACTTGGCCATTCTAACGCCTGGATATGTTTATTTTTGAACACTTCCATTGTAGATTTTGCTTTATGTTTTGGATCATTGTCTTGTTGGAAGACAAATCTCCGTCCCAGTCTCAGGTCTTTTGCAGACTCCATCAGGTTTTCTTCCAGAATGGTCCTGTATTTGGCTCCATCCATCTTCCCCTCAATTTTAACCACCTTCCCTGTCCCTGCTGAAGAAAAGCAGGCCCAAACCATGATGCTGCCACCACCATGTTTGACAGTGGGGATGGTGTGTTCAGCTGTGTTGCTTTTACGCCAAACATAACGTTTTGCATTGTTGCCAAAAAGTTCAATTTTGGTTTCATCTGACCAGAGCACCTTCTTCCACATGTTTGGTGTGTCTCCCAGGTGGCTTGTGGCAAACTTTAAACAACACTTTTTATGGATATCTTTAAGAAATGGCTTTCTTCTTGCCACTCTTCCATAAAGGCCAGATTTGTGCAATATACGACTGAATGTTGTCCTATGGACAGAGTCTCCCACCTCAGCTGTAGATCTCTGCAGTTCATCCAGAGTGATCATGGGCCTCTTGGCTGCATCTCTGATCAGTCTTCTCCTTGTATGAGCTGAAAGTTTAGAGGGACGGCCAGGTCTTGGTAGATTTGCAGTGGTCTGATACTCCTTCCATTTCAATATTATCGCTTACACAGTGCTCCTTGGGATGTTTAAAGCTTGGGAAATCTTTTTGTATCCAAATCTGGCTTTAAACTTCTTCACAACAGTATCTCGGACCTGCCTGGTGTGTTCCTTGTTCTTCATGATGCTCTCTGCGCTTTTAACGGACCTCTGAGACTATCACAGTGCAGGTGCATTTATACGGAGACTTGATTACACACAGGTGGATTGTATTTATCATCATTAGTAATTTAGGTCAACATTGGATCATTCAGAGATCCTCACTGAACTTCTGGAGAGAGTTTGCTGCACTGAAAGTAAAGGGGCTGAATAATTTTGCACGCCCAATTTTTCAGTTTTTGATTTGTTAAAAAAGTTTGAAATATCCAATAAATGTCGTTCCACTTCATGATTGTGTCCCACTTGTTGTTGATTCTTCACAAAAAAATACAGTTTTATATCTTTATGTTTGAAGCCTGAAATGTGGCAAAAGGTCGCAAAGTTCAAGGGGGCCGAATACTTTCGCACGGCACTGTAACCCAGCCACAAAGCCAAGGATATATCAATTCAAATTCTTAACCCAGACTGATCTAATTCTTGGATTGTGGGGTAAGAAGCAGTTGGTTTGGATTATGTTTGCAGTCTGATGCTTCTAACCCTTTCTCTCCTCTATATAACCAGAACCAGCCATATCAAGCTAAAAGAGTGAACATTTACGTGTTCAGGAAAAGAGGAAAAGAAGAATAGCATTTGCTGCGTTTGACACACCACTTCCACTGGACAAATGTACTGTCAGTCCTTTGCTGGCACAGTGCAAGCAACATGGAGGTCAGCAGCATCCATTGATTGGTGTCTGGTGATTTACAGATCCATCACCACCTCCTCCAGTCTTTTCACCATCTCCAACATACCTCTCTTGCACTCCTAGAGTTCTAGGGGTAAAATTTAAGAAAATCTAATCAAAATTATATTTGTCACATGCACCGTAAACAACAAGTGTAGACTAACAGTGAAATCCTTAGGAGTGTAGACCAGTCATCTATGGTAGGCAACACTCTACAGGCAGATCTGGTAAGAACAGAACACACTATTCAAACCCAAATAATTGTCATCACTTGCTGAGAGACTGCTTAAAAAAATAAGATCCAAATGCAACAGTTAGTATCACAATATAAAATCCTTTCTGGGTAACTATTAAGTACCTTACTGAGATTGTTTATTTTTTTTACAATTTTTAAATAAAAACAAAAATAGATTCTTAGCAAATATCAATTTCTCAAGCAAGAATTTTGCGAGGACTGTCTGGTAGTGGTCTAAGTGGGGAGGGGAAAACGGAAAACTAGCTGCTATTGGCCTATTTAAGTGATAATGCCCGAGAAGCCGGTGTTTGGATTAATGATAATGGTGCCGGAGGAGATGGCTACCTTTTTACGGTCCCCTAACCAATTGTGCCATTGTGTGGGTTTTTTCCCGTTATTTGTCACTTATTTTGTACATCATGTTTCTGCCACCATCTCTTATGACCGAAAAGAGCTTCTAGATTTCAGGACAGCGATTACCCACCCGTACTTCAAGATTTTTTTATTTAACGAGTCGGACGCAACGGATTTACTCCAGACACCCGACAAGGCCCTCATCCCCGTCATTCGCAGGAGAAAGAGACAGAGATATCAGGGACGTAGGTCTGGGTGACTTGGAAGGATCAGACGGCGAGTGGGTAATCTGCCTTTACCATCAATCCTATTAGCCAACATACAAACACTGGATAGTAAAATAGACGAACTACGAGCACGCAGGATAGAACAGCCGCCTCTGGTTAGACAAGGGGTGGCGGTCTATGTACATTTGTAAACAACAGCTGGTGCACGAAATTTAAGGAAATCTGGAGGTTTTGCTCACCTGAAGTAGAGCCTTGTCATAAGCCGTAGACCACACTATTTACCAAGAGAGTTTACATCTATATTTTTCATAGCTGTCTATATACCACCACAAACCAATGCTGGCACTAAGACCGCACTCAATGAGCTGTATATTGCCTTCAGCAAACAGGAAAACGCTCATCCAGAGGCGGAGTCTGGGACTTTAATGCAGGGACACTTAAATCCGTTTTACCTCATTTCTACCAGCATGTTAATGTGCAACCAGAGGTGGAGGGGGACTCTAGACAACCTTTACTCCACACAGAGACGCATACAAAGCTCTCCCTCGCACGCCATTTGGCAAATCTGACCATAATTCTATCCTCCTGATTCATGCTTACAAGCAAAAATTAAAGCAGGATGCACCAGTGACTCGGTCAATAGAAAAGTGGTCAGATGAAGCAGATAATTACCTACAGGACTGTTTTGCTAGCACAGACTGGAATATGTTCCGGGATTCTTCCAATGGCATTGAGGAGTACACCACATCAGTCACTGGTTTCATCAATAAGTGCATCGATGACATTGTCACCACAGTGACTGTATGTACATATCCTAACCAGAAGCCATGCATTACAGGCAACATCCACACTGAGCTAATGAGTACAGCTGCCGCTTTCAAGAAGCTTATAAGAAATCCTGCTATGCCCTCCGACGAACCATCAAACAGGCAAAGTATCAATACAGTACTAAGATTGAATCGTACAGGGCTTGCAAACTATTACAGACTACAAAGGGAAGCACAGCCGCGAGCTGCCCAGTGACACGACCATACCAGACGAGCTAAATTACTTTATGCTCGCTTCGAGGCAAGTAACACTGAAACGTATGAGAGAATCAGCTGTTCCGGACGACTGTGTGATCACGCTCTCGCAGCCAATGTGAGTAAGACCTTTAAACAGGTCAACATTCACAAAGCCGCTGGGCCAGACAGATTACCAGGACGGTAATCTGAGCATGCGAGCATGCAACCTGTGCCTGATTGAGTCTGTAATACCAACATGTTTCAAGCAGACCACCATAGTCCCTGTGCCCAAGAACACTAAGGTAACCTGCCTAAATGACTACCGACACTCACACTCACATCTGTAGCGATGAAGTGCTTTGAAAGGCTGGTCATGGCTCACATCAAACAGATCCACAGATGATGCAATCTATAATGCACTCCACACTGCCCTTTCCCACCTGGACAAAAGGAACACCTATGTGAGAATGATCTTCATTGACTACAGCTCAGCGTTCAACACCAAAGCTCATCAGATCTAAGCTAAGGACCCTGGGACTAAACACCTCCCTCTGCAACTGAATCCTGGACTTCCCGACGGGCCACACCAAGATGGTAAGGGTAGGTAGGTAACAACACATCCGCCACGCTGATCCTCAACATGGGGGCAACTCAGTGGTGCGTGCGCAGTCCCCTCCTGTACTCCCTGTTCGCTCATGACTGCATGGCCAGGCACGACTCCAAGAACATCATTAAGTTTGCTGATGACACAACAGTGGGAGGCCTGATCAATGACGAGACTGACCTCACAGGCTGAGACCTGGCCGTGTGGTGCCAGGACAACAACCTCTCCCTCAACGTGATCAAGACAAAAGGAGATGATTTTGGACTACAAGAAAAGGAGGACCGAGCACGCCCCGATTCTCATCGACAGGGCTATCGTGGAGCAGGTTGAGAGCTTCAAGTTCCTTGGTGTCCACATCACCAAAAAACTATCATGGTCCAAACACACCAAGACAGTCATAAAGAGGGCACGACAAAGCCTATTCCCCTTCAGGAGACTGAAAAGAATTGGCATGGGTCCTCAGATCCTCAAAAAGTTATACAACTGCACCAGTGAGAGAATCACTGCCTGGTATGGCAACTGCTCGGCCTCTGACCGCAAGGCACTACAGAGGATAGTGCATACGGCCAAGTACATCACTGGGGCCACTGCAGAATGCTGTGGTAGCCATGCTGGTTAAGTGTGCCTTGAATTCTAAATAAACCACAGTGTCACCAGCAATGCACCCATTACACCACCATACCTTCTCTTCCATGCTTCATGGTGGGAACCATCCGTTCACCTACTCTGCGTCTCACAAAGACACGGCAGTTGGAACCAAACATCTCAAACCAGACCAAAGGATAGATTTACACCAGTCTAATGTCCATTGCTCGTGTTTCTTGGCCCAAGCAAGGCTCTTCTTATTGATGTCCTTTATTAGTGGTTTCTTTGCAGCAATTCAAACATGAAGGCCTGATTCACGCATTCTCCCCTGAACAGTTGATATTGAGATGTGTCTGTTACTTGAACACTATGAAGCATTTATTTGGGCTGCAATCTGAGGCTGGTAACTCTAATGAACTTATCCTCAGCAGCAGAGGTAACTCTGGGTCTTCGTTTCCTGTGGCAGTCCTCATGAGAGCCAGTTTCATCATATCGCTTTTTTTCCTTTTACCTTTATTTAACTAGGCAAGTCAGTTAAGAACAAATTCTTATTTTCAATGACGGCCTAGGAACAGTGGTGTTTTTTGGTTTTCACGACTGCACTTAAAGAAACTTTCAAAGTTTCTTAATTTTTCAAGATTTACTGACCTTTATGTCTTAAAGTAATGGTGGACTGTCATTTCTCTTTGCTTATTTGAGCAGTTCTTGCCATACTATGGACTTGGCCTTTTACCAAATAGGGCTATCTTCTGTATACCACCCCTACCTTGTCACAACACAACTGATTGGCTCAAATGCATTAAGGGGGGAAGAAATTCCACACATTTACTTTTAACAAGGTACAACTGTTAATTGAAGTGCATTACAGGTGACTACCTCATGAAGCTGGTTGGACCGCAGAGTTAAGGAAAAGCAGCCAAAGTGCTTCAAAACTGTTGGAAAAGAATTCCAGGTGAAGCTGGCTGAGGGAATGCCAAGAGTGTGCAAAGCTGTCATCAAGGCAAAGGGTGGCTACTTTGAAGAATCTCAAATATATTTTGATTTGTTTAACACTTTTTTAGTTACTACATGATTCCATGTGTGTTATTTCATTGTTTGTCATCACTAACATTCTACAATGCAGAAAATAGTAAAAATAAAGGAAAACCCTTGAATGAGTAGGTGTCCAAACTTTTGACTGGTACCGTATGTATGTATATACACTGCTCAAAAAAATAAAGGGAACACTTAAACAACACAATGTAACTCCAAGTCAATCACACTTCTGTGAAATCAAACTGTCCACTTAGGAAGCAACACTGATTGACAATAAATTTCACATGCTGTTGTGCAAATGGAATAGACAACAGGTGGAAATTACAGGCAATTAGCAAGACACCCCCAATAAAGGAGTGGTTCTGCAGGTGGTGACCACAGTGTGTGACAGTGGTCTCAGATCCTATGCTTCCTGGCTGATGTTTTGGTCACTTTTGAATGCTGGCGGTGCATTCACTCTAGTGGTAGCATGAGACGGAGTCTACAACCCACACAAGTGGCTCAGGTAGTGCAGCTCATCCAGGATGGCACATCAATGCGAGCTGTGGCAAGAAGGTTTGCTGTGTCTGACAGCGTAGTGTCCAGAGCATGGAGGCGCTACCAGGAGACAGGCCAGTACATCAGGAGACGTGGAGGAGGCCGTAGGAGGACAACAACCCAGCAGCAGGACCGCTACCTCCGCCTTTGTGCAAGGAGGAGCAGGAGGAGCACTGCCAGAGCCCTGCAAAATGACCTCCAGCAGACCACAAATGTGCATGTGTCTGCTCAAACGGTCAGAAACAGACTCCATGAGGGTGGTAATGAGGGCCCGACGTCCACAGGTGGGGGTTGTGCTTACAGCCCAACACCGTGCAGGACGTTTGGCATTTGCCAGAGAACACCAAGATTGGCAAATTTGCCACTGGCGCCCTTATGCTCTTCACAGATGAAAGCAGGTTCACACTGAGCACATGTGACAGACGTGACAGAGTCTGGAGACGCCGTGGAGAACGTTCTGCTGCCTGCAACATCCAGCATGACCGGTTTGGCGGTGGGTCAGTCATGGTGTGGGGTGGCATTTCTTTGGGGGGCCGCACAGCCCTCCATGTGCTCGCCAGAGGTAGCCTGACTGCCATTAGGTACCGAGATGAGATTCTCAGACCCCTTTGTGAGATCATATGCTGGTGCGGTTGGCCCTGAGTTCCTCCTAATGCAAGACAATGCTAGACCTCATGTGGCTGGAGTATGTCAGCAGTTCCTGCAAGAGGAAGGCATTGATGCTATGGACTGGCCCGCCCGTTCCCCAGACCTGAATCCAATTGAGCACATCTGGGACATCATGTCTTGCTCCATCCACCAACGCCACGTTGCACCAGACTGTCCAGGAGTTGGCAGATGCTTTCCAGGTCTGGAAGGAGATCCCTCAGGAGACCATCTGCCACCTCATCAGGAGCATGCCCAGGCGTTGTAGGGAGGTCATACAGGAACGTGGAGGCCACACACACTACGGAGCCTCATTTTGACTTGTTTTAAGGACATTACATAAAAGTTGGATCAGCCTGTAGTGTGGTTTTCCACTTTAATTTTGAGTGTGACTCCAAATCCAGACCTCCATGGGTTGATAAATTTGATTTCCATTGATAATTTGTGTGATTTTGTTGTCAGCACATTCAACTATGTAAAGAAAAAAGTATTTAATAAGAATATTTCATTCATTCAGATCTAGGATGTGTTATTTTAGTGTTCCCTTTATTTTTTTGAGCAATATATATATATATATATATATATATATATATATATATATATATATATATATATATATAAAATGTAAATAACACGCAGGAATATTTTGTTTTGGACTGAGCTGGGCCTTTAAAACCTTTTACATTTCAAATTGCTTTGTTTCATAGGTTGAGCATGTGAAATAGACTGGTTTAATAACAAACACATAAATCAAAATAGCAGCTGTGAGTAAAGGATACAAGGTGAACTGAAAGTCTGCTGCCACAGTGGCTGACATCATTGCATGCCAGATTCCTCTCCTCCAGGTCTCCGAAGCAGCAGCCGTTGGCTTTGTCCACTGTCCACAGGACCTGCGTCATACTCTCCCTGTCCTGGAGATAGAGCAAAGTGCAGGATGTCAATGGGTTAAGTGGCAAAAAATGTAAACGCAAGCTTCATCCTCCAGTTTGAGACTACAGTGTTTTCCCTTACCTTCTAAAATGGACCAGTATTTATTATGAGTTTAGACAAAGTGTTGTCAAGGTTGTGTTCACTAGTAGGCACGAAGTGGAATAAAAATATCTGAAACGGAGGTACTGAACTTTATGTCCCATAATAAATATGACCCAGAACCAGCAGATGCCCAAGAACCAGTGAACTTCTAAAAGGTAGCAGCAAAGTCTCACCTGCACATTGAGAGGCACAAAAGAGACAAGGCCGTAGTCTTGTATGACAAATGACCCCTGCGAATTTCTCATTTAGTTTGAAGAACTTCCTAAAGAAAGGGTCCGCAGCCAAGTGATCCAGCAGATATGTCAGGTCCATAACATCTGTGTAGAAGTCCAGGTTGAAAGCTATCCCAGAGACAAAGGGCAAAAAATAACTAAATCCCCCAGCTAAAGACAAACTGTCAAATCAAACACTTCGGAGTGAAACTGTGGGAATATAGCCATACAAAGCCCATATTCATCATCACTCAGGACGTCTCATCAAATCAAATGTTATTGGTCACATATGCTAACCATGTGTCTCACCCAGTTTGCTGTACTGCTCGATGAGGTCCATCTTGGAGAGGATGTTGACGTGGGGTAGCTCCACGTGTAGCATGGTGGACAGGTGCACAAGACCTAGATGAACGTAGCTGGGTCAACGCAGTAATGAGAGTCCACAAGGTGTACTGCAGTCAGCTGAGTGTTTAAAGAGGGAGTGTTAGTGAGAGAGTGCAGGGATTCAATTATCTGGCTCAGGTTATCCCGGTGGAACGAGTTTGCACCTGGTGAAATGTGATGACATTCATTTTTGAAACTGGCTGCCCCCTCGGAAGTGCCCTGTTCAAAGCCTAGGCTAGATTATAAAGCATGTGGAGTAATGAGTTGGCTTCTACTTTTATTAAAAGCAAAAGTGATTGATTTTAATAAAAACGCTTTATCTGCCTTCCCAATGAAAACTAGTTTGAAAATTCAAACATATTTTATGGAAAGGGATGCGTTTCTGAACAATGAACCATGCTGTTCGATTTGAGAAGGGCGCTCCTCCCTCACCAATTTTGCCCGTTAATGTCACAGGCCATTGACTGGTGCAATGCTGCTCAAGTTATTAGAACTCGCTCAGTGATATGAGCACAACCTCTAGGCCCTATGACTGAACACTAATAAAGCACAAGCCCATAAAACACCAATACAAATAGCTAGGCCTACTTGTCAACGCCCCAAATTCTCCATCAATACAGCAAACAATACATTTCTTAAATTAGGCTAAATTGTTAGCGGAGTTGAGTTTGGATAACTTTCGCTAGCAACAACAACATCCGCCTCGATTAAAGAGAACGGAGATGAGCGTTCATCAGCTATTATGGGCCAAGCGCAGGGTTTCCCAAACTCGGTCCTCGGGACCCCAAGGAGTGCACGTTTTGGGTTTTGCCATAACACTACACAACTGATTCTAAAAATCAGCAGGCTTTGAAAAAAATATCAACGAATCATCAGGATTTGTATCGGCTGTGTAGTGTTCAAAAACCAAAACGTGCACTCCTTGGGATCCCGACGTGGACTGAGCGGGTATAATATGTGGAATGTTCCAACAACTTCGTAAATAACAAGGTGGCCAACAAACAACGCAAAGTTGTATAGCGGCAGCGTAGAATACCAGGTAGGGAGCGGTAAACTTTGTTGAGTTTTTCCACACACCACGTTTTTTCCAAAAGATGTCGGTCCTCACTGGTAGCCTATGGACAAACAATAATAATAAGTTACGTGGTGAGTTGACGCCTATTCGGCAGCTAGTTAGCTAGGTGGATTGATCATGCTACTTTTGTATGCGTTTGTTGGCATCCTTGTTATATACGAAGTGTTTTAACAGATTCCTGATGGAACGTTCCACAAATTATACCTACCATGGGAAATATAGATACGTGTAAACATATTTTACGGACTAACATCTTTAAATTAATATGCACATTTTTATACATTTGCTAGTTAACACCAGTGGTGGAAAAAAGTACACAATTGTCAAACTTTAATAAAAGTAAAGACACCTTAATAGAAAATGAAGTAACAACGTTACTACTTGAGTAAGTCTTAAAGTATTTGATTTAAATATACTTCAAAAGTGAATTGCTAAAATACTTTATCAAAAGTAATTAAGTTCCGTTTAGTAAACAAACCAGATAGCGCATTGTTTTTTTTTTCTTTAGGAATGTAGTGAAGTAAAACGTGTCAAATCTAAAGTACCGATACCAGCCAAAACTATAAGTAGTACTTTAAAGTAATGTTACTCTATAACACTGTGCATTGAATGCTATTCTAACCAATGTCATGCGTAGTGATGATGCGCTAGCTAGCTATTCATATTGCAGCAAGCTTGCTAATTAGCAGCGTAGTAAAAGTATCAAGATAATAAGCTAAAATAACAAGCAAAGTGCTACTCAAAAGACATAAGAACAAATGTGTTGTAAATGTTACTGCACGAGTGAAATGTACTAACCAGCACTAACTTCGCCACCTGCCGCCGTTAAATTTGGTTATTGGAAAACTTAGACAACACTGCTGTGAAACAAGTAAGAGTAACTACTTTCGGGTCACGGTTTCCGGAATCCTTCAGAATAAAAGTCCCACCCTGTATACTAAGTAAAGGAATAGTTAGGGCCAAAATGAGCACAATTATCGATATCTTTGACTTCTTATCATACAAAGAACTACTTATTTCTATAAGATTATGTAAGAAAAAAATGTTCAAGCCTAAATGGTCAACGTTTTGTGTGTGTATGTGTATCATTAATTGCAACTTTAAAAAAGTGTATTGTAATGACAATTGTTCCTTGTAATGAATGAACAAATGTCCAGAGAGAGGATTGAGTTTACGAATTGACGGTTTATTTATTTATTTATTTTTAATTTTACCCCCCTTTCTCCACAATTTCGTGGTATCCAATTGTTAGTAATTACTATCTTGTCTCATCGCTACTACGGGCTCGGGAGAGACGAAGATCGTAAAAGCCATGCGTCCTCCAAAACAAAACCAAACCAAGCCGCAGTGCTTCTTAACACAGTGCGCCTCCAAACCGGAAGCCAGCCGCACCAATGTGTCGGAGGAAACACAGTGCTACCTTGGTTGGCGCGCACTGCGCCCGGCCCGCCACAGGAGTCGCTGGTGCGCGACGAGACAAGGATATCCCTATAGACAAGGATATCCGGCCAAACCCTCCCTAACCCGGACGACGCTAGGCCAATTGTGCGTCGCCCCACGGACCTCCCGGGTCGTGGCCGGCTGTGACAGAGCCTGGGCGCGAACCCACTGCGCCACCTGGGTGGCCCGAATTGACGGTTTATTAACCCAACTTTACACAGGCTACTGTTTGGCCGTAGCCCACGCCAAATAAATGAAAGATACCCTACAAACCAACTGTGACCTTCTCTTGTGAAACCCAGACGTAAGAGAGAACAATGGCTAAACCTGGTCTTAACTTCCAATGCTCCACCCCCCTGCCCAACCCCCCTCCACGCCACTCCGCCAACGAACAGGATGCCCGGCATCAGAACATTCCAGGCATTCACTTGATTGGCAGATAGCAAGTTGATTGGCATGTCAGACCCCGCGAACACTGGGTACTGGTAAGTACAACACAACCAACTAATAGCCTAACACACAGCTGTCTGTACAGGGTCGCTACAATATGTATGTTGTCGCATTAACTCTCAACTTACAATGGCTAGTCCAACATCATAATATTTTTTTCTTGTGCTTTATGCTATTTGCCTCATGAGAACATCACTACTCTGGATGGTTCTGACCTAGAATATGTGGACAACTACAAATACTTAGGTGTCTGGCTAGACTGTAAACTCTCCTTCCAGACTTATATTAAACATCTCCAACCCAAAATCAAACCTAGAATCTATTTCGCAACAAAGCCTCCTTCACTCACGCTGCCAAACTTATCCTAGTAAAACTGACTATCCTACCGATCCTCGACTTTGGCGATGTCATCTACAAAATAGCTTACAATAATCTACTCAGCAAACTGGATGCAGTCTGGATGCAGTCTATCACAGTGCCATCCGTTTTGTTACCAATGCCCCTTGCAAAAATCGCTGAAGCTGGAGACTTATATTTCCCTCACTAACTTTAAACATCAGCTATCTGAGAAACTAACCGATCGCTGCAGCTGTACATAGTCCATCTGTAAATTGTCCACCCAATATACCTACATCATCCCCATATTGTTTTTATTTACTTTTCTGCTCTTTCGCAGACCAGTATCTCTACTTGCACATCATCATCTGCTCATCTATCACTCCAGTGTTAATCTGCTAAATTGTCATTACTTCACTACTATGGCCTATTTATTGCCTTACCTCCTCACGCCATTTGCACACACTGTATATAGACTTTCTTTTTAAAAATGTTGTTATTGGGGTGGCAGCATGCCCTAGAGCATTGGACTAGTAACTGAAAGATTGCAAGATCAAATCCCTGAGCTGACAAGGTACAAATCTGTTGTTCTGCCCCTGAACAAGGCAGTTAACCCACTAGGTCGTCACTTAAAAATAAGAATTTGTTCTTAACTTACTTGCCTGATAAAATGTGTAACTCTGTGTTGTTGTTTATATCGTACTGCTTTGCTTTATCTTGGCCAGGTCGCAGTTGTAAATGACAACCTGTTCTCAACTAGCTTACCTGGTTAAATAAAGGTTAAATAAATGCATTTACCCAACCGTGGGTCAGACTGTTTGTTCCCACACTCGAGACCCTGACTCTCTATTCTAACCACCTCTCGCTGGCTTTGTCTTCATGTTACCTGATGAAATTGCTGTACAGTATGATCTTGTTGCCATCTAATACACATTCAAATGTCATAAATCAACACTGCAGAGCTCTCCCTGTCCTCTGCAGTGCCCTGATTGTATTAGTGCCGATGATATCTGGAAATGTGCATCTACACCCTGGCCCATCTACTGTCGCTAGCCCCAATTATAACCTGTTCTCTGATATCTGCCTCACTGATTTCTGCACGCTAACACTAGAAGCTTAAAATGTATCAATTGAAAGTGTGTGTTCACAGCTCCAGTCCAGATGTGTTGGTCATTACTGAGACGTGGTTTAAGAAAGTGTTTTGAACACTGATGTTAACCTTTTCTGGTTATAATGTTTTTCGGCAAGACGGTGGCAATCTTTACCAATGAACACCTTCAGTGCTCGGTTGTATCAACCATCTCTGTCCCCAAACAGTTTGATTTGCTGGTTTTAAGCATTAAACTTTCAAATAGCTCTTTGTTGACTTACGAACATAGACAACCGAAAGCAATTTACCTACACATTATACTCTGTCCAGCATACATAGCAAGCACACATATACAAGATGTACACCAAATGATCCAAATCTACAATAGCCTATACCTTTGAATTAGTCAAACATTTATTTTCTGACACTTCATTTGTTGTGGTAGCATATAGAAGAACACAGAACACAAAAATACAGAATTTCCATCAACGCAGTGATAAACATTCACCTGGTGAAATGCCCAGTCCACCTAAGTGCCTACCATCGCCACTATCTAGAGGAGATAGAAAGTGGTTTAGTGGTGGGATTAAATATGTTTACAACAATCAGGTGACATCTCACAATAATTAAAATAATGTATAATGGCTACTGTTTCTTTTGTTAGCCAAGAATTGCGTAACCTCTATTAGCAAACAGATGCTCTGACAAAGGTCTCAGGAGCAGTGTTCAATTGGTGGTGTTTTGAGGTAGTGATAATACCTGTGAATGTGAAATTCTCACATTGGGTAGCCATAGCAATTGACATATAAAAACAGAGTATTTGTTTTCCAAAGCCTTCCTTTTGGAGGAAGTATTAATCGATTTTGTCTCAAGGGTATGAGAGAGTGTATGTTGTATGAGTTGACAAAAAACAAAGTACTTAGAAAGTTGGAGCTGAATAATGAATGAAAGCTCTGTACTTTCATATGAATTTAAGATAACTTATTCATTTTGAACGACTTGAACGAAATAAGTCACCTTATGAATTGTTTTTACATAAGTTATTAAAAGCATTTATTTTATTTATTACTAATGAGTTCAAGGAAGTCATGAGTTTGAGGACAATCAAATTTTATGGAATGCCTTTTATGTAATGAATCATGCATAAAATTAATTAAGTCATCTTATCAATTGTATTGGAGGGTTTATTGAAAGAATCTTTATGCACATATTCTGGATTTGAAATGATGATCATCTGTTAAATGTTATATGGTGCATGATTCTCTAAAGTTTCATTTTGTCTTTCAGGAACTGAAAGCCTGGGACATTTTGTGACTCGCCAAGGGCATTTGCTGAAATCAGAAAGAGAACCAAGTGGAAGTTGTTGATCTTTTTGTAAATATAAATATATTGTTTAAATTCATGAGTATTATTTTTAATAAATTAGCCAAAAATTCTAAACTTGTTTTTCAATTTGTCATTATGGGTATTGTGTTTAGATTGAGGAAGAAAATTATTTGAATCCATTTTAGAATAAAGCTGAAAGTAACAAAGTGGAAAAGTCAAGGGGTCTGAATACTTTCCAAATGCACTGTAATTTGTAATTGATGAAATGTCAGTACTTCAGTGTTATGGAATTAGTTGCTTATTAGGCTATATATCGATGTGTGCCTGATACTGCCCTTCATCTCTGATTCTCTGCTGGGCACACAATATCAAGTGCCGTGGGAAGATGTTTGGGGATAGGGGTGCTGCACATTTTTTGGCCCGTGCTATAGACGGCTATGTCGGTCCGCTAATACAGGACTAGTAAAAGCCCAGTGCACTACTTTTGTGAGAGAAAAAAAGCATATATACAGCACCAGTCAAAAGTTTGGACACACCTACTCTTTCAAGGGTTTTTATTTTTTTTACTATTTTCTACATTGTAGAATAATAGTGAAGACATCAACTCTATGAAATAACACATGGATTCATGTAGTAACCAAAAAAGTGTTAAACAAATCAAAATATATTTTATATTTCAGATTCTTCAAAGTAGCCACCCTTTGCCTTGATGACAGGTGTGCACACTCTCGACATTCTCTCAACCAGCTTCATGAGGAATGCTTTTCCAACAATCTTGATGGAGTTCCCACATATGAGCACTTGTTGAGTGCTTTTTCTTCACTCTGCGGTCCAACTCATTCCAAACCATCTCAATTGGGTTGAGGTCGGGTGATTGTGGAGGCCAGGTCATCTGATGCAGCAATCCATCACTCTCCTTGGTCAAATAGTCCTTACACAGCCTGGAGGTGTGTTTTGGGTCATTGTCCTGTTGAAAAACAAATGATAGTCCCACTAAGCGCAAAGCAGATGGGATGGCGTATCGCTGCAGAATTCTGTGGTAGCCACAATGATTAACTGTGCCTTGAATTCTAAATTAATCACTGACAGTGTCATCAGCAAAGCACTACCACCTCCCCCATGCTTTACGGTGGGAACCACACATGCAGAGATCATCGATTCACCTACTCTGCATCTCACAAAGACACGGCGGTTGGAACCAAAAATCTCAAATTTGGACTCATCAGACCAAAGGACAGATTTCCACTGGTCTAATGTCCATTGCTCGTGTTTCTTGGCCCAAGCGAGTCTCTTCTAATTGGTGTCCTTTATTAGTGGTTTCTTTGCAGCAATTCTAACATGAAGTCCTGATTCACGCAGTCTCCCTTGAACTGTTGATGTTGAGATGTGTCTGTTACTTGAACACTATGAAGCATATATTTGGGCTGCAATTTATGAGGCTGGTAACTTTAACGAACTTATCCTCTGCAGCAGAGGTAACTCTGGATCTTCCATTCCTGTGGCGGTCCTCATGAGAGCCAGTTTCATCATAGAGCTTGATGGTTTTTGCGACTGCGCTTGAAGAAACTTCCAAAGTTCTTAAAATTCTCCATATTGACCGACCTTCATGTCTGAAAGTAATGATGGACTGTCATTTATCTTTGCTTATTTGAGCTGTTCTTGCCATAATATGGACTTGGTCTTTTACCAAATAGGGCTTTCTGTATACCTTCTCAACAACTGATTGGCTCAAATGCATTAAGGAAAAAAACACACCTGTTTATTTAAATGCATTCCAGGTGACTACCTCATGAAGCTGGTTGAGAGAATGCCAAGAGTGTGCAAAGCTGTGAAATCTAAAAAATGTTGATTTTTTTAAAACACTTTTGGGCACTACATGATTCCATATGTGTTATTTCATAGATTTGATGTCTTCACTATTATTCTACAATGTAGAAAATTGTACAAAAATAAAAATCCTGGAATGAGTAGGTGTGTCCAAACTTTTGACTGGTACTGTTAGTCCAATATGAAAAACGTATTGCATTGAAGGTGACAGGCCACTTTTTAAGTGCCGCAAGAAGAGCAGTGACACTCCTTGTACACTATGAATTTGGAAACTAGAAGTGCTCCTGATTAGAATTGACCACCATTTTACTGTGACACAATGTTCAGGAAATTGTGTACAGTATGCAGTATGCATACAGTGCAGTATGTCCAATATGAAAAATTTACTGAACATCATGCAAATGTAATAAGTTCATTAACAATGGGATTTAAGTGTTTTCTAAAGTTGATTATAATATTATTAATAGCATTGTCTTATTTGTGTTACTCTTACCATGATATCTAGTAATTTACTTTTAATACTGTTAATGTCATTGCTATTACATGTGCTACACTTATTCCTTCTTTCATATTGTTAAACAAAATTCTAAGTCTGCCAACATTTCCTCATAAAATGTTACAAATTTCGACCATTGGTATAAAACATTTTACCATCATTGCGGGACTTTATTGAAGGAAAATCGCTGAGGTCACGGCCTTATTCTTGCAGGCGGAATGCAGGTCTAGCCAACTACTACTGGCTAAAATAATTACTTCTGGTTCAATCATACTATGGTCAAATTTATAAATGTGTAATTAATTTAGGAGACAAGATAAAATAATTTAAACAAATTCCTTGTATGATAAATGCTTTAATATAAACAAAGCAAGAATTCTAATGGGAAAAAAGGTATCAATAGCAATAAGAAAAATTGTATCAACATGTAAATAGTTGTTGTCATCTTTTTGGTCCAATGCTGCTACCTGGCTGCCAGCCTCTGTACTTCATACTCGTTTTGTGATGGCGTCTCAATAAGGGATCTCCTTGGTCTATGTCTTTGGGTTTATCATACACCGTGGATATGCACAAGTCTGGGTTGGCCTTTTCACAAAGTAGGAGCTCAGCTTCTCTCCATGGTACATGCACAAAACAGTATATTGTAATCAGGGTTTTTATTTGCCTGGTTGTCAACAAGAATAACTTGTAATATCCCTTAACTTTTCGTTACTTTCCTACATATCCAAGTTACAAAGGCCATAGATTTAATTGTTATTGTAATTATTGTGATAGGATAGTAAATGCTGCACTCACCCAAAGCCCCTCTTGCATTTGGGATGCTGTCCTTCATTCTCCAGGGCTTCTGGAATCCCTGCCCGACTATTACCCAGGCCCTTTCCCTCCTTCCAGCCCTGCTTCTCCATCACCTGGCGACCAACGCCCTAGACAACGACAACAACATACAAAGATCAGTACTAGTCCTGGTATCAGACTGTGGAAAAAGGCATTCCTGCTTTTATAAGGAATTCAGACCACGCCAGTTACATTCTGCCCACTAAATGAGAACAGAGTAATAGGTAAATGGGTAGACATTTCAGCAGTACCTGATGCACCTTAAGGTCTCAAAATGGGCCATGGAACATAATGGTTCAACAATGAGCAGATTTGTATTTTTTTACATTTAAAACGCATCTCCTGCAATTCTACACAGTTAACCATGACTTATGTCTCGATGAGAATATAGAGGGGTATTTTCAAAACACAGTATAAGTGGATAGCCCCCTCCCCCCTGAATATTGGACATATTCCCCCTTGGCAACTTCGCCATGCTTCAGACACAGTAAGTGCTGAGTAAAAATGTTTTCAGGCCGAAAATGCAAACATAAGCTTTTCTCGGCAGTGACTTTTCTACCAAAACCAAAGTGTGGATTGCAGTCTCTCCTTAGAGCAGTCTAATCTTGGCTTGCCCAGAAAGTCAGTTTGTCAAATTTCTGCTCTGCTAGAGCTGCCCTTTTTACTGTAAGTGCTGTTATTTAGAAGTCAAAACATCTAGGAGCAACAACGTCTCAATCGCGAAGTGGTAGGCCACACAAGCTCACAGAACGGGACCGGCAAGTGCTGAAGTGCGTACAAATCATCTGTCAGTTGCAACACTCACTACTGAGATCCAAACTGCCTCTGGAAGCAACGTCAGCACAAGAACTGTTCGTCGGAAGATTCATGAAATGGGTTTCCATGGCAGAGCAGCCGCACACAAGCCTAAGATCACCATGCGCAATGCCAAGCATCGGCTGGAGTGGTGTAAAGCTTGCCAACATTGGACTCTGGAGCAGTGAAAACTCGTTCTCTGGAGTGATGAATCACAATTCACCATCTGCCCCAATGCATAGTGCCAACTGTAAAGTTTGGTGGAAGAGGAATAATAGTCTGGGGCTGTTTTTCATGGTTCAGGCCACTTACTTCCAGTGAAAGGAAATATTAACGCTACAGCATACTATGACATTCTAGACAATTTTGTGCTTCCAACTTTGTGGCAACAGTTTGGGGAAGGCCCTTTCCTGTTTCATCATTACAATG
Source organism: Oncorhynchus mykiss (assembly GCF_013265735.2). NCBI lineage: Eukaryota > Metazoa > Chordata > Actinopteri > Salmoniformes > Salmonidae > Oncorhynchus > Oncorhynchus mykiss. Next base: position 43,541,567 of record NC_048566.1, on the reverse strand, counting down.
CACAAAGCAAAGTCCAAACAGAAATGGTTTGTCGAGATTGGTGTGGAAGAACTTGACTGGCCTGCACAGAGCCCTGACCTCAACTTCATCGAACACCTTTGGGATGAATTGGAATGCCGACTGTGAGCCAGGTCTAATCGCCCAACTTCAGTGCCCGGCCCCACTAATGCTCATGGCTGAATGGAAGCAAGTCCCCACAGCAATGTTCCAACATCTAGGGGTGTCCACATACTTTAGGTTATGTAGTGTAGTTCCTTTAACATCCTGTGTTGCGTGTTTTACCATTGATATGGATCAGGTGCTGCTGGAATGTCTTCCAATGGCATTTCCATTTTTTTTGTGAGAAATTACTGGTCAGTAAATTGCCCACACTTTAGATAAGGCCACTCAAAAAGACTTAACTAATGGTTAGTAAACCTACATTAAACACCTTATCAATTAAGTAATCATTAATAAAATCTGCAAAATTGTAATTATTCGCCTACCTCCTCATGCCTTTTGCACACATTGTATATAGACTCCCCCTTTGTTTTCTACTGTGTTATTGACTTGTTAATTGTTTACTCCATGTGTAACTCTGTGTTGTCTGCTCATA